>NW_010973034.1:2559903-3055576 GCF_000737465.1 Haliaeetus leucocephalus | reverse complement strand
TGCTGCTGCTGCAGCCGCCTCCTCCTCCTCCTCCTCCTCCTCTTCTTCTTCCTCCCCGTTTCCGCGGGAAGGCGCTGAGGCGGGCGCGGGGGGGGGGGGGGGGTGGGGGGAATTTGGGCCGGCTAACGCGAGAGCGGGTGGTCCCGGGGAGGGAGGGAGGGAGGGAAGCGGTGGCGGTCCCGCTGCTCCTGAGGCGGTGGCGACTTAAAACGGGACGGCGCTAGCCAAGGGGTGGGCAGTCCCGGCCAAAAGGGTCGGTAGCCTGAGCCCCAGCCCCGCGTTTCTCCTCAGTACTGTGCCCCCACCCCACCCCAAAAAGTCTTTCACAGCCTTTGCCCCCCACCTCTCCGACCTTTGGAGTCAATGAGCGTTCCTGCTTCGGGAGGCTGAAGTACAGGTCCGCGGAGTCCCTGCGGTGCCAGCAGGGTCTAAATTTGGGTGAAAATCGTGGTGACCCAAGGGCCAGGCGGGGGAGGTTGCTGCCCACCGCCCCCCCCCCCCCCCCCCGGGGGTGGGTGTCGGGGAGCCCTGGGGGTCTGCAGGGAGGGCTGCCGGGCTCCGGAGGGCCCAGGCCGGTGAAGTTGAAGCAGCACATGGCCGCTGTTGGGAAGGGGACGGGCGGGAGGGCTGTGGGGCGTCGAGCAGGCCAGGCCCGAGCAAGAGTTGGGGCCGTGGCGTGAGTCAGGCGCGGGGCGGGGGGTGGCCATCCCTGGGAAGACAGCGTAAATTGTGTTTCTGGGCTCGATGGAGAGCTTGGAGGTCAACCAATCCGGGGCATTATCTGCTAACTTTCCAGGCTTTTGGAAAACTGTGTTTTTCAATGCTCCCTTTTTTTAAAAAAGTGGGATTTTTTTTTTTTTTTTTTTTTTTTTGGGTGGGCCCCCTTGCTGATATTTTCAAGGGCCTTTGCAGGGGAAGAGACTGATTGTAGAGGGAAACGGGCTTGCCAAATGCACCAAGTCAACAATGAAAAGGGGGTTTGTTTGTTTTGCTCAATTGATCCAGTTCTAGTAATCTGAAGTGTTTCATTGTTACAAAAGGCAGTTTCTGAAACTGTAGTTTGCAAGTGGATATTGTCCTTTAAATATCCCGTAAACAGTTGTCCAAAGATTATTTTTATCTAAGAATTTTTTTACTGTAGTGTCTGTTTTGTTTCTTTTTTAACTGTTTTAAAGCTAGAGATAGGAGGTAACTTCTTTGTAGATAAATATGTTTTCTGTCAAAGATTAGGTATTACTAAAATTGTCCTAAAAGTGTAAAAATCATATTTATTACTTTGTGAATGACAGCACAGACTAATATGAGAATCAGATCTGGACCTAGTGGTAACCACTCCTTTTGTTTGCCGCACATGCTTTTTAGAAATAGGCTGATACTTAAGGTCTGTCATTTGTTTGAAAATGAGGCTGAATTTGCATCTGAAGGCGTTAACAGCTATAGAAATGTTGAATCTCATGTTTGGCGTGGAGCGGCGATGCTGTGGAGCTCATGCACCGCATCCAAAGTGCCCTGAAGTCTGTTGAAATCCAATGCACTCTGATAGGATTCAAATGGGACCCTAAAATGGAAGCTCGGCCCTATGCCAGTGGCCACCCAGATCCTATTCCTGCCTCAAAATGAATCTTTGAATATTCTGTAACTCCAGTTCCTGTACTGGCCACTGTCTTTCTGTAAGGTATTCAGATGTCCTCATCATCCTATGACAACATCCACCAAAGGTATATAGTTTATATATACACATATGTATTTTAGGGGGACAACACTTGTAGTCAATAATGGAGTGTAACTAAAGGAAGAATTTAACCTACTAACCTTTCGCCCATTGAGATTTAGGGACTCCAAAAATGTGAGTCTAGACTTGCATGGAAGAAATGTATCAAGGGTTTTGAAGTTCTTCAGTGCTAGTCAGAAATTGGCAAGCAAAACTTTAGTCTCAGTCAAACTCAAAAGCTCAGTAACTAGTTTCAATTCTGCACCCCCCCCCATCTCTTCTGACATAAAGTTAATTAGGTGAAATTTCAAGCTAAATGGGCTTTTTTTCCTATGCAAAAATATAAAAATAGATCAAAAATGAACTTAGAGTGGAAATTTGGAATCAATTCCCCATCTTAATAGGGTTTAAGTACAGGAATGTATTTGAAGAATAATTTTGGAAATGTTGTCATTTTCATGAACTGCTGTTCATCAATCTGATTATTCTGCATCTTCATATGCCTCGGAAACATTAGACTTTTTTAAAAAAAGCAAGGCATTTGGTGGAAGTGTAATTTATCATATGGTTTAATACAACTGTGATTAAAGTCTACCTAGATTACTAAACAGCCTTCACCCAAGAAATACAGTATCTTTGCTATTCAGCTTGGTGGCTAATAGAGAAAAGCATGCTAGAGGGAGACGTGCTTTGCTTTGGTGACTCTTTGTTCTGAAGGGCCTATGTCCAAAGAGAGACTAAATCAGAGCAGCTGTGGGGCCGCTTGAATTTACAGAAGGGATCAGGTAGGTTCCTGCCAACTGCAAAGCACAGCGCTGGGAGTCCCTGTCTTTAAAATCTTTTATCTGTCTTCCAGTATCTCGCACAACCTGTAGAGTTGATGCAGAGGAAGATAACTTTGAATTTCATTGTTAATTTATGCAGCTGTAGAACGTTTAAACCTCTTCACCATTAGCTGGTCATTTCAAAAGAAGTTTCTGCTAGGGCAGTTCCCCCTACTTCCCTCCAAGAAGAAAGGCTCCTAGAAATGAAGTTTCAGAACTAGCATTTTAAGTACGGACCACCTTTCTCATTCCTGCTACCACATTTCTTTGTCCATGTGATTGCCCCCAGCTGAATAAAGAGACTCTCAGGTGATCCCCTTTCATTTTGGGAAAGGCTGGGCGGGGGAAGGATTTTTTTAGACTGTGCATTCCTTCTCTTTTCCTGAAATGGAATTGCCTGACTAAGGTATTGTGATATTTTCAGATATTTTGCCAAAAAACACACAACCCAAAACAAAAAATATGATTGCACCCCCTTGCTAATTGTGTGACACTCAAGCGTTTGTCTGTCTTGCACTGCATGATGATGGGATACAGAAGCAGACAGCCATAGATGGCCAGAAAAGGCTTAATTAAGTATTCTGCAGCTGCTACAAATTAGATCAGCATCTGCATCTGTGTAGACAATGAAATTCACGGTAATTTTGAGGGCCAAGCAAAGTAGAGATTTGTTTTGGATAGACCCCTAGCCACAGTTCAAATAAAATTCAAATCAAACCTGTCCTAAGGGTAGAAAAACGTTGGTCAACTGAAGTTGAAGACCATAGTGCTGAAGTTCCACTATGGTTCCCCATCCTGGCTACAGATATAAATTCCAATGTACCACATGAAAGGCTGCTGTTATGGTATTCCTAACTAGAAAAGGAAATGCCATTTTTTTGTTTGGTTGGGTTTTTTGTTTTTGTTTTTTTTTTTTTGAGAAACCCACTTCTCAGGAGTTTTCCAAACTAGACTTTGAGATATATTTTAGAAAAGCACCCAGCTTTTTGGCTGTTTCTCTGACAATTTGCCTCAATTTCAAATATCACTTTCTGGAACCAAAGTTGGAGTAAATGATATGCAAATTTTAAAGGTCAATCATCCTGCCTGTTGTAACAGAGTATGCTGTATGATATTTGCAGCATAAATTGAGTACAGAATACAATAGCAATAGATAGTACATGAGGGGATAAAGGTATTGTTGGCAACCTGTTGTATACAGATATGCTTGCATGCAGATATCAAGAAGTAATAGGTTATTCCCTGGACATTTTGAGAAAATGCACTGTTTTCAAGTGTTTGTGAACTCTTCAGTACCAAATTCTTGTTTTTGCTTTGCACTTGAACAGCTCCAAACACAAGTGTTGATCCATAAATGTGTCTTCTAAGTGCTGCTGTAATACTAATATTTCTGTTATCAAAACAATAATTAATTTAAAACTTTTATTAGACATTTTAGAGAGGCATTTTGAAGGCTGATAGCTCTTGTTGATAAGTGAAGAAGACCTTGTAACCTCTGTGGCCATAAAATGTAATTGCACAATCGTTCGGTCAGCTTTTAGATGTGCTTGTGCTACTTTTGTTCGTCTATATTAAAACTTCCATGAGCCTCCAGCTGTGATGTCACTGGTTATAACTATTCCCATGGAAGCACTTTAAAAAGTTGATATTACCAAGGTTAAAAGGAAACTAAACCTCAGAGGTTGTGTTTGGATATATACTTTGGTTTAGATGTATTTCTTTTGAAGTTACTGTTGCTGTCGTATGGTCTAGTTGGAGCATCTTTGCACAGCTCCTGTGTGATATGGACAGATTTAAGTTCCCATTTCTGGTCTGTTACGTTCTGCAAGCCTGCACCAATCAGACCAGCAAGATCTGCAGACAGCAACGAGTTTACAGACAGCTACACTGACACGGTTAAAGGAGAAGAAACCTGGTTACTAAATCAAAGAAGTTACTGAAATTGAGGGTTGTTATTTTTGTCAGGCGAGTAAGGACCATACAGGGACAACTTCTATTCTTTTTTTATTAACCAGTTAATCTCCAGTCAAATATGTATTGAAACGTCTTGAACTGACCCACTAACTATGTCGTTACCCTCTCCATTTTTAAACTCTCAGTAACAAATAAATAAGTTATGGTGACACTAGCATTTGTCTTTACCGTTTAGATCTACAGCAGTCTGAGGGTCTGTGCTCTGAAGCCCCATTCCGCTAGTATCTCTGGACATGACTTAGTTGTCCTCTTGGCTGTGACTCATAAAGGAGCAAGGGCTGGAGAACAGGTACATATCTGGAAGGGAGTTAAGAGATTTTCTAGCTCTTAAGTGAGACTGAAGTGTGTTTTAGGGTCTAGATGTCAGGTAGAATGAAGATGGGGCAAAAGGCACACGGGCAGAAAGAATTTAAGAAGGACTGTCGCCTAATGGCAATAGACAGGTCAAGAATTTCTGGATTAAAGTGAGATTCAATGGGAAGTTACTGCATCCTTTTTGCAGGTTAAACCCAGCAGTTTTGAAACTATAGTTTCTCCCAGTAACAAAGGAGTAAGTGCTTCTTTGCCCTAACTGGGAGATGGTTCCCTCATATTTCTGAGGAAGAATACAAACCAAAACCTTATTTCAGTGAGGTTGTGTGTGTCTAGGATCTCAAGTGCTATCAAAAGCACAGTGGTTGAGGATTGAATGGTTAATGAAGTCAGTTAGTGCAAGGACACATAGTTAAATGGACAGCCGTATTTTTCCAAGGGTAGGAACTGTCTTCTGATACACAAGTAGATTATTTCACAGTCTCTTCTATTTTTTTCAACATTAGTAGACTCTTCATTAATTTTTATAATTATTGCAGATGATATTAGTTTGTTATTACCAAGCATTCTTCTACAATAATTTCAGGCTCAGGAGATGGATTGATACTGGGGAAAGGACTATTTGCATAGAGTTATATCGGATAGAGACTATCCTGCCACCACTTAAGCAAGCGAAGAAAAAAGAACGAATGCAGCAGGTATCTATAGCAAAAACTATAGGAACCATTGATTTTGTATACTTCCATATCATTATTGGTATAGCAATAAACAAATGTAGAGAGAGATGAAAATTATTGGGGGAGAGCTTTTTTTTTTTTTTTTAAATGAAACTCCAAGCAACCCAGATATAGAAAGGTTTGTTTTGCTGAATTAATCGTTAGCAGCTGGGTTTCATACTATTCAGCTTTTAATTTTTTTGCCCTGACAGGTGCCATCATGTTTCAGGGTACAGTGCATGAGCTACATTAACATTATATTGAACTTCATATGCTGTGAGCACAACTTTTAAGTATATATGTAGAACTAGCATTACTATATAGATATCTATATGAACAAAGCAGTAATTGCTGTTTCATTCATTCCATGTGGTTATTTTACGTGCTTCCAGCAAACTAGTATAGCTTAGCTTAAATCTAGAGGTTTATCCTTTGTAAGCTGTATTTATTGAACTTGATTTAGAATCCAGTGCCTTTAGAGCTATGCATAGAATGCACTGTTGCTTTCGTCTTTTATTGAAAACTTCTCAGATGCTGCTTTCAGAACTTGCCTCCTAATGCTAGTTGCTTGCAAAGGAGCAAAATCCAATTTGAGAGTGCAATAAATTGTTGGTACTTTCAACGGAGAAGACAACTCAGTTAACAGTTTGCGTGTCTGTACATCGTGACAAGGGGCATGCTGCAAGGCCTGTCCACGTTACCTTGTTTGTGGTGAACCGTAGAGCGCGACAGCATTTTTGAAATGGGATAGCAGGGAGGAGCGGTGAGCAGTCATGGGGAGTGGTATGGGAATGCTGGGGGTGTCTTCACATGGGCGTGGGGCACAGTGGGGTGCAGGGGTGGGGAGCAGCTGCAGAGCAATCCCACTACCACAGCTCAGGGGTGGTGAAGCCCCCAGGCGAGGCAGCAGCTCCCTGCGTTGCCAGCAGACTGGCAAGGAGGAGAATTCTCCACTGCTTCCTAATGTGCATGTGTCCCTTTGATCTTCAGGGAGGTGGTCTCAGACCAATAACCAATGAGGTTTTGAACAGAAAAATGAATTCATAAAAGTCCATGAAGGAAGTTATCTATGTTTTGTAGAATAAGATTTTGCTTACTGTACCAAGGGGAAAATAATTATAAATTTAAAGTGTGTATTTACATAGTTATATATATGTACATACACACACAGTTTAAATTTATAATAGAAATATAAAATGGAAAATTTGTGTGTTTTAAATGCTAATATATGAAGCAGTAATTAAATCCTATTTTTTCCTCAATTTTTATCATGCAGTTCATCTTCTTATCTAACTTTAAATGCAACTTCATTGCCTTCAGTGGAAAGTGTCCAGTTTTCACCAGCATAAGTGAAGGAAGAAGAAGGCATGATGTGCTTTGAAAATACCATGTAACACTGTATGAAAAGCCTTGAATTAACTTTTGAAGAACGTAACATTGAGTCACTAAACTGTGATTTTTGCCAAAGCTTTGTGGTTAAATCCCATTTTATGTTTACACACACTGTGGAATAACTAATATAGATGTCTTCCTGACACTAAAGCTTGGATTTATTGGAAAAGACAAACATAGCTGAAAGCTGAGCTAGACTGTACCTTTTCAAAATAAAAAAGATAAAAAGATAGTTGCAGAATAACCTGCCCTAGTTTACAAAACAGACAACAGAGCTTTTAGTTGATGTGGAATAGTTGGTATAGAAATAAATGAGTGTACCAGGCATTTTAGGGCTGATTCTGTTTCTAACTGAAATAGTAGTAAAGTTTCAGCAAATTAAATAAGGTTTTCCTATTTCTTAATCTCTCAGTATTTCATTAATAATAGAAATATTTTAGAATTTCACTTAATGTGCTTAAGCATGATATTGAGAAAAAAAATGAAACAGAAAGACCAATAAAGGGCACACATTTAAGTTTAATGGTATAAATTATCTAGTGTGTAATCTCTACGTTTTGCAACATTAAACCGTCTTTTTCTAGAAAAGTCAAACATTCTGTACTGAAGTTTTATTTTGCAAAATACTCTTTTCCCCAAATGCAGTGAAATACAGACTAACTTAATTGGAATTCCATGAAATTATCCAGGAGTTTGTCATGTTAATTACTGTTTCTGAGCCTTTAAAATCAATACAGTAAAATGCTGACGAACTTCCAGTGTACAGAATTAAAGGCTCTAAACCAAAGGCTACATGTTTTTCTTGGTTAGTGTAGCACGTACAATGTCTAGTTAACTCTAGGAACTGCCGTTACTATTTACTGTCTTCGGATTTAACAGTGCTTGGTTTTAATGACTGTTTAGGGGATTTGGTTTCCATACATTACAAATGTTATGCACGAAACAGCAATGTTTTACAGGCATTGCTTAGTTGAAAGGCAGCTCTAGTTTTGGGGGTTTTGTTTTGTTTTATGTTTCATACTTCATCTGAGAAAGTATCTTTCATATTTAGAGGTTTATGCTTTGACTAGTAATGTTTTATTCTAGTGGTCTTTTATTCTCACATACAGTAGGATATTCTTGCAGCAAACAAAATTGTGATTGTTTTCATGTAGCACATTCCAGAAACAAAAATAATCTCTGCTGCACTTTTCCTGTCTCCCAAAATGAAGAAAATGGACAAAGAGTAAGGCCTGATCTACCTCTGCTGTGGTCGGAGTTCCCTGTCAACTGTACTGGTCCCACACCAAGCAGCCTAGCTAAAAAAAAATCACAGATCAGAGAAGTTTAAAAGGGCCTCAGGTATTATTATTCAACCTAATCTTAGGCTATCCATTGCTGATAAATCACTTATTTTGACATACGGGGAATATCAACTACAGAAATAGTCTTAACTGTATATTGACGTATGATCCCTTTCTTTCTCCCATTAGTGTCTTATATGGTGTGCATGTGAGTTGTGAATATGGAATCTGTTTACTCAAAAAGATTCATATGGTCAAGTTTTCTGTCTGTTTACTTGCTTAAATAAATGTTTTCAATTTAACACAACAATTTGTAATGAATACTGTGAAACAAAGTCAAAAGAACAAGTTCTTGAAATAGAAATCATAATAAAAATGCTTTTCTCCCCTCCAAAATATTTATTTTAACATGTGGTCACATTTTCCTACATTTTCACATTAATTGAAATCTTATTGTTCTAGAAAAATAAATCTTTTTTTCCCTTCATCTAGTTTCCCAGCTCTTACGCAAATTAAAGAATACACATACAGGCATAATTTGTGGTTTTAAAATAAGGAAAATTGTGTAAATTCATGATATCTTTAAAAAGCATCATGCAAAGTAGTGCTCTCATGTAGCCTCTGTTTGGTAATTTACCTTTTCACTTTAGCGAAAGGCAACAGTTTTGTGTGATAATCCTTTGATTACCGAGTCTGGTAGAATGTTCTAAACATTGTTAATTTCACTCCCTTATTTATTACAGAGTAATCGTACGTTGTTGTTGTTCAGAAGGAGTTTCTAAGGCTCTGGAATGTCCGCTGAAGCTCCAAATACTGGGAACAGTCTACAGACAACACATCCTTTCTATTTATTTGGAAATTACTAGGATAACTCATTTATTTTAAAGGAGGCAGATGGGGGGGGGGCGCACAGAGTACACCCCCGGTGCTGTCTGGCTTCTGGTGTTCCCGTATGTAATCCTCTATGTTCTTTCCATTCAGATTCATAGGAACAGTTTGAAAGAAACTGACTATAAATATCCAGTCACTTTCAAGAAACTTTTCTTGGCAACAGAAGCTAAAATCAAGCACCGTATCAAATAAAATGCGAAGCATGCTACGAAGCTTATCTGCTTTCTTTTGAAGAAAGCTTTGCGAGCGTAGCCACGAGCCTGGAGCTGAATCACCCAGTGCTGCGGCAAGCAGAACAATTCCGAGGACTTAAGAATTATTTTTTTAATCATTTTCTCTATTAAAACTCACCAGTGCCCTTCTTCTGCTTCTCCAGGAAGTTGTACCCGTCAGCACCTGCTGAGGGCTTCGCTGATCAAACCGGCAGGTAAAAAAAATTCCTGTAGAATAAAGCCAGACCAGCTGGCTTTGAAGAGAAACCCCCCAGTTTGGGTTGTGTTTGCCTCACTCACCCTCTCCTCCGCAGCCCCGGGCTTTTTCTCCTTTGGATGTTGACCTGTGGGCTGCGTGATGCGGGCGCACAAGTGTCTGGCAGGCCAAGGTGCACCTGCTTCTGTCAGTCCCGAGTAAATTTAGCTGTAAAAGGTATCACTGACAAGCAGGACCTTTGTCAGCACTGGCAAACCAACACAGCATTGCCGTCCCCCTTCAAAGTACTCTGCGAGTTCAAATGGAAAATATCAAATCAGTCGTCTTAGCCAGGAACTGCTTCTTCGAGAAGAAGGAAGGCCAAATTGCTTGCACGTGGCAAAAAACCTTCCTCCTTTACATAGATGTTAAAATTACAGTATTCCAAGAATAATCTCTGAACAAGACGGGGTTTTGTTCTATTAATTGTGGCTGGAAGGAAACTTTTTTTAATGGAAGTACAGCACACACATATTTCAATTCAGGTTATTAAACTGTGTTAAGTATTAAAGTTGATTGCCTTTCTTTTCACTAACTCATTGTGCTTTTTTATCCAAAGAAATATTAGAAGACTAAAGCCTCTCAAATAGGAGGTATTAATCTCATTCCCAAAATTAGAAAGCATGCAGTGTTGAGAGGCTGGATGTCAAAATTACATGTTCATAGCACTTATGCAGTGGGAATCTAGGAGCCAACCACTTTTAAAATGGGAGCTAAAGTAAATGGAGACTCTTCTGAGAGAAGCAATCAAAACTTGGTGTTCTTGTCCTTATTGGATTAAGGTAAGGGTATTTATCATTTGTATCTGCTCCTTGCTTTTTTTTTTTCTTCCTGGAAGTGGCTTCTGGCGATTGAAATAGAAAGATGTAATTTGCATCAGTATTTCTTCTCGCAGAGTTAAAAGAGTCACCAGCGTAGGTTTGCCAGGATTGGTGGCAGCATACCTAGATACTCCATTTTCTGCTTGAAAACTGTCATAAACTCAAAACAAATTTAAGGAAAATTTTCGAAAGTGTGTATTTTACTACAATATGCTGTTTAAAAGGAGCAAAATGTTTCTTCTAAGAAAGTGATGAGAAAAATTGTGGGTCAGGAGCTCTTTGTAAAATAAACAAGGTTCCTATTTACTTACTTGTATAAACAACCACTCACCAAGCTGTATGTCTCTGCAGGGGCACCCTTTCAGATAAAAACATGGACCTGATTGGCATCATCCTGTATCCATGGAAACGTTTTAAGTACCTCTCTCTCAATATGTACTTCTCTTATTCAGGGTTTAAAAGCTGAGTACCAAATAAGTAAGTGTTTTTATTTAATAATTATACAGGAGGTACTTTGTGGAAGCTTGCTTCCTCGGGTTTGTATCTGTCATAATAAAGGTCTTATGTTTTCATCATATTTGATAAAATCATGTGTTTCATTTAAAGCCTCCTATCAGCTGTCATTCTTAGATTAAAACCAATGTTCAAAAAGTCCTAATGAATAACAATTCTGATGTTTTTGATGATCCATTACCGTTTGAAAAACAACAATCATCATTCATATAACCATCAGGCCTAGGCACTGCTGTAATTGCATTAAACTAGTCTGTTTTTTTCTGTCTTTCTGAAAAAGAAATAGGAAAAAATACTAGGAAGTCAGACTGTTTTCTTTTGCAAATAGCCATACCCACCTTTATTGCTGTTTAGTGGGTCACAGAAGTTAAGATCTTGACGATTATCTTGAAACCAAACCAAAAGGCTGAAAACAAAGGAGGTGCTTTAGCATAGAAATAAGTCAAATGCAAAATAACAGTTTCCTATTAAGATGTGTCTGCCCCCCTACTTAGTTAAAATATCAAAGCAAGGAACTAACAGAAATAAGGGATTTTCTGGTTCCATATTTCCATGCAGAGAAAGAAGCATAGGCATGAACTACATTTATTTTCAAAACTATCATTCTGAATAAGATCCTTTGCAGATCAAATGTAGTTATTTCAAAGTTGCCTTGGCTCAAATTCAAAACTCTTTCGGAATTCCACCTATTAACTGGTACAACTGATACACGCTTGTAATGTATTTTGATTTACAAAGTATGAAATGAGTGATTGCTATCCGTTAGTTAACATGATGTATTTTTAAAAAATCCTGTCTTAATTTTGTTGATGGAAAACATTTTCTCCACCTGTGCCAGGTTGTAAAACTAAAATGCCTTGCTAATTACATCTGCTATCAGAAAAACACATTTCTGTCTAGAAAGATCCAGTAGTTCTCACTGAAATCCAACTGGTTTAGAGCCTTGGTTTGCTAAGTTTGTATCTCTGCATATTATTTTCATTTACTGCTGTTACTGTTTTTATTTGCCACCTTGTCTGGAGAACCCAGTGCCTGCTGAGTGCAGATGGCACAAATGATCTCTCCACTGATGAGGCTGGAACAGCCTTTGTAGAAACTCTGTAAAACTTTGCTAATGAAAGTTTTTACCCTTTCACATGCTAGATTCCCCATATCAGGCTTATAGTTTTATTTATGTATATACATATACAAATCTGTACAGATTTTATTTAAGAAGTATGATCGTGGTGTGGGCCACTTTAACCTGCTTGACTCTCTGTGAAAGCTTCAGTGGGTAATCTGCCTGTGGGCTGGCCCAGTCGTTCTGCAGATTGCCACATGAGACCTAGGATTGTGATTGCTCTCAAGAACTTTTACTCTGAGCCAACTAAGCATATCAGAGAGGTGAAACTTTCAGCCCCCGGGGAAGGATGCAGCACACATGACAATTTTGTACATTTCCCTTCTATCATGTGCCTGTCCTTGCTACAAGGTCAAGGTTGCGGGGGTGCTAGCTGGGGAAGTAGAAAGAGAGAGTCTCAGCTCAGCGTTCAGTCTGATGTGGACAAGGAAGCTCTGACCTTGTTTGTCATCCCGAACAAATACAATTTCAGTTACACACTTGAAAGGCAGGATTACTCAGGTGCACTGCAGAATACGGTGAAGGCTGGGCTTGACCCTGCCGCACTGAAATGGGGGAAAGAAGATTTGCCCTGTTGCCACTATGTAATGGGCAAAAACCTGATTCTTCCTAGCCGCAGATCTCGGGGAAAGAAAGGGATGAGGAAAATTGGTAGTGGTATCACTTGGGCACATAAATCTTCATCTAAGTAATATGTTCTCAGCTTTATGATTTTTAGCTTTTTAATCCAAGATGTCTTTTTTTCTAGCATTTGTTAAAGAATCACTTCCAAAATGCTAGAAAGTCAGCCTGAGCATATTGCAGATAAAATCTGTCTCCCTTCTCCATCACGTAAAATAGAGATACAACATTTGGCCTATATTCAGTTTTTCAGGTGCTAAAAAGCTATGACAAAACTGCACAGATCGTATGATAATGGGCATATTATACAACTCTACATCATCATATGCCCAACTTATTATTACTATTTTAGTTTTCCACAGACCACTTTTATAGCACCGTCAACTTACATGTACTTCACAAACATAAAGGCTCATTGCATGCTTTTTGAATATATAGATCAAATACAAATAAGTGGGGAAAAAAACAGGAAAACGTTTAAGGATATGGCAAAGGTGTGGGGAGTATTCCTGTGGAAAGGAAAGTGAGCTGGGTTGTTTGAGGGCTTTTAAAGATCATCAGCAGACTAAAATGTAGACAAGGAATTCTCCAAGGACCCCCTCCTGTTTTTTGGAGCCATCACAGCGAAAATGGGCCCTAAGTTCTGACCCTTCCCTGCTTTAAATGTACCCTGCTGAAAAGGATTGAGAAAGAAACCTGACTGACTAAAAAGCAGCTGCATTTGAGGAACTTGTACACAACAAAGATGGCTTAAATTTGGGCTTGAAAAAGGGGTGGGAAAGCTGAAAACACAGAGTCTGCTTCCACTGGTAGGAGCAGGCAGTTGCCAGGGGGGAAATACGCAGTTACAATAGCAATGTGGTAAGTGTGAAACACCCTGTTCATAAATGTACTGAAATACGTGCATACAGCACTGAACATACGTATCTGAGGTTGCATGTGGCCTTCCTGATATCACCGTACAGAGTCCGAAAGCAGAGAGAGTGTAAACATACATTTGGCAAGTGAGAGGGAGGGCAATGTTGTGTAGGTTTTCCTAATACAGAAGAGGAACTGGTATTTTGTTCCTGAAGAGAAAGTAAATTGCGAGTTATGTAGACAGTAGAGGTGCGATAGGAAAAATTGTGGACAGTTTTGAGGGAAGGGTGTAGGGCGAGGTTAAGGTAGATAGGGTGAGATGTCTGTCCATTTAAGTGGCTGTTAGCAGTGGCAGGGAGCCACACTTCGAAGTTGACCAACTTTCTTTAGGAAACAAGTTGCACAATAAAAGTTCAGAAATGTGTAGGTCCATAAGTTAAGAAAGAGAATGGAGTAAATACAGAGTAAATAGGACGTAGAGAAGAAGCCAGAAGGAAGATAAGGTGTTTAAGTAGGAATAATTCTGTTTGTGGCAGTGGCTGTTTAACAGCCAGAGGGAGGTGCATGCCATGTTGTAGAAACCATCAGGTTCGGCATAAATGAAGCTGAAGACAGGGAAAAAGATAATCATAGAATCAGAATACCAGGCTGGAAGGGACCTTAAGGATCAACTGGTCCAAACGTTCTTGGCAAAAGCGCATCTGTCAGAGTGGGGAAGAGAGAAAATGTTGGGATATGCTTCTCTACTTTTCTATTTTGTATGTCCTAAAATGAAAGCACATTTTCAAAAAGGAAAATTGAAACGACTGAAGGGGAAGGATAGACAGGTGAATGAGAGAGAAGAATCTGACCTTGCAGTGAGTTACTGGTTCTGCTGAAATACTGTGCCTGAGAGAGCTGTATACACACCTATACAAGCACTTCAAACTCCCCTACCTCTAGATTGTCTTGAAAAGATTTAAAGAAACTATGGGGAGAATTTACTGATGTAGGCAGAGGAATTAATTTCTGACACATGCAAGAATACTGGGTAGCCAGTGTGCTTGTGTAATATAACATGTAAAGCATAGAGGCAAGAAGGGATGAGGTGACATGGTGGGACCCAAAGCTGGCGTTTCATGCAGAGCAGCCTCTGTGCAGCTCCGTGCAGGCTGTAGCACTGCCTCTGTCACACCAGGCTCACACACAAGTGTTAGATCCCAGGCTGATTCCATCAGAAGGCCTGTTCTAGGAACTACAAATACCTAACTCACAACAAACCTGTCTTACCAGATTTTGTCGGAGTTAAAAAAAATGAAAAGCAGTTCTGGGATACATGTGAATAGATCTATAGCGTTGCATGGAAGGAGTGAAAACAGTGTGAGCAGCTGCAGTCTGTGGGAACTCAGGTACGTATATGCCATTAATTTAAATGCGCTCCAGTATTCTGTCAACAGAGGAAAGATAAGAGAGCTTCCCCAGGAATGTTTACTGCAGAACCGTTCCACTGATTATAAGTTACTTTAAAGTAATAAATTAATAGTGACCTTCTCTGCCAAAGTATGATTTATTACAGACTGATCTGCTGTTTTGTATAACTGTTTTACATACTAATTGCCAGTATAGTTGCCCAAGAATTGAAATATAAATATGATAGGGAGTGATTCATAGACAGTATCTAAAAGCAAAACTGAAAACCTCAAAATGTTACAAGCTTTTAGAACTAAAACATTTTAGTGCAAATCAGCAATATGGTGTATTGTCAAATTAATTATTTGAAAGGGAGTATTTATAATAAACATTGGAAGGGATCAGCAGAATAAAGGGTTTCGCTAAACATTCCCAGTTTCATATAAAAATCATTCAACTCCTGTTCCTGCAATCCATTTTTCATATTTTGTTATTGTCTCCCAAACTCCTGCAAGCTCCAGTTTTATATATATGTTCTGTTCAATAGATAAGAGATTTATCTTGCATTTGTCCTGATATCTACAGAAGATGCTTACTAATAAACAAGTAAATGGGCCTCCTTTTTGTTTTAAGCCTTTCATATTATATGAGTAGTTGATTTGAGAGCTATTTAGGTGGACCTGGTACCACAGCCATCACAAAGTTGCCTAACATTTCTCATTGAGAGTTTTCATTGTTTGTGAGTTGCTAAATTTCAACCATTAAGCTTTAAAGTTTTCCTTTTTGGGTATGTGCTTTATCCTGGATTTTCTATAGTGATTCAGCAGTTACTTGAAATGAACAGGAGGAGTGGTATTCTAGGTTACATATGTTAAGAAAACATGTGAAGTTGTCTCACTGGGAATCTCTAACACCTACAGATTCTGGAATAATGCAAGAAGTTCAGGTACATTCTTAGTTGCTGGCTGGGGTTAAACCATGACAGACAGTCTTAGGAATGTACCTGCCTCCTGCTGAAATAGCGTATCTGCCAAAGAGAAATTTGCCAGGAAAATACCAGGTCGTGTATGTTCTGCGTCTGAGGCTTCAGTTGGGAATCTGGCACCAAAGAGGGGGAGGAAGTGATTAAAAGCTGTTGGCATGCCTATATACATAGAGCCAACTTAGAGCCACATGGCAACTAATTCTGATATTTGTGATATTTTAAGCACTGGCCTTAATATTGTCACAGAATCTGAGGGCTTACTAAGGTGCACACTAAACTGTGTATGTTTTGCATTGTGTACAGACAGATGTGTCAGCTGCTGTCCATTCCTTACCTGCTCGGTCTCAATTTCTAGTGCAAAAGGATGAATATATAGGTTGTTCTTTCTCTCTTTACTCCTTTTTCCTTTTCCTTGGAATGATACAGGGAACTAACCTCACCTTGACTTCCTCTCTTTGTCGCACCCTCCCAGCTTTTAGTACGGCTGCAAGCATTGTCCAGCCTTCCAACTAGCAGACAGAAAAAGTTCTAGTAGAATTGATACATTCCGAAGAACTGAGTTTTGCAGTAGCCACTTGTATGTACAAAAATGTAATTCTAATCCTCTGTTGTTTTTTGGCATTAATGTACCATATTCATTGAGACTGAGACAAAACTGCTGCCTCTAAGAGCCACTGATTTAGACAATTATCCAAAATCAGATTATAATAAATGGCAGTCTTAGGAATTTTGATTAACCTCTAAATAAATGTTACTTTGGAAAAACCCTGTCAAATGCATTAATGATAAGTTGTGAAGTAGTAGTAATTGCAGGCATGGCATTATAGATAACGTAGTTAATTGATACCACCCTCTCAAACATGTATAGCACATCAGCTGCCATGAAGCTGGAGTGATTATAATAGTATTTACAACAGTGAAATACATCAGATAAGATGTGTAAAATAGAAACTTAGGGTGCTTGCTACAATCATCTCACTTGGTCATTTAATGACTTGGCTTTGGGCACATATTGCTTGGCCATTAACGCTTCCAGCTTTCTGATGAGGTAAGTATATACTGAGCTGCTCTAATTAGATTTTACAGGAATGTCATATGGTCCAGGATGAAGGCTGTAATTAGTCCAGACAGTTTGCACAGGGCGAAGTAATCAGTCAGGTGTAGGGATCAGCCGGAGAGCCCCATCAGGGAGCAGCAGGAGGTGGACCAGGGACAGGGCTGGAGGTGAGGCTACAGCATGGCTCCTTAGTCCATCCAGGGGACAGGGAAAAGATGGGACTGGTGACAAAGCTATGACAAAGCAGGGACCTATCCAGGAGACAGCCACCAACAGCAAAGGTCTACTGTCCATCCAGAGACTATTACACTTGAAACATAGCTCTGGCTAATTAAAGCCCTGGGATGAGCTTAAATGGACCTCATGGGTTTGGGAACGTGGGTGTGTGGGAGGCTTACCAGGGCCATTACAGCCTGTTAGGGCAATCAGAGCCTTGACAGTTTCTCCTTTCTCTTTCCCTTATCAATGCTTGCAGTCATAGGGTTCACAAAAGGCATCTGCCTAGGTCACCTTTCCTCATGATGGTCCTAAGGAATGATGTGTTTTGGATGAGTTAGGTTGAGATTACAAATGAAAGTGGAAAACCTGTCCGTGTCTTGCAGGTGTGTTCATGGAAATGCAGTACAGATTATAAACGCAGACTCTAGGGAAGAATGCCCTGGCTTTGGTTTTCTGGGGGAAGGAATGAAACACATTTGATAAAGAATCCTCAGTTCATCTTGTTTCAAGCATGGCTGTAACCCTCATCAACAAGTGAGGAGAAAATAAGATGTGTGTTGATATCGCTACACAGCTCCGTTGAGCCAGAGGGATTGGTTTTTTTCAGCAAGATGAAGGTGTTGGCAGCATGAAAAACTGGGAAGCGTGCTGAGGACAGCTAGCACCAGCCACTTCATCATCTCCCAGCACATGAGTCCAGGTCAAAGGGTTAATTTTGGGGGAAAATTTTCTGGTCGTAGCATAGATAATACAACAGTTACGTGACAAAAAGGAAGAAGAAGAAAAACAGTGGATATGTGTGTTTCTAACTTCAGCAATGGTGGAAAGAGGGTGTCACCTCCCAGGACAGAGCATAAAAAAGTGACTCTTCACACGGGAAACTTCCCTACCTGCAGCTGATCATCCCATACATGGAGAGTGGTGTAATTCCATTTTCACAGAAATCCAGGTATTTCGTGACCTGGATAAAATGTGCAGTCTGCTGCTTGGCTGGCAGGCTTCTAGCCTACATTGACAAGAGTAGTCAGCTATGCCTGAAGTGGACCTTGTGCTCCTGGTCATCTCACCCCTCAGTGTGCTAGGTGGCACAACAGTCACAATTTCTGTATCTCAGCCAGGTCAATTACTTGATACGATTCCTAGTATAGAGCAATGACAGGCAGTGGGGTGAGAGGAAAACTATCAAGTACAAATTAGATCTGCTGAAGTATGGCTTGGACATAGTTGCTTCTGTCACAAATGAATTAGGGAGGATAGGGTGACAGATTTGACACACTTGGTCCAGCAAATGCAAACCTAGAGCTACCAAAGACATGTAAGCATAGTTATAAGAGCTTCAGGGCTTCATTCTCTATCCCTGAAATCACAGATTATGAAATATAATAGGACATCTTTTTCAGGAAAGAACGAACTTCAGCCTAGCTTCCTCCTGTGAATGTTCTGGGCAAAGGCTATGGGTGTAGCTGCTTGAGAAAGGGAGTTGGAATGTTGTTGGGAAAATAAAGATGAGAGTAAAACCTCAGACTACAGAATATGCTTTGTAAATGCTGGTTTTTGAGGAAGAATTTGCAGGTTAATGCAATTACTTTTTTCTGGGTGATTCTGCCAACTTAAGCCAGTTTACTTATAATATAAATCCATGAGATCAATTTATGACCCTCTAGTTAGGGATAGCTCTTGTCCATTTTCAAATGAAAACTAACGGTCTTGAAAATTCCACCATTCTGGTAAGGGCAAAATACCACGATTTAGCCCATAATTACAGTCAAAATAGTGTGAAATGAGCCCAAGTTCTGCATTTTCTCTAGGTTGCCTTGAATGAGTTTTTACTATCTATAAAAGCAGTTTGTAATTTCAAAAAAGGGGGTGGTTTTTTTTTGTTTGTTTGTTTGTTTTTTGAAGTAACATAATAGATTTATTCAGGTAAAAGTTATCTTGCTTCTGAACTCCGCCCTGCCCCCCGAATAACAGAAAAGCCAAGATCTCCGCAAGGAAGCAGAGCTGTTCTATGAACACTAATATGTTCTGACCACTTTTGTCAATTATATGAATTTGTTTTCCAGTATTAAAGCCAGCATGAAGGACTACTTTACAGTGAATAAAGTATTCAGTCTTAGATGCTAAGAACGGTTTTTTAAGCTGAAGTTTTTCTTCTGAGAGTTGTCCAAGGTTTCATTCCATGACTTCTTCCTGAAGCTACAGCTACATAAATCAGGCCAGAAGCATACCTGTTTACACAGCTGTGCCAGGGGAATGTTGCAGGAACTTCACCTTGCCAAGGGAAGGATTGCACCCTGGCAAGGATCAACTTGCTCTCTGATTCCTAACTTATTTCTCAAGGTTGATGAGTAATAGTTTGTGCCCTAAGAGCAGAAAATGGGGCAATGCCCCTGATTGATCAGCTGATATTTTTGTAGCTGAATGAGAAGTACACCTCAAGGAAAGGTGTTGTGTTTTTTTTGTTTGGGGTTTTTTTTTGTTTGTTTGGTTTTTTTGTGAGGACAAAAAGACAGCCTCTCATCTCTTTGAGAATGCTTGAACATAAGATTACTAATAGGAAACATTATACACAATTCCATCTATATTTTCCCAGTCATTTTCCATGCACCAATCCGCAGCCAACACAACTGGCATCACTCCCACTGAACAGACACTAATTTACACCAGCTGAGGTCCTGGATCTTATGTTACTTTTATATTCATATACTGGAGTCTGGGAAATGTCAATAAAGCATGCAGGTTTTGAAATGGATAAGATACATGAGCGCAACATAATTATTTTACACAAGGACTTGAATCAGAACTGTTACTTAGGGCTGACATACTATGATATGCTTGCTTTATGCTTTTTACCCTATCTTATGCTGCAGCTCACTTGACCTAAATTCTGCTGCAGTTTTCTGTTGCAAAAGATGGACATTTTGGGCACTCCTGAAAAAAAAAAAAAAAAAAAAAAGGAAGTCTTTACCAAAATGATGCAATGAATTCAGCATTGTATGGCATTTAATCTTATATTGCATGCTACTGATCTTACACCAGACTTAGTTTTTCATTTTTAAGCAAACTGCAGAGTCCAATGTTGGTACCAAGAGTTGTCAGCGCAATAAACAGAAGGTTTGGGGAGTAGATACGTGGAAGTTGAAATTTATCAAATTTGGCAAGAATATGATGATGGTCTGGGGAGCAGAGATTAGGATAACAAGCAGCTGTGAACTACTTAACATCACTGACCATTTAAATAATGGCTATCAAGTTTTCTGGTTTAATTAACAGTTAAATCAAGGGGCAGTTCATGTCTGTTAGAGCCATTGTGTTAGGCTGCCTGCAAACTTGGGCATGTATCTCTGCATGACTTTATTTTCTGTTAACATCTGGAAGATTTTCTTTGCCACTAAAGGCACCACCCACCACCCACCACCACCAACCCCACCCCATCCCCCCCATTTTAGTTTTAAAAATGGCAGTCTGCATCCTGCAGTGTGCATCTGCAGCAGTGGGTGGATTCTCTGGCAAATTTAGTTGCCACAGAATCACACAAGACCCTGACTATTACCAAATGCTGTGTGATAAATAAACACAGAAACTTATTTTACTGAATTATTCTCTTCATTTAGTACTTAAATGCACTAGAAGTGGCCTTTTGAAAAGCATAGGTCATGGAACGACAATTGCTATTGGAGTCTCTGGATTGCTTCATTGTTTATTTAACTTGACAGCAGGCTAGCTACAGTTTCACAATTTAGATCATTTATTTTTATGGTCAAAATGTTCGTACAGTAGCAAAATGGTTTAGTGTATCTCTGCGATGGGATAGTGCCTCATTCTGCAGCTGCTCTGGCTTTCTTTAGTTCAGGCTTCATGCAGAGTGGGTGCTTCAGGAACCTGGAAAACTGTTAAATCAGCAATGCTTTCCCTGTTGTGCCAGTATACTGTACCCACAATGAGGAAACGTTGGGAAGCTCATTTCAGTATGATTTTCTGGTGTTTCAGGTAGCCCTGAGGGGAGAAAGAGATGTACTCTGTGATTTCTCTTGAATAAAAGAGCATACAGATATGAAGGTAGAATTCAAAAACCTCCTGAAGCGAAGAAAAGACAAAGCTATTAATGTGCTGGTGGTATTCTTCTTTGTGTTATACAGAAGTGTACCAGTGAGCCTAAGAAGTTAGCTAGTAATACGAATGCTTTACATTCGTGGAGACTTGGGGCAGTCAGTAATAGACCTTATCTCAATCTTTGGTAGCCTTCTTCACCCTAATGGTTATGAAAGTCTCAGATATTTTTCATGTGCACTCACAAGTCTCTTTCTGAGACTAGTTGGTAATACATAATGAATGAAAAGGAAAAATAAGGTCTCCCTCTGCTTCTTTTAGTGCACTTTCACTGACGTGCTAGGAGAGTATGGGAAGAACAAGAAGAAGAGTGAAAGGAAGGTTATTTGTAGATACCTTATGGGAAGGCATTTCATTTTCTCTCTATAGCACAAGATCCCATGTTCTAGGGAGAGATTCAAACTCCTCTCAGGAGCCTTTGCTCAGGAACCAGGAGTTTGAGCACAGCGGACACATTAAACAGAGATGGACACATTTGTCATGGCCCTTGCCTCTGCTAGCTTCTCTGAAGTGAGCACAGGTCTTTTGGTATTGCTGGGTATAAATTCTCTCTTCCGTGGCAAGAGGACAAATCAGCTAAAGTAGCAGCAAATACTCACATAGTTCACTAGGGCTGTCTACAGACACAGTGCAGCACATGTCCCGGTGGCAGAGGACGAGTCCTTGTGCAGTTCATGAGAAGAAGGTGAGGTCTTGGTTCCATGGGTCCAGGTACCAGGTACCAGCTTGGCCATAGGTAAATTTTCCCTTGTTGTAAATTCACTATTTGTTCAGGCTGTGCATGCATGCAAAAGCCAAGGGTCTGATTTTTTTCAGCTAACACTGGATGTTTTTTTATCCTCTAAGAGCTCCATAAGATTGGCATTATCCTGTAGCAGTGACACAGCCTGCAGTCATTTAATGCCTCTTCTTGTGGGGCCAGGATTCCACGCCCAAGTGCATTTAGTAGGTCAGTACAGTAATTTTAAATGTCTTTCTTTCAGTCTTTTGCCATCTTCAATTATACCTTTCCACCCTACTATTTGTGTAATTTTCTTCTGTCTGAAGTCTCTTTACTGTTGCTCTCTATTGCACAGCATGACAAATTACCCATCAAGCCATATCTTTTCAGCCCAGAAATGCACAGTAACACAGAGTCATGGCATTATCAC
Source organism: Haliaeetus leucocephalus (assembly GCF_000737465.1). Classification (NCBI taxonomy): domain Eukaryota; kingdom Metazoa; phylum Chordata; class Aves; order Accipitriformes; family Accipitridae; genus Haliaeetus; species Haliaeetus leucocephalus. The sequence goes on along the minus strand of NW_010973034.1, from coordinate 3,033,161 downwards.
ATGTTGTGCACTTTATTTCCTCACAGTTCATTCAAGTGTGTCACTTTATTTTCCTGCTTCCTTTTGTCATCATGAAGATTAACCGTTTTATTCTTCCTGAACTTTAGGAACAATTAGAAAGGCATTACACTGTAAGCTCAGAGCAACACCTATACGATTCTGTATAACTTAACAATTCCCCTGCATGGCAAAACCATGTCCATGATTCTGAGTCTTTGCAGAAGCCAGGGCTTTCATCCTTATTATACAGCTAAGTAACCTTGGCTGTGGGCAAGAGAATTATTTGTAGCCTCTGGCCACCAACCAAATTAACTGTGAGACACCATTCACTTTGACAGTGTGCACTAGACTCTCTTGGGAGTTATGAAACTCTCTGGGCCTAATGTGTACTGTGCCTACAATCCCTCCTCTCCCTCCTCTCCCCCCCCCCCCCCCCCCCCCCCCCCCCCCCCCCCCCCGCCCTTTAATTCAAGATAAATACCAGTAATTGTACAGCTTGTGCCGAGATATCTCCCAGGCATTGCAAGTATGTGTTAGAAAAATCAACTGGAACAGCTCACAGCATCAACAGGGCTACAGCTGATACGTATATAAAATGCATCTTTAGAAATTGTGATTAAGATGATACAAAGAAAGTTTGTTGTTAATGCATCGTGTCGAGCACTCATTAGCATTCCACGGGGACAGTGCAGGAGTTCAGGGCCCAGTAGCTAACTCAGCATTAATGCACAGTCTGAAGGGAACCACAGGAGTAAATGCAAAGCTGTCCTCATAACGTATCTGAGATGTGAGACAGGATGTCTTTGCGCAAACATGCCTGGTTCTTCTTTACAAGCTATTTTATGGATCAATAGGAAGAATGGTTGATTGAAAGGGAGGAAAAACACTTCTGTAAGGCAAGCTAGAGGAATTAGGGCTTTGGTGAATCAGAAACAGCACTAAGCCTGTGGGATGAAATTTGGTTGGAGAAAACTTCATATACTCTCAGATTGTTATTAACAAAATGTTTAATAGTGTTAGATTTTATGATTTTTTTTTTAATGTAGTTATACCAAGGAGAGTATGAGAGCGGAATATAATAAGCTGAAAGCATTGTGGTGCCAGGGACACTAAGGGCCTTTTGCAGATTTGTGTTAGTGCTCCAATAACTTGAAGAATGGCAGATGCTAAGAGACTGGTCTTGAGATGTGCTGGAAGAGCTGAGAACTGCCAAGAGCTGGTATAGGCACAGGTTAGGCACCAGTCCCAAGTCCAAATTAATCTAATCTAAATAAGGTTTCTGTCCTACCCTCTGCAGCATTTACCATGTACATTGTAGTATTTAACTATTCCGTGCCTATTCTGAGCGTTTCATGTTGGGTTTTAAAAAAACACTGGTATCAACTGGCATGACAGATAATTTAATTATGATTCTTTTTTCAAGCACATCTTTACAGGTTCAATGGCAAGATTAGTACAGAAAGAGAAATACATGAAGAATTTAGAAAAAGCCTGACTTTTAAATGAAAGACAAAATCTTTTTATTTCAGTTTTTGCAACTTTTTGTGAAAACTCTCAAAATTGGTTTAAATGGGACTGGAAGCTCTGGCTATTGCAGTTCATTTATCTTATAGTGTTTTCTAATCCATTTGCTTTAGAGTGTCAGGTAGGAGCTGGTAATAGAAAATCCAGCTCCAGTATGTTTCTCTATATATTCCCCTTACAGAAATTTGTTACTGCAGCTGATAAACAGAATTATACAAGCTTTGTCACACAAATCACATTATAAAAGGTTCCAAAAAACTTGACAATGTTGACAGTTGTTTTCAGCAAATGGCTGCTTTACTGTAGCACTGTCAATGTTGATGTCCTTGTGCACATGTAAAAGAGCAATGTGATTAAGGCAAGCTTGTCCATGCTAGATATGAGCCAAGTTTTCAATCTCCTCATGGCACTGAAAGATTGCTCAGCTGTTGCAGATAAGGCAAGAATAGCTAGCAGATTTCTGCCATTAAAAAAAAAAATAAAAATCCTTGTCTTTGGGCATGCGTCTATAGGAATTTGTAACATCTGCTACTGACCTAAAGTTCTAGATAAGAACAGCTCGTATTTGTAACTCAAATTGATATTACTTGGTTTAGATGATGCACTTCCAAGGAGATTACTGAAGTATCTTTGTAAGAAGGGATTTGTCTAGACAGCAGTCTAAAACATGATATACTTTTGTAATGTGGTACAGTAGTGAATTATCACCATTCCTCTAGTGCAACTTACCACTGCAATTTATGTACACCTTATGTTGAATTTAGTTTGGACAAATTATATATATTATCTTCTGTTCTAAGAATATTTCATATTTATATATGAAAATCGATGCATGTGCTCTACCTAGAACATCAGTCATCTTTTCCATATTTTTTTCCTCACTATCAGCTAGATGAAAGGAGTGGAAAACTCAGTTCTTTAGCCAAAACTTTTTCAAGGGAAATGGGCCTGAGTTAACACAGTCATATCTTCCATCCTATTGACCCTGAATTCCTTATGTAAGATGTCAAAGCCATGGGACTCAGCAGATTTGCTGTCACGTCTGGGTGTGGAAATAGTGGGAAGAAGCCAATTTCAACAAAATAATCTTATAACAATCCCACAAGGATTTTCTCATATAAATTAGCGTAGACTTTTTTAGTCTAAACATACTCAGATTTCCGCTTTGTATCTCCTAAAAACTCTTTTGAAAAGTCTGGATTTCTGACAAAAGCCTGAGGGGAAGGAGGGCATGGATTTCGGGTTGGGTCGAGGTGACCAGCTGCACATTTCCCCAGACATGCAGCGCGGTGCTCTGCACATCTTGGAATGTCATAGATGGGTCTATGTCTCTATGAGATGATATGGAAATATCTGTGAACTAAAGCTATCTATCAATGGCTTTTTCTGAGTAGCTTTTACAGTGACAGAGTGTGGTATTAAAGGGCAGCATTCGATAGTTTTTAATTGCAAAACCATCTTTTCTCTTCTTGCAACCCAGTGACACATTCCCTGTTCTCCAACCAAGTTCTGAAACAAATGTCTCGGACAAAAGTCTTCTTCACTAAACAAACCCAATTCAAGCCTATAAAATGGTCCACTCTCTGCACTGGATGAGGCTGTAGTCTAGTAGAAGAAGAGGTTTATGATAAGGTATTTAAAGAGCATGACATAATACATGAAACCAAGGGGGGAAGGAGATGATAACTTAAAGATGCACTCCTCACCTTAATTCTGGTATTTCCCTGTATTTTAAGACTTGATCCTATAATGTAAACTTCTTCATAAAAAAGAATCTTATTATGGGAAGTCATGGGCAGCCTTAGCTATGGGCAGCACCACCTGTGCCTCCTATAATTACCGGGTTTAAAATAAAAGTTATAGCAAGTGTAACAAACAGGGCTTTGGTCTTAACAGAAACCAATATTAGTTTTACATTTTGCGTCATTAGGGTAAAATTAGGTGCTGCAATAAAAGCTACATTGCAGGAAGACGTGTTCATTTTTATGTCATCTTGTGAAATTCAGGGTGACAATACACTTCTTTCCTCCCACAGTCTCAGATAAAGATTCGTACCCCAACACGCTGGACTCAGAGAGTAGCAGTTTGACTCATATTTCGTTCTCAGGCTCGCTGGTTGAAAACCTAAATCTCATAAATGAAAGGCTGTAATTATCAGCTAGTAAATCTTTCTATCAGTGGTTATTCTTTAAGGTCAATTAGAGTGAAGAACGTTTCAATCTGGACATATCACGAAGGAAAATCTTTCATGCAGAGTTGATGAAATGGGAGTGCGTCTCCCTGCACCCGTCTATTCTCTGCTTTTGTGTGTTCCTCCACTACAGCTGCATGCATTAGCAGGCTGACTCCACTTTGAAAACCTTAAGCTGCATTCTTCAGAACAGTTGCTTGGTGTTGGTCAGATTTCTCTGCAGTCCTTTTTTCCATTTGGAGCCACTGAGGCTGACACATAGTTTCCAAGAACTTCAGCATGTCTTCTGTCTCCTGAATCGTCTCCTGAATCCCAAATATTTCTCAAGTGGCTAGCAAAAGAATATCCAGATAATCTTCAGCCTGGTGATACAAGCTTTCAGAAGAAAGCCAGATGGCTCTGAAAATGAATTGTAAAGTAATTATTTCATTTTATGTTAGCTTGGTGTCTTTAATACATGTGTACTTTCATTGTTACAGTTAGAGCATTCACGAGATCTGAAGAGAATATGAAATCCCACTAATGCTAGCACTAATAATAGTGTTTGTTGGTCAGACTGTAAATGATATTGCATGATGATTCATTTGAAAAAACAATAATGCAGCTTGAAAAAATAAAAGATGAGCAATAAACTAAAACAAAAATGCTTGTTGCCTTTCCCAGAACAACACCTTTTCATTCCTGACCTAGGTTTACTTCCCCCCACCCCGTTCTTTAAGCATCCTTTACATTATATACTAAAAATAAATGCATTCAAGGTTCAAACTTTAAGTCCAAAATTACTGCCTTTCAGATCCTTTATTATCCTTTCAGGCATCTAGAAAAATAGGTCAAAGCATACTTGGAAAGTTAACAAAATGTTTTTTATGGAACAAAAATGTAAGTAGATTTAATTACAATAACCTTTAAATGCATTGTTTCCCTTTGTCAATTAAACATTTTAAAGAACTGAAGTTTTACACAAAATTTTTTTTTGCCGTCTTCTCTCAACAAGATGAAGGGAAGAAAATAGCTTCAAATGACATGGCATGACATGAAGTCCACCTGGGTCATTGCCCCCTTTCCGCCAATACAAGTGAGCTTTGGCTCACAACCTCATTTTGTTCTCACTCAAAACATTGTGCCTAGATACCACTGGGAAGATGAGGACTGAAGATTGACACACAACAACTGTAGATACAAATGTACATTACGATAAGTAAGGCCCTGATCCTGTAAGCAGACTTGTCCGGGCGCAGCTCCTGTCCAGAGCTCTGCACTACCGGAGGCAGCCTACATTTTTTTTTTTCTCTTCAATTTCAGTGTTATCATGGGCTTTAACTTTCTCAGTCTCAAGGCCAAGTGGCTAGCAGATATAACATTGATAGCTCTTGATAATGGAGAAACAGAGTCCAAAGAAAAAAAGGAAATATTTATTTTCTGGCGATGCTTGAAAATACCTAAGGACAAAACATACAAGAATTTCTATCCACAACTGATAACTGAAAAAGCCAAATTTCCCTTTGATTTTCTGCTTTTGGTACACTGGATAAGCTGTTTCCCAAGCTTTGGGACAAATCTCTTAACATGTTTTGGATGGACCCGTGCCCTGCAATACAGAGCAAAGGAGAGAAGTCCCTAGAGATGTCTGCTCAAAGCTTGCTTAGATGTTCCAGCTCTACCACTTTATTTCCACTGACAGAAGCCACAGGGATAGTGGAAAAGGAGCCAGGCTGCTGCTGTCATTCTGAGCCCGATGGGTGGGATTCTTCTCACCAGGTGAAGTTTTGAGTCCAAGCTTGTCATTTAAGTTCCTTTCATAGTCAGTGGCAAGAGGTGGGCATCTCGTCACAATTCATGTTTAGAACCGATGAACCCTACCCCACCAGTCCTATGACTGTCTAGCAAGTCTAGATGGCTTGCTTCATGCCTTGAAGTGTACAACATACTATCAGGCAGGAACCAGATGAGAAGGATCCAACACCAACCAGGATTATTTCTTGCTGCTGTCAATTCATAGAGTCATAAAATGGTTTGGGTTGGAAGGGACCGTTACAGACCATCTAGTTCCACCCCCCCTGCCATGGGCAGGGACACCTTCCACTAGACCAGGTTGCTCAAAGCCCCGTCCAACCTGGCCTTGAACACTGCCAGGGATGGACCCATCCATGAAGTGAGCAGCCTCAGGTCATTCTCCCTGCTCAGCCTTCAGGAGCTGAGGAGCAGAAGCTCCTGATGTTTAGGAGTAATGTGCCACTGCTCAGTGTGTCTCCCGGGGCGCGCCATGTAGATGGTCTCCCTGACCCTCCTTTCCTACGCTCAAGTGCTTTAGCACTTCTGTAATTAAGCATATCACGCATTTCTACAGCCAGTACGCTTTTCCGTCAGTGCTGCTCTTACTTTAAGGCTTAATCATAAGTATAGAAAATGCATGACAGAGTTTGAGCTGCATTTTAGGATTTTCTTCACACAGACTGTGGAATGCACGCACAGTAAATAATTGAAAGTAGTCAACTAATTGTGTGCCCCTTCTTCCTACTGTGCACGCAAACAAACACACAGACACACAACTAATGCAGGCAAAAATTTCTGCAGCATGACCGTCTTACCAATTACAAATGTATAGGACAACCAATCTCTGATCTTTTACTAGATATGGACTGTCCATCAGATATACTACATGATTTAATCAAGACATGTTTTTAAATTTATTTCCAGAAAATATTCTTTCCACTCAGCGGTATCTACCCAAGAAAAATGAGGCCAGAATAAGCACCTCCTGTGGACCAGAACCCACTACACATATACATTTCAACAATACAGAGTTAATAACAATTATTTAAAAAATGATTGAGAAAGGTGGAATTTTTCAGACTTAACAGCTGCTAATTGGATTGTCCAACGTGGAAAAAAGGAGGATCTGAGGATGTTCTTCTGCACACTGAAGAAAAGTTTTGCACACATCCAAGGAAATCTAAAACACTGGTAACCTAGATTCAGGTTAAGTATCAAAAATCAATGAATTATGTGACCACTAAATCAATGTCTTGCAGACATGTCGTATATTGATTTACTACGGTATGGATTTTGAGAGCCCTGGACTCCTCATCTTTCCCAAAGTGATCAGGGAAAATGCAGTAGGCTTTCAGGATGAAGGAGCAGGTTTTTGGTAGGGTATAAGAAAAAGCTCTTTGCAGAGCAATAACATGAGTTTGTGTTTATGTGCTGGTAGTGAAAATAACGAGGTAATTGCTAAAAAATTGCTTTACATTTTTAGGAGGAAGCTGGATGTGAGACTTGTTTTCCCAAATTCTTTAGAAGCTTGAAAGTATCAAGCTTTAGGCAAAGTTTCAAGATTTTCTTTCTCTTGCCTGATTCATTTAAATCTTGAAATAACACAGTTGTGATCCATATCTGAAAATTATTTACTATGGAAAGCAGTGTCTCAGTCCTTGAAGAATATATCCACCCTTCATCTGAAAAACTGTCTGTGATCAAGCAAAAATATATGAATTGGAAACCAAATATTAAAAATTACAAGTTTTGCAGAGAAAACGTGAGTTTTGTGTATGTGTCTGTGTTCGGTATATTTGTTTTATCTGTCTTTATTTAGATAGTTGCATAATTAATTGGCTGTCTGGTGCCTCAGAAATCTGATTGTACTTGAAATGGGAGCTTATTCACAAGAATGTCTTCGGAAGCTTTCTTCCTCAAGTATCTTCATTTTTGCATGCTGCTCTCCCGATTTATAAAGTGTTTCCAGACCTGTTACACAGCCTAGTACAATGGGTGGGCTTTGCTGGTGCCAGGTCCTCTAAATGTCTTGATGGTACTCAGAAAAAGATGATACCCCTTGGCTACAACCGGAGAGAACGCCGCAGCTGAAGCTGGCTGTGCTTTAATCTACAGGACACCTCCTGGGAGGTGGTAAAACCACATCGGTGCTTTGGGCTGTGAGGAAGGGTCTGTGTTCGTGGGCCATGGTGTGCTTCCAGCCCCGCAGGGATGCTTGGAGGAGGGTTTTGGGGGCAGAGCTGCAGAGCATAGGGTGCTGCCGAATTATGTCCCGTCATGCTGGTGTTCATTGGAGATGTGGCAACTCCAGGCTCTGTACTGGGATATCCAAGTCCATCTGTATGATGGTGGGTGGCGGGGGTTAAATATGTTTTTTTTGGGGAAAGAAGTGTGCACGTACCCCACTTTTGCTGGCTGATGTGAAGGGAGGGGAGGTAGTCGCTCTACTCCTGCCCGGCTGTCCCTCTTCGGTACGGCTGGTCCCCGAGGGGCGACGGCACGGATGCTATGACTCCTCTCTGACGGGGGGCTGGCAGTGGCAAAAAGGCTGCTGTGTGCCTCGCAAGCCGAGCCACCACCCCATCGCCTTGGGCTGCTTTTTAGACGACCTACCCACTTTATGCCCTGCTGTATCGGCTTTGTTAGGAAAAAACACTTCAGCCCCAGGAATGGTACTAATAATGATGGTGTAGAGGATAATTTCAGTGACACTGTCTTGGCTCTGGTGCACGGTTTCAGGGAAATACATCCAAGCCAGAATTCAGACCATTTTAGGACCAGAGTCAAGTCATTTAGGTGGCTTCCAACTGATGGAAGATTAAGGAAATGCAGTACTGAGTCTCTTGACCTTCACTGAATCTCTTGGCTCGTCGCTACATCTGATACTGGCCCACTCTGTGGGCAACAGAGCTGACAAGGGTCACTATCACAGAACATGTGTTTTGCCTTTCGTGCAGTTATTTGTTACTTTCCTGATCTATGTAAATTGTTCTTTAGCAGCAAAGTGCCCTACAGATGCCTGAAGTAACAGCAACAACACAAACTGTTTTTATGAGTTAATAGATGAGTGGGTAATAGGTACTTGAAGGATTAGGTAGAAGACTAAATTTTAATCATCTGCCTGTGATCTCAGAAAGGGGAATTACATATATTTTTAAGTCCCTTTTTTTCCCCAATTGTGGCAAGTTGGAACAGGTATTTTCTGAGGCTTCAAGCCCTATCTACCCTTTTAGACTTTGCAGCTGGGGATCAGAGTGTGCACTGATGAGGTACTTTGTCCTGAATCCTGCTGTAATGCTCATCATCGTTACCCATACGCAGAGCTTGACATGGAGTGGTGGGTCCCAGTGCACCCAGTTTTTGTAGGGAAACATAGCATTATCTGCCTTCAAAGACATGCCTCACAAAGAATGGAAATACTACTAACTGAAATGGAAATGTTTTTTTGTTTAAATTGAATGGAAGATTTGATAATGACTTTTTTTTTGTTGTTGAAAATGGCATGCTACAAATTTGTCTTTATTGGCAATTCAAGACCTTGTGCCCTCACTTAAGATTTCAAATCTTCAGGCAACTTCAACAAAACTATGGAGAATCAGACTTAACATTGCTGGTTTGGGTAAGACAAAGAATTACACGTCATGCTGAACCTACTTTCCACTAGCTAATTTTTTAGCATAGGTAAAAAACCTTTCAGAACATGTCCATTTATAATAAATCTGCTTTTTTTTCTTGCCCTGTGAATCTCCATTAAGAAGATGTAATGCACGCACTGTCTTAGTGCCTGATGTAAAATTCACTAAAGCCAATGGAAGTATATCCATGCATTTCACTAGACTGTGGTTTGAAAGAATCCTGGCTCCACAACACAAATATCCTTTAGTTTTAATGGAAGCTTTGCTGGCCCAATGTGAGGTGTTTTTATTAGTCTGTAGCCTAATGCATTTTGTTAATGAGAATGCAATTTAGCCTGTCTGTTAAATCTAAAAAGTGTATCTTGAACTGTGGTAGGTAGCACTCAATAGGGGAAAAAGGATTCTGTAGCAACAGCAAAACCTGCATTTTTTTTCCATGACAATGCTGTTTATTTTCATTTAGGATAATCAGCTGTTTGATAGAAAACTGGGGTGGCATCAACCGTTTGAAAGTACTTTGTTAAAGCTGTTTTTCTGAAAAGATCAGGCACAGTTTGGAAAGCCAAGAACTAAACCCTAATGACCCAGTTCTTCAAACACACGTGTCAGCAAAAGTAGTTCCAGTGGATCAGGAGCACTGCTTCCTTCAATTACATTACTGAAGAAGATAGGCATGTTCAGGACTGGCCCTTGGCATTTGGTTTGTTCTTGCAATCCCAAGTATGAAAAACAATTTAATGTGCCTTTTTGATTTTATTATGGAAATGAGATTGGACAGTCTTCATCTGGCATAAAAAGAGTGGCAAGATTCCTTGTTTCTCCTGATCTCTGCTCGTGTAAGTATAGAAATTTGAAATCAAGCCATGCACACTATTGCCGGTTGTTTTAAGGCCACCACATTTATGCCTTTAAATGAAAACCTTTAAAAGAGTCATTATAATTATAGACAGCAGCCTTGTTATTTAATAACATCCCAGTGTAGCCTCTGCAACTCAAAAAGTTTACAGGCAGTCTAAGAACTGAAAAGTTAAATGTATTTTAAAATGTGTACACTGTGGTGCTTCTGAATAATTCTTTGCTACTAGTCAGTGCCAGCTCAGAATTTCACACCCTTGAACAGATTGACTGGTTTGGCTTGTGTAATAGGTACCCTGCTATCCTGGACTACTTGGTGGGTGGGTGGAGATGGGTGCTTTTGGAAATGCCAATTGATAACTAACCATAACAAGTCAGAGTTATGTGTGAGTTGAGAAGGTAGAAGCAACTATCTAAAGTAAAATGGATCTACTGAGATGCCTAGGAGGAACCATGAAAGTAGAAGGGATGCTTTTCAAATCAGCCAGCACCTAGTTTTGAGGCCATTGACAAGGTTTCTGGTGGGGCTTTTGGGGAGCAGCCATAAGGATGCACGAGCTGGTCGGCTAAATCTGCAGGAAGACCAGCCCTGCAGTGATGCTGTGCTGAGGGTCCACTTATGGTAAGGAAGTGCTCTCCATGACAGTACTGAACTGCCTGTCACCCGTTTGCTTTCTAAAGAGGAAAGAAGGATACATGGGGAGTCTAGAAAAGGGGAATTTTAATTCAAACATTCCATATAACAACCCCCCTCAACATACTCATTCCCATGTTGTAAGCTACTGAGGAAAGGCTACCATTTTTCAATCAGCTGTGCATACTATAACTCATTGAATAAAACTTGGTGGATTTTTGTATTTCCATTTGGAGATGAAATATGGACTGGTATCTTGTGTTACTTAAGGACCAGCTTAGCTGAGGTTTGGGTTGTTTTTTTTTTCTTTCCCCAAAAGACACCCAAACAAAATGCATTAATTTTTAATTAATTCTTACATTAGAAACACTGCTAGTGGTGCTCTCTGTTGTAACATCTTTGTCTTGAAGTTACTACAATATTTAGCAGCTGAAAGACTTAAAGACAAGCTTCACTGTTAGCTTAATGAGCTGACTTCTGTCAAAGTCACCTTAGACCAACAGGGCTGGTCAGAAACGTCTGCAATCCTCCCAGGTCTTGGGAAGACAGGCTGCTTGAGATCCTATAGGGCACTGCTGGCAGCACACAGCACATTCCTGGGTTTACAGGCCCTACATGATATTTCAGGCAGCTCTTGTTTCTGTGGCTATGACCTGTTGCTGAGAGTCAAGCCACTATGTAAACACGAAGGACTTCAAACTCGCAGTGTGCTGCTTTCCAGAGCAAGTGGTCATTTGTTCCAGTTTCCCATGACCACATTACAGCTTGGGTTTGCTGTTCAGAAAAATACATCAATTTGCAGCATTAATGCTAGACAGGGAAGAGGGGTTGGAAATATGGGCTGCATTAGTACATATTATTAAATGTGCCAAGAGGATAATGTTACCTTATCCCTGGTTTCAGCACTTTAAAACGCTCTCCTTATTAAAATAAAAAATGTTAAAACATTCAAACTTGTGTAGCCAAAATCCAACTTAGGAAATACATTATTTAGCTATTAGCAAGATGATCTGACTTTTAAACTCCATCCACGATACCAATTTCTCTACTGATGCCATTCAAAATCATTTATTTTTCATTGCATTTATAACTCTGTCCAGAAAGGGAAAGGAAAAGCAGTATCAGAGAGTGATTTACATTATGCTGGATTTTACTGCAGCTTGGCATTGTGAATGAATCTTTGGAATACTTGAAAAGTACATAAGGAAAAAGTCAGTTTCTAATCTGCTGAAGAAAATATTCTGACATGGTGATAAGTGAGGTAACCAAAAAATCGTGGCTTAAAAAACATTCTGAGCAATTGCTGTTTCAGCTGTCCCAATCCACAAGCTGGTATTAAAACAAACTGGTAGTAAAAAACACTCAGAGCCTTTTTCTACCTGAGAATATTAACTCTCACTCGATGGCTGTTACACAGAATTAATGTGGACATTTCCAGTCGTATGCATTAGTACAGCTTTTGTTTGCAGAATCAGAGATTTGCATTTAGTACTGTGCAGCTATAAAATAGAGACTGATTTGACATCTTTAATTCACATGTAAACACAAGGCAACTACTCTGAAGTTAGTGAGGTTTCTTTGGATTTATATCACCGTTGCTAAAAATAGAATCTGACAGTCTATTTTTAGAGAACCCAGAGCTGTTATATGTTGAAACCTTGCAACTGTGTTACCTACTCTGTTGTCTTCATGAAAAAGCTCAAGCATGTTTGAAAATACATGATTAATTTTCATACAGTTTGGAAACCTTCTTTACAAGCAAATATGCCACAGCCCTCAGGAGTCTGTCTACTGCCGTATCTAATTGCTGATGGATGAAGGTCCTTTCTCTGGGCAGAACCTTTAAGACAAGCCCTGTTTATGCCACAGAAATTATTTTTTCAGACAACACTTGAAGAGTACCTAAATATTTAATATAGCTCATTTTTTAACTGATGGAAGATGTGTTGATTTTGCTGATTCCTTTTTGTCCCAGCTGTCTCAAAAGACAGCAAAATCATTCCTCACCCAGAGCTGGGAAAACCAGAAGTGTTAGCAACAAAGCTGATGGAAATATTTTTCCCTTTCAATAGTCTGCTTCGTACAGCAAGAAGAAAGAAGCGAGTGATGCTAGGGGAAGGGAACGCCCCTATTCACGGGGGATCCCACCAGCGTGAATCCATCAGAGTGTACCCAGACAGAGCCAGTGGTCAGGGCAGCCAAGCTTCCCGGGCCTAGCAATTAAGTATAAAAAGCCTGTCTTTATCCAAACAGACTGTCTATATTTTGGAAATTTCCACCACACTTCCTTCTGAAGTCCTACTTTTCTTAAAGTGCACAGCAGCATGATCAGCAATAGTTATGCTGGGATAGCAGCAGCCATAAAGTCATCCATGCTGAAGAACTAGGGCAATCTATTAGGTCAACATGAGTGATCCATGTCACTATCAATTTGTTTGCTCTTTTTAACAGTGGGTTGGGCTTTTTTAGTGGTTTTTTTTTTTTGTTTGTTTGTTTGTTTGTTTTTTAACAAAACCTCCAGATTTTCCATTGTCTGTCGGAGCTCAGCTGTTGTCAGTGAAAGTTTGACATGGATGACAGTGGCCGTGGGTGGCACAGTCAGCATTTGGTGTTACCCCGTTGTTACTTGTAACTTGAGGAGACTTGAGCTTTTAAGATGTTGGTGCCTTTCCTTGGGGCTTTGGTCAGACATTCCAGGAATAGCAGGGAAGCTCCAGTGCTGGTCCTGGAAATGGGGTGGGCAATGAGGCAGAGAGGGAAAGAAGGGGGGAAAAAAAAAAGAAAAAAAAAGAAAAGGAGATCGGAACCCAGTGAAACATTATAAAATCAGCAGCACTGCAGTCCCCAGTTTTTCAGAAATCGTGAACCAGATCCTCAAAAGTGAGGTTGGCTTCAGAATAAAAAAACCAAAAACAAACGACCAAATAAAAAAGAGAGGGAGAAACCCTATCACGTGCAACTCAAAGCCAGAAATGTCAGTGTTTCATTCCATCCATTCATCATTTTTTCATTTGACTTCTGGTTTTTCACTTGTTAGGACTCATGATTTTTTCAATAGTTATAAGGGACTAAGACTTAAAAATACTGGATCTAATTGCCTGAATAAAAGAGTGAGGATTTTATGGAAACCACCAAATATCCTGTGACTGGTGATAAAATTGCAAGTGCTGGCAGTACTGATTAGGACAGGCTTATTATTTTATTAACTCAGTTAAAATAATTCAATAAATTAAAAACTTTGTTTTCTTTGATTAGTATTGTATATGATTGGAAGGAAAATTTTTTATCCTCAGTGTAGTTCTCAGCCAAAGTTGTGATTAGTAACTTCTTGTATCATTCAGGCATTGAAGAGGGGGAAATACTGAGTGTTAAAATGTATCCTACCTTGTACAGATGAGATGAAGCAGGCAGAAAAAAAAAATTTGCATTACCTACAGCAGAATAAAATTGAACTGCTCAGTGTGTGTGGTAACTCTTATGTGGTATCTACTAAAAATTGTAATTTTGAAATATTTTATGCAGATGCTTATCTTTATGTCTTAAACTAATTCCATTAAACCCACCTAAATTTTAATATGTTGAGGGACATCCTCAAAACCTGAGAGGTTCAAGACCTCAAAGGTGGCCATCAAGCACGTAAGGAAAGGGAGTCACAACACACATGCCAAGTCTGGGGTAAAAAGTGCTTTAGAGTACATAAGCTTACAATGTGGGATTTTTAAACAATATTTTCAAACATATATCTTTGTACTTCCTGTAGCTTGGAAAGGGAAGTAAACTGGGAGGAAAGGAAACAAAGGTGAGTCAAATGTACACTTTTTGGAAATTCATGTTAATAAAATGATATCACAGCTGTACACTCTTCAGGTATTAGGTTTCCCTGCTGACATAGGTTTCACTCCTTACAATGCACATCTAAGGCACCTCCTAACACATATGTGGGAAAAATAAAAATTTAAATAATTCCTGTGTTATTAACATGATAATGAGCACTGCAAGAGTCCATCATACTTGTGCATCTTAATCTGTAACACAGACAAATTAATTGATAGGCATGAGAAGACAAATTATCCCCTCTTGCAGTGGGCAAGGGAAGGCGACATGGGGTCCGAGGGGCTTTGCCCTCAGTCCACCTTTTTGCAGTATGGTGTGTTTCTGTCAACATCGCTGGGCAGAAAACACCAGAAAAAGCCGGAAAAAGACAGCTGATTGCGCCTGCCTGTCAATTCTTAGAAAACAGTTCTGCCGGCTGCCATGGCTCAGTTAATCCTCCGGGCCAATCCCTGTGTGCCCTGCTAAACTGGACCCCGCCAGCAGGCCAGGTCGTGTACACCCACCTTCTCCATTCCCTTTCCACTCCATCACTCCACGCTCAGAGATACCCATTACCCGAAAATCAAACTGTGCTAGTATGGATAAGAAAGAGGCAAAGCACAGACACCAATCAAATACACACTCTGTACCCCATTATATTAGGGAGGACCAACATGTTGGTCTGACTATTATCTTAATACAGGTTCCAAGAAATCTGAAAGGGAGAAAAGTCAGTTACTTTTAGCTAATCTTTTCCTCCACATGGCAATCACACTTCTGGCAGTTTAGGGGAGCTCTGCTCAGCACCCCGGCAGATGGACCCCGGAGTGGTCTTGGTTTTGCCTTGGTGCTTGCACTGATGGCCCTTGTTGGGTTGACCCTGAATCTCCCAGCACAGCTTGTTTCTGGAGGAAACACTGGCAGAAGAAATAGCTATTGAGGAGATAGATATGTGAAATAGTGAACAGATGGTAGATGAAATAGTGAATAGAGAAATTGATTTTTGGTTGCTTGGATAGAAATGTACCCCCAAACCAACTTGCTAGGGAGATTGCTTTCCTGGGTGATACCCTCGACCCATGGGTGGGAAGAAGGGAGAAGTGAGGGTACAGCAGCTGTGGCAGCTCTGGACCAGGGGCCAAACATCTCATGGGGCCAAACGCTCCTGATGTCTCCCGGAGGCACAAAGCATGGGCTGTCTCCCTCCATCTTGGTCCTGGCACTGCTGCCGGGGCAGGAATGGGACTGGCTGGTTCAGACCCAGGTCCGGGAACCAAAAAAAACTTATTGGCCTGCTGAAGTGGCTAAAAGCAGTGAGCACCAAATATATCAAAGGATGTAGAAGACAATTCAGACTTCCAGCAGTTACTTTACTCATTTTAATAATTTTATGGTGTGTCGTTCGCACAGCATCGCCCTAAAGAAATGTAGCACTTCTCGCTGTTTTTTACAGTCAGGTCTCCTAAGCCCTGCTAGTTTTCTAGACCCGTATCACAATTGCAGCTAGCTACTGTGAAAAACAACACCTTCTTTTCCCTTTTCCAGTGGTTTGGGATATGACAAAAAACAAAACAAAACCAAAAAAACCCAAAAACCCAACAAAAAACATACTGCTAGTAACTATGACCTACAACTGGAGCTGGTGCCAGAATCTGAAACCATGATTTCTTTAAGTTATGAAATGCTTCACATAGCCTAATACCACAGCAGTGACCCTACTGGGTCTTTTCTGAACGAGTTAAAAAAAACATAAGAGGGGAGAAAAAGAAGGGAAGAAAACCAATGTTTTAAGCATCAAATTACTAAATAATAGAAATGGTATTTTTTGACTTAGATGTTTAAGAAAGGTTCATGAAAGAGACGAGTATTAAGCCAAACATTTGTTTGGCTTTGCTGCAGCCGGCTGCAGGAATGTAAACTTTTTTTTCAATGACTTCAGCTCCTAATTTAAAAGCTAGGATTTTTAGCAGTGAGCAAGAGACTATATTTGGCCAAAAAATTCTGCTGGCTTTACTTAGTTACCCGGCACATTCAAAACAATACTCCTTTATCAAAAAACAATAGTCTGTTTTATTCACAGCACATGTAGAAGTTGGACCATCCACCAAATTCCACTTTCTTCTCTTGCAATATGTCTGTTGCTGGCTAATGAGCTGCAACAGTGCCTGTGCTTCATTTTCAGCAAATTAAATTTATGCCTCGCAGGAATTGTGGTCTGGTCGTGGCACTGCTCCTAGGTATGGGTGGGGTTTGTTTCTTCAACCAGCTCTTGGTTAGCCACATGGGTACGTGCTGTCGCACCACACAACAAAATCTTCTCTATAATAACTGGTTTAAGTAGCCATCCACCCCACAAAAGTGGATCCCATTTAATTTACTTTGTGTTTACAGCGCTCCCTTTCAAACTGTATTGTTGGCACAGATGGGTATTTATACAACTTTTATTTTAAACTATTTATTTAGAGTTGGGACTTCAGTAACACTCGCTGTCAGATTTATAGTGCATGTTTAAAACCAAGGTTCTAAAAATGTAATATTTCAAAGAGAAGGAAGCAGACAATGAACTTATACACTTGGGAGTCTATTCTCTCTCTGGATGTGATGGGAGTTGAGCATGCTGCTGACGAAGGAGTCAGCCCCATGAAACAGAGTCTCTGCATCCACGTTTATATGATTGTGCTTGATAAAAACCATTGAGATCACATGCAATCTTCAGACGTAATGTAAAACCAACAGGCTGCTGAGGGAAAGTAGATTTCGAATCTTGGGTCATTGTGTTCCCTTGGCAGAGGCTGCTCTGATGGGATATTCTGTTGCCCCTGGGTAGGCTCAGATCTGGTGTTGACCTCAGAGGGAAATAGTGAAGAAAAGGAGGTGCACAAAAAAAAAGGGAAAATGGCTCTTCCTCAGCCACTGAAAACAGGGTTAATCCAAAAGTGGCTTTCAAAAAATCTTCTTACTTCAAAACCAGCAAAAGAAAACTATCTTCCACTTTCCAGTATGAGCTTTCAGGCTTGTTGTAGGGAAAGGGAAACATTATTTGGTCAATAAATAAAAAAAAATCTTCATGAAAATGGATATTATGAGCTGAGCATTTGCTCTTGCTGCCCTAGTTCTCCATGGCTAGCGGAAGAATAAATGGCAATGTGTATGGGGCACACAGAATATCTTTATGTCTACTGGAACAAAAGTTACATTTAATGAAGGTAAAACTTGATCTAAAAAATTTGGTTCATCTTTTTATAAACATATGTAATTTCTCTTGTCTTACCCCTGTAAAAACACTATCTCAAAGCTTTTGTTTAGAAAGCCACTAGTTTATACATTTCAGCACTCCATGCAATAATTAAACAATGTGGAAAAATAATGAAAGAAAAATCATTGTTAAGGATTTGGTTTTTCAGGCTTGCAAGTTACAACAACAACCATATAATCACTTGGCAAACTTGTACCCCTCCCCTTCTCCTGAGATTCCAAAATTAAAACTTCAGTTTTTACAACATCCCTGTGAAATAACAGGGAAACAGGTGAAATGACCTAACTGCTCTTTACTCAGGAATTCAATGAGGAAATCAACAGTAGATTTCAGCACTCTTGACTCTCCATCCCATGCTGTAACTTCTAGGACTCTACCCTTTAAAGAGCTTACACTCTTAATGGTATTTATCACAAGCAGTTCTGAATAAGTTGGTTTATTTGTAGTGTGAGAACAGTTAGGAAATTGAGCAAAAGTTGGAAGGAGCCATGTCAACTCTTCTCTCTCTTCTCTGGTACTAAATGCAAAGAAATATTTAAATAAAATAATAAAGTGATACAAAATGAATTTGTACATGCCAACATATATATGCATGTGTTTATATGTGTGTGTGTGTGTGTATAAAAGTGCTAGCCTTGAAACCTCACAATAAGCCCCACTGTAAAACTCCACTATATTGTCCACATTCAAATAACTGCCCTTAATGTCTTCTCTTTATATAAAGCAATAGAAACTGGACAAAAAAAATAAATATAGCTAGTCAAATCTGTCCTTTCAAAGGGCCCAATATTTTAGGCTAGTGAGAAGAAATGGGGAGTGAGCTTGGGAAAATGCAGTATGATCTTTATAGCATAGCCTGTAGAGCAGGGTGGTCACACAGACAGCATCAGTCTTTCTGAACCGTGCAAAACGCTCTGTAGCACAAGAATGCTGTTTTATCCAGACTGAGAGCATGCAGAGGGCTGAAGCAGGGGCCCCAGCGACCTGCTCAGCTCTGCGGCAGGCGGCATGCATGCGTGCGGACGCAGTCGTGACTTACTGCCCTGATGCACCCTGACAACTGCATCTCTTTCTGGGTAGACAGTGAGAAGAATAGGTGAATTTTACTCATGCAGAGTATAATTACATAATTACAAATAGCAGTGCAGTTCTCTTGTTGAAAACTTAATGAAGGGAAAACATCATGAAATAATTCATAATTCATAATAAGATTATAATACTAATGGTGGTAATATAATAAATTGATAATTGATCTATATAGGACTTTTCATTACTTGTTTTCTAGCTCTCTGCAGAGGAGGAAAGTAATACCACATAATCAGATGTCTTTCAGGAGTTATTTACGGGATGTTTCTGTCTCAAAGCTACTGCTTACCTCGCTTGGATGCTACAAAGTCATGCAGTTAATTTTTGTTTCCATGTGACTTTGAGAATACAAAGCTTTTGCAGAAGTGCAAAACCTTATGGCTATTAGTTCATCATCATTTACAATGAGCCCTCCTCTTTGTGTGAAACCACCGAAGGTAAAATTATTGCCAGACAAATTGCAAAGATGCAAAGGTGCAAGAATGCAAAGGTGCATGAATGCAAAGATGCAAATATGATGCAGAGATGCAGAGTGTAATTTGGATGGTAACATTTTTTTTTTTTTCCCAGATTACCTTTATCTGTCTAGTTATTAAAAGTAGCTACATTCCTATTTCCTTGTGCTGTGTCGAGGCCGTGCCTGTGATGCTGTGTGAGCCGTTTATGAAACATCAGTAGGATGGAATCTGATTGCCAGAGCTGTGAGTGGAGTTTCAAGTGGTTGCAGACAAGTGCAGGTGGTCAACACTGAAAAAGTGTCATTGTCAAGCATTGTACCTCATTTATAAGTGGTACAAGAAAGCCATTACGGCAACGAATCCCTCAGCCCTTAAGGCCACGAAGTGGGGAGGGCACCACCGAGCAGGTTTGCAGGAAATTAATTGTGTGCTGGCAGGCAATTTGTTATAAGCAGTGTGGAGAGGGGTGTTTTTTTCCTTTTTTTTTTTTTTTTAATAGGAACGATTCAAATGAAGGTGTTAGTATAAACTGATTTGTAATAACAGTATGGAGATTTCTGCAAATGCGTATGTGTGCTTTGGTGTTATTTTCAGTTATTTTGCACTCACTCTTCTTCAGGTGATATAAACTGCGTATGTGAAATACGGTTGTGCCTGTAAAAATCCCATATTCCTCATAATGATTTCAGTGGTGACTATAGAGGGCTTTAAGCTGGGCTGTGCTACAGAAATGGGCCAGTATTGGCTCGTGCTCAAAAATAATAGGAAGCTGAATTTGCCATTTTTGCTTGCATTGCCCTGTGTGATATAGTACACAATTTAGGACGCTGGCATCTAAAAATAGACCTGTTTTTTTTCAAAGAGAGTCAGAAAGTAGTACCCCTGTTAAAATGCCTTTCTAGATTATAAAGTAAAGGTAAATATTCAAGTAGAGCTCTTTGTACGTAAATGTTTTCTAGTAGAGTCTAAGGGATTCAGTTCTCAGAATGACAAAAAAACCCTACCAAAACCAAACCAAAACAAAATGCAGAGAAATGAAAAGTACAATTCTTGCTTCCAGTTTTATTTTTGAAGAATTTTGTAAGCAAGATTTTTACTAAATTCAGGGTTTATTTAAAAGCCAACAAAACATGTTTTAAAAGATACCATGCTGTAGTAAAAAATAAACAATTTCCATGTAGACTTTCAATTGTTAAATTATTTTATGTCAAAAGCTAGGAAATGAAATACTTCTAAATATAGTGCATTGGAATTTTCTTATCAGTTAATTTTTTAGAAGCTCTACACTTAAGAGCACCATAGTAACAGCTCTGCAAGCTGATTCTTCATTACAGTTATCCACCGAGAGCTTCACTGAAGACATTTCCTCTGGGATCAGAGAGACTAAAAATCAATTCTGATAATATTAGAACAAATTTAAAGAGCAAAAAGCCCTAGAAAGTATGTGATGAATAAATAGGGAGATCTTTATTCCCTGTGTAATCTTTTTCACCTCTTTTCTTCTTTGTTGTGCTGTAAACAAATACTTTTAAGTTGGAAATGTTAACACCTTTTCATTCCTTCAAGAGTAAAACTGGGGCTGAAATCATTCACTCTGAATTATGCAAGTATTTGAGGTACACAAGTATTTAAGTTACCGAGCTACCTGTATTTACAAAGTAGACTGTGAGAAGATCAAGGTAATGAAGATATCGATGACATCTTTGCCAATCATTTATGGTTTGAACACATCTGCCTGGTGTACGTTTTCCTTGTAGCCTCTAACCTGTGTTGGGGGGTGAATCAGAATATCATTTACCTCCCCCCCAAAAAGCCCAAAGGTTATCGCAGTGAAGGCAGCACTCCAAGCAGAAGTCCAGCCGTACCTCCAGCCCCACAGGCCACCAAGGAGGGACTCCGTTTCACATGGCTGATGCGACCTCACTCTGCAGCTTCCTGCTCCAACACCAACAAAGTCTACCCACATGTTTCACTTTAACTTAGTGTTTTCATTAAATGAAGCTTAGGTTGTCCTAATTATACGCTATCAACAATTAAGAAGCGGATTGTGTGCCGCAGACCGGCTCGGTGCTCCTGGAGGGGGGCCAGCAGAGGTGTCACCCTCCATACTACCTTGTCATCAGCTGCAGCTCTCCTTCTGCAGTACAAGCAGCAGCTGTGCTAGACAAAATAATCTGAATTCTCACATGCACTTTTCCTTTAGGAAACAGCTCACACTGAATAACATTTCTGGCACCGGGTGCCGCTACACCTGAGTGCAATTGTGCTGGAAAAAGAAAATAATTAAATGTTTTATGAAAATAAAACATGGACTCGCCACCTTTTGTGACTTTAAGATGCAGTCTTCCATCCTGCCACGTACATTTAGTCCAGAATGATGGCCAGAAAAGGTCTGCCACCCTCCAAGTTGTCTGGGGGATGTTCAGTAACGCGTCTCAGCCTGCGTGCACGTCCCGTATCCAGGACACAACATCAGTGTCAGCACTTCTGATGGCAGCTCTGCAGGAACAGGGAAAGGGATGGTTGTCACTTATCTCACTTTCTCCAAATTTTTCTTTGCTTTGCCTTTTAACACTGTTTTGGCTAAAGGGAGAAAGAGATATGGTCTTCTTGATGAACTCTGTTTAATAAAGAGCGTGAAGCTGTGTGACTGGAGCCAGAAGAAGCCCTGCTGAGATGGGGCACAGCTGGCTTGGGGTGCACAGAGGGTGCAACTTCCCAGCTGTGGGCAGCCAGCTTGCTGAAATCCCAGCGCAATTGTTTCTGGAAGTACAATCCGCTTCAGAGGGAGAACAACCGAGTCCTTTGCATCCCTGCATGTGAAATCCACGTGCCCGCCCTGGTCCGGGGCCACAGCTTGGTGGGATAGCTGGGAAGCTGCGAGGGCTGGTTCTAAGGCATCACAGAGCACAAACCTGCTCATGTTTGTCCAAAAATTGCTTACAGGTTAACTTTGCAAACGTAAGTATCACCTGCCAAAGCACTCTACGTTCTGCCAAAGCAGATATTATCTTTCCTGAAGCTTACCTAAAACCGACATAAAGAAATAAGATTTCCCGTGTATAGCATGGCTTAAAAACCAGGTATCAGCACAACCCCTGTGCACCACAGGGTATGGGGCTTTGGGACGTGAGTCTCTGAGGTTGGCTTTGTTGCTGGAGAAAATGGCACTGTGCCTAACTACGCCCTCTGCCACACCTGCTCGTACAAAATACTCCACTAACTCACATAAGCTCTCTGGCATAGTTGTTTCTGCAAGTGAAATAATGATGTCAAAGACAATCTGGTATTCAATGTTATGGTGAAGCCCTATGTACCTGGTGGCTGCAGATGGAGGGTGGTTTGGGTTATCTGTTGCAGGCTGGGAGGGTGGGTTGCAGATAGATTAGCTGTTTTTAGCAGCATGGTGCCTAAACCCCAGGGTGCTGTATGTGTTTCAGGATGCTTGTGCCCAGGAGGTGCTCAGCCCCCTGCAAAGTCAACGGTCCTTGCACTACTGAATCTGCAGTCAAGTGAAAGACTGATAAAACGAAGTAGAAGATGATTATAAAATCAGTTTGAAGTGCATTCTGTCTAATCCACTGTTTTATGAATTAAAGAATAATGTTGAGATGATTATCCCCTTAAGGACTGCAAGATATGTTGGCTTTTGTGGAGGAATTTGAGTAAAGGTGAGTGTCTGTGGGGTGCATGCACAAGAAGGATAGGAAAGGCAGGAAGGAGCATCAGAGAGGTGTTTTTGGGAGGCAAGAAGGAAGAAAAAGTGAAGGGAGTTAGAAAAGGCAGGTTGCTCCATCCCTTTCAAGGGATGGAGAGATATTCTGAAAGATGAGAAAACATTTAAAATGACTGCAAGGTTTCTAAAATGGATGTATACAAAATTTAGAACCTAGGAAAAGACCTTAAGGGGAAGTTACAGGTGCCACACACAGTTTTATTTTAACATAATTTTATGTTGGTTGAAGCAGTGAAGAGTAAGATCTGAATTTTAAATCTTGTTGTAACTTAGCCTCCATATAACCTCCTATAAAGAAAGGGCTATTAGTATTTAACATTTCTGTACTACACTTGATGATATAAGCCATACCTGGTGAGATACTGCCATAATTAAGCAAAAATCTCAAAGTATAACAACAGTTATACCAGCAGTTCAAGACCAGAATGGCCTCTAAATGATGCAACAGTGATACTTTGCAATTATTAAATATGTTTTTTCAGGATATCATTTTGCAGTCCTTCTCATCTGGAGATCTCAAAACACTCAAGTTGTTTTAGTAAGGAATGAATGAAGATTCAGAACTTTACCATGATACAGGGCAGTAAATACTGTCAAACAAATATGGAAAGAGGAAAAAGAAATAATAGCAAAGTATGGAATTGCCCAAAGTCATAGTTCTTTGCTCTTAATTCCATTTTTAGTCCTTGACACAAATAAAGGTGTTGTAATACCTCATGTGAGCTCAGAAAGATAGTTAAGTAATGTTATTTTGAGACACCTCTTCAGTACATACAACTAAGTACCCTGTGCAATTTTCCAGAACTGTACACAGGGAATTAGTAATTTCTGGGCGGCAAAAACTTACCAGGGGCAGGACGATGTCAGCACTTTCACCACAAAATCATCATTGTTCAGCAGACAGAGAAAATGTTTGAGTCATTTCAGTCCGAGGGAGTGGCAACCATACAAGATGGAAAAAAGGGGAATTTCTTGGTTAGAAACATTAGTGCCAAATAAAAGGGAAATTTGCCACTTTGACAACTCATCCCACACTTTTAAAAGCCTTGAAAAGAAAAGCCAGCATTGGCTATCTTCATACTCTAAGCCTACAGAATAGAAAACTGAGTGCAGCTCCATCAGCACTGGTGAGGCTGCACCTCGAGTCCTGTGTTCAGTTTTGGGCCCCTCACTGCAGGAAAGACATGGAGGTGCTGGAGCGTGTCCAGAGAAGGGCAACCAAGCTGGTGAGGGGCCTGGAGCACAAGTCTGATGAGGAGCGGCTGAGGGAGCTGGGGCTGTTTAGTCTGGAGAAGAGGAGGCTGAGGGGAGACCTGATCGCACTCTACAACTACCTGAAGGGGGTTGTAGTGAGGGGGGTGCTGGTCTCTTCTGTCAAGTAACTAGTGACAGGACAAGAGGAAACAGCCTCAAATTGCAGCAGGGGAGGTTTAGATTGGATATTAGGAAAAATTTCTTGACCGAAAAGGTTGTCAGGCATTGGAACAGGCTGCCCAGGGAAGTGGTGGAGTCACCATCCCTGGAGGTATCTAAAAGATGTGTAGACGAGGTGCTTGGGGACATGATTTAGTGGTGGACTTGGCAGTGTTAGGTTAATGGTTGGATGTGATGATTTTAAAAGTCTTTTCCAACCTAAACCATTCTATGATTCTATGATCATTATGTGAAAATGAGGCAATAGCACGTTATGGCCCATCACAAAAAGCCTTTGGAGCGGGTGACTCTGTGCAGCAGTACAAGCAGGACAGGATCAAGTGAGGGCAGCACATTTCACCTGGGGCTGAAAAACCTCTAACCAGGGGCTGGCTCTTATTATCTAGGTTTAGAAGAAGAATTCTAAAGCTGGACACCACTGGCTGGAGTGGCTCAAAACCATGCAATTGTTTTGGGGCTCTTTGCACCGTTGTGGATTGGTTATGTTCTCATCTGCAGGCAGGTGTTCGGGTGGCATGGCTACTCTGAAGCCAGTTGTGAGCTAGATCTCACCTCCCTGAGCATTGGAAAAATGCGTCATTTGCTGCTTCTTGGTGATCGTTGTGGGCTTGGCAGAAGATGAATTGCTAGTCACAGAGAAAGACACACCAACGTGTATGTTTGTGTAAGGTCAACTATGCCCTGTTGGAAGAAGCAGGAGACTTCAGTGTTACGTGGTGAGCCAGTATGACTGAGCAGCACATGCTTCTTCACAGAACAAGCCTAGTATAAATGGCTAGAGGATAAAGTTTACTAAATCCCTTCTAAATAAAGTTGTTGAGCTGTGGTAATACTAAACGTCACATGCAAAAAGAAATCTCTGTAAACACATATGTCCAGAAGACAAACATGAAGCCTGCCATGGGCTGCAAATGAAGCTTCAGACACTATTTCTAATTTTTTTTTTGGGTTCCCCCATGAACTGAGTTATACAATGTCACAACGATTAGCTTACTGTCCCCATTTAGCTCTCCAACGAGGTGTGAATACTTTAGCACTGATGCACAGTCCATTTTCACTGGTGTTTCATCTGCATTTCATCACGCTGGGAGAAAAGAGTCTTTACGCATTTCTGAGAACCGCTGTGAAGAGGATAGGCATGTTTCCTCATCGTTTTGTCATGAGGTGTGATGGGGTTCCTCTTTCATGCAGTGCCAACCGGATTTGGGGGAGTCTGGGACTAAGTATGAAGAAGTATGCTGTGTTCTTGTTTGTTAGGTCTTGCCTTGTGACTCTGGCACTGCCAGGGATACGTGAGCCTGAGCAGAGGCTATGTAATGAGTGCGCAGAAGCAGTCAACTAATTTATGGAAGAAAAACCCTCTTACAATTTTCCTTTTCACACATTTTGAAAGAGAAGGAGCCAGGTTTATCTCTCACACTACATTTACATTGTTAACAAGGTTACTGATATCAGTACAGTGAACCCCACAGAGGAATACCAGAGGTAATGGTCATTAGCAGATACCATCAGCTTGACAGGACAAACACAACCCACAGACCTTCCTATGGTTAAAAATCACTGCTGTCCCTGAATGCATGGCATTAGGTGTTTGGGGAAGAATTTTACAAACCTCTGACATTGTGATCGGGCTTGGGGTGTAATACCCTGTTTTGGATAAGCATTTCTTCTCTACCACGAGCTTTCCTTCTGCCTTTAGTCCTTTGAGAAAGAGTGACTGGTGCTATTATATGGCAGTAGGTCTCTGTAAGGCAAGTTATCTTAAACTCAGTTTTATCTTAAAATTGACTGTAGCTTAATTTAGAGGAAAAATAAAAGAATCAGCTTCTGTTCTTTAAATAAGCCGATGTCCTCCTGGAGTGCTGCCTCCTCTGTACTTCTTTCAGAGTATCGTCCTAGTCTCTGCTCGTCTCTCAGAGAAGATCCCTGTTCATTAAGCCTTACCCTTTCTGAGACTAATGCAGCTCAGTGATGTCTTAACACAAAAGCTTGCTTTCATCTCGGATCATGCATGTACAACTGGCTAAACTACCATAGGTGATATTACCCTGGTTCTGAAAAGCTGTGCTGGAATAACATGATCCCTAAAGCAATTTAGTTCTGCTCCAAGCAGGGCTGGAAGATTCAGGGATTCATTTATTATACCTGCAAGTACCTTATCTTCCAATACGCTGCTGGTTGCTGCATGCGGCTGCAGCAGTGCTGTTGCAGGTTTGGGATTTGAGCCTCCCTCCTCTGCTCGGAGGTTGATAGCCCAAGCTTGGCTTGCTCCTGGCAGGCTGGGCAGGACAACGGTGAGAACAGTCCTTTGTTTGGCAGTTAAACCTGTTCAGCCTTCATGGCTTTTGGTCACAGGCCACGTGCCAAAACCTACTGCCTTCTTCCTCCTGAGACCCTGTCCCTCCCCAGCATGCGAGCTCCCAAAACCGCTTTTGGCAGGTGAGGCATTCACTCACTGATGATAGTATTAAATGAGGTATCGCAAGCCCTTAGTATGTTGCAAGCCCTTGGTATACTGGAAGTCCCCACAGCGAGTCTGCTGTGACAGACCAGTATGTATCACTATGTACCTCTTCACTGATTACCATTGCTTTTTATATGAAAAAAGATGCATTTTGCATGGTCTGAAAACTTTCAATGATCAAAATTCTTGCAGACCTTACTTAATACAGTTAGAGTGACTTGGGTGCTGCATGTGTCTGCTGGCCCCAGCAGACCTCCTGGCAGGTGATGTGGCTCTGTTTTCCCATAAGAATTCCACAGAAACACGTGCTGTGTAACGGAATACTGTGCTGTTCCCTTTCTGAGTCTATAATTTGCTGTTGTGAGGAAAAAACTAGTTGCTGTTATATAGTTTAATACTACCTAATCTATTAGTTAGTAGTTAATATATTTAATTTATTAACTGGGTTAAAAGGGGAGATGTACTATGCCAATGGAAATCAGTCATGCTCTGGTAAACAAAGGCACTTGTCCATTCCTACCTTGCATGGATAACCTCATATATGTGTCCCTTAAAATTATAGGGATTTCAGGAGTACTGGAGTATATCCGAAGCCACTGGCACAATGAAGGCTAGCCTTGGGGTGAGACTTGAATCCAGCAGGAATGGAAATCTTTAACCATTGCTTAGGTCATGGAAAAAGATTGAGCTCGCAGCTCTCAGATATCTGTCCCTGTGCACACAACAACTGCATACCTCCTAAGCCTCCGTCCCCTCCCCCTGCCCCAAAGCAACGGCAGTGCAGGCAGTTCCCAGCCCTTGATTCTTGATATGCCAACATATGTTGGCAGAGCTTCACTCTGCACAAATTTACATTTCTCTTGGGAGCAGGTTTCACTGGTCTGAGAAAGTAACAGACTGTTCTCTACTTGCCTCTTCTACATCTGAGTATATACCCCTCCTGTATCCTGTACATTGGCTCTGACATACATACCGTATCTAAGGCCATGAGATGCAGCCAAATTTTAGAGCTGCCCTTTGTCCAAATGCCCATACAATTACAGTGTCATGTTTGACTTCAAGTTTTGGAGTAGGAATGATAAAGCAGAAAAGGTTTTTCTGTGGATAGTTGTCTCTGAGACTTTGGGAAAACCAACAGCATGTTAGGGTTTTGCATTTCCAGGTCTATAAAACTGTGCTGCTCTCTATGTGCACTTACAGGAAGCAACAGGCAGCGCATATGTATGATAACTACATGCACAGTTTGAGATACGGCACCTTGTACTGCTCCTGGTCAGACTTCACTTCCAGCTGATCCTGTCCTTACCCTCAGACCAGCTCTTCCACTATACAAGGAAGAGTATGCAAAGGTTAAGTGCCAGCTTTTATTCAGGAATGCCCTCCTCCTCTCAGCTGTTTGTGTTCTGTCATGGTCAATCTCCTTTGGCCTTCCATTTCTTTAAAGTGTATTAAGGAAGTATTTCATTAAAATGCCCAGATTTCTTTGTGGCAATTTGCTTGCAAAAGCAATTTGGGAATGGTTGGGTTTGCTTTTACTTCTTCTGGAGACTGCCTAAAGGTGGTGCATCCCTTACGTGTATTTCCAGATACTTTGGCATCACTTTATTCAAGATCAGTCAGTAAAACCATAATGAAGTTGTTTAATAGGTAGCTGGAAAAGGATACCTGGATTAGAGCACAGTTCTATGTAGAAAATACATCTGTGCACTGTGACAATGTTGTATCGCATGACACAAAGCTAAATTTCACATCCGTGTTATGTAGTCATAGGAAAAGAAAGTAAGTTACGAAAGAGGGCTACAATGAGGAAAAAGTGCAGTATCACTTGCTCTTTGAAAATTTACAGCTACCTCAAATGAAGGGCTTAGTTATGCCAATGGAGTTAGTTTCTGGTAAATGTAGATTAGGTGGGTTCACAAATTTGTGTAGTCAAAATAAGGCATAAGCAAAAGCCTCGTGCCAGTTTCAAAGGTCTCGTGGCCAGCCAAAGATCAGTTGCCACTTAAAAAGTGAATGAGGAGGGCAGGAAGGGAAGAGAAAGAGACTGCTTTGAAAACTTTAGCAGACCTCCAAACCCTGATGAGCAGCTCCCGTGGCCTGACAGCGTTTTGCTTAGGCTGTATGAGATTTATTTGGTGCAATGCCTCCTGCCTCCTCTTGCACTTTGAGGACTTGAAGGAAGGCGCGGGCAAGAGAAAACATTGTCAGATAAAATCTCACAGAAGGGTTGAAGCTGAGAGAGGAGCTGTACTCTGTGTGCCGTTTGGCCTGAATTCTGCACAGCCGTCAGCTGAACTTGCCAACCTCTGTGTGCGCTCAAAGCTCAGATCGCGTACAGCCGGTGTTTGTACAGGAGCAACGTGCAGATCATGGGGGGGTTCTTTTATTTTTTTTTTTTTAATTATAGAGGTAGAT
This sequence comes from Haliaeetus leucocephalus, assembly GCF_000737465.1. Lineage (NCBI taxonomy): Eukaryota > Metazoa > Chordata > Aves > Accipitriformes > Accipitridae > Haliaeetus > Haliaeetus leucocephalus. Next base: position 3,003,887 of record NW_010973034.1, on the reverse strand, counting down.
GAATTTCTCCAGTATTTTGTTAAAGCTAGCAGATCTGCAAACAGATGCTTGCTTAGATCCTGACAAGCAACCAGCAACCAAATGTTTTCTTTCCCCAAAACGGGATATCCATTTTCGTTGCTTTACCTTTTTTGTGAGGGTCTGTAAAAGGTCTACATTTTCAAAGTTAACTTAAGACTGTTATTAAAAAGCAAGAGCTGTATTATCAATCTTACAGCCCTTCTTGGGACCAGACCCTGATTAGTGGGAATAGTTTCATCGATTTCAGTGGGACTAAGCCTGACACAGGCTCTTCAGGCTTCACAAGCGTGTCTGAAACTGGCCCATGATGATTCCACCCTTTCTCTCTAGGTAGCCCTGTAGAGAGACCTTGTACACTTTTAGCTTTACCAAACACTTCCAGCATCCCTGGATATACTGTGAAAAACTGTTCAGGCATTTTTGTTACAGCATCCGTTTTTCCCCAAGAGAAATTGGCTGTATTGCAATACAATTTTTTTCCCCCTAAGTAAATAGATATAGTTTATATCTTCTGGCAGGAATAAGAAAGCAAAAATAAAACAAGCCCTCACAATTCTTGGCAAGATGAATCTTCCAGGGTTTGATCCCTTGGCAGAGCTCTGTGGTTTGGCTTTCTCTCTTCTTGTAGTATTGTGTGTGTATGCCTCATTTTCTTTGATTGCATAGCACTATTTATGTTTATCTGCTAGCTTTTGTCTCAGTTGCCAGTTCCTTTTCCTTTTCAAGATACTTCATCTACTTGAGCGTTAAATGCCCTCTTTTCTATACAGTTTGGCTACCTTGTTTCCTTAGTGTCTATTCCTCAGGACAAGACTCTGTATAACCCACCTCTGCTGCTTTGTCCCTCTTTTCTGTCTATCTCTTTCCCAGTTCTCCCCTCCCCGCCCCCCCTCCCGTAACTCTGTCACTCTTTGCTTCTCAGGCTGCTTTTTGGGAAACTGTCCTCCTCCTAGTGAAGCTCACTTTTCTTTTGGATTTCTTTTTCTTTTCTCCTAGCTTTTTTACCTTTTGTTGTTATTAATAACTCTGTTCTTCATGCAATTATTGCTATTTACTTCTGTGTTTCCATAAAAAATTCCAACATTTGATTTCATTAGACATTTTGGAATCCATGTCAAAATCAAAATTGCCTTCTCATCTTGCTACTGATTTAGAGGACACTTCCTGAATTTTTAATGCAACTGGAAGTGGCAACAATATCTCTCAGTATATTTTCTTCAGCAGAATGAAACATGTATTTTTCAGTTAAAGGTTTTTGTCACTGAAAAAGGGATTTTGGACCAAAACAGAGAATTTGCTGTTTTGACAGTAGATAAGTTATGACACAACTTCTTAGTGTTATGGTGAAGACCTCTGTGGAAATAGTCCTTCTGGGCTCACTACTATTTCCTCTAAGTTCAGCTATTGACCTCTCATTGATTGAATGGGAGCAGTGTTTGGTCCACAGTGTAGGACCTGGAAAACAGTTGTCAATACTGGGACTTACAAGACTTTTATAAACTACAAGAGTTCATAGCTGTGAGAACCTGTGCTGCTGGCCTGCGAATTGAGGCTGCTTTATGAAGCTTGGAGCTGCTGGATTCCCAGCCCAGCTGACCGTGGAGTGGGGATGGGGCAGATAGTCAGAGATGCTAATCTTATCAGCCTTCCAGGTTTAAGTGTTTATGCTTATCGTTACTTAGGTCCTAGTGGAAAAAAAAAAAAAATCTCATTTAGTACAACAGCGTCTATCCATGGAAGTACAAGTAATTTAGTGGTGAGCCACTTTTGCAGAATAGAACCTGGATTTTTAGGAGTAATTAATTTTATTCACTCCAAAGTGCATTACAAACATTATTTAGTTTGGTAGACATTGTTCTAAAAGATATTTTGTCAAATATATTGGATTTAATAGCGTTTAATGGAAATGGTTAAACATATATTTATTTTAATTACTGAAAATTAAAAGGAACATCTTAACTTAAACTCTAATTTGGTGTTCTGCCAATTCAAGCAAAGATGAATGAGGCATATTAAAAATGAACACGGTTCTTATTTTTATTGGTTATATGGCCACCTTTCTCACTACATACATCAGTTAGCAAAGTCTGCTTTCAGCAGTGGAAATTTCATTATCACTTCTAATTCTGGTTTTGTAGCACATTAAAGTTTCCAACAGTTAATGACTCTGGTTTCTTTCTGTGCAGGTTTACCTCTCATGAAAGAACATGGAAGAGGAAAGAAATGACAGTAAGACTGAATTATGAACTCTCAGAAGTTGAGAACAAGAACTGATTGTATTGTGGAAACTGAATTCACTGCTCTTGATTAACGCCGGGCAACAGTGATTGCATGCATGAGATTGCTGAAGCAGATGTAGCTCATGTATTACTCATGCAGGTTAGAGGAGACAAAAAGAAAACATTTATTCCAGTTTTCAATTCAATATTTTAAGAGTACCACAAACACCACTTTAAAAGTCTGTCAGTTGCTTGAAAACTGATGCCAGGAGTTCCTCACCTTAACTAAACTCCTTTCCGCCCTTGGACAGAGATCGTTGTCCTCCAGACTTCTTTACCAATATTGAACTTTCTTCTTCTCAGCTCTGGCTTGTGCACTCATGGCCCAGAGATGGGGTCTCAGGCCCTTTCCATCAGCAGTGCTTTCACCATGCCCCTATGCTGTCCATGCCATTGTCACCCCTACATCTGGTGGTTACTGAAACCAGAATACCTTGGTTACTTCTCAGGTATTCACCTGAGCGACTTAACATCTCGGAGGGTCACCCCATGGCAGGATGACTGCAATTGTATCTCACAGAGGTGTCACAGCTCTTAATTACATCTTCTGCAAAGTTCTTGGAGGTTCCCTGACAAAAGTGATTTCAGCATGCAAAATACTGCAGCAAAATAAACTAATCTAGATAGCAGAGGTCAGTCCTGTCTGTCTATGTTAACCTAACAGCCTGTGCTTTTCCCCTTGCCTTCACCATTTGCCAAAACAGATACAGTTTGTTTTTCCTTTGATCCCATGGAGCTGACAGTGACAGATTACTTTCAGTTTGTCATCCTGAACCTTCCCACTTTTCTGGTGATGTGACCCATGACATGAGGGAGATCTGTAATCGCGGACAGCTGCCTCTCTGAGCAGCGTCCAGATACCGCGGGAGAGGTGGGATGGGACCACACAGAAGTCCCCGTCTTCCCAGCACAGCCGCTGGGTCCCGGAGAAGGGTGGTGAGAAATAACTATGTGAGGAGGAAGGGTTTTTCAAAAGATGTGTGTTAAGATTTTCACAAGGCAGCTCACTACTCTAAAGAGGCTCATTTTCTCAATGGAGCACGTGTTTCAGGTCATTTTGAATGTAAAAATAAGAGACTATATCCAACGGTGGGGTCCCTGTGTAACATGAACTCTATTTTTGTGATATTTTCACATCAGTCTGTGCTACTGGAAATAGTAATATTTTTGTGTTCAGTCTTCCAAAACTGGAAAACTGCTGGAAATGGGTTTTGTTAGTGAACAGTAGGACTCATTCAGGATCCAGTGATGTGCTATATGTGCATCAGAGGTACCAAGCATGTAACCAGGACTAAGGGTAATAAAAAGCTCAACAGCTGTCAACATCAGTCAGCACTGTTATTCTCCACATCCCAGAGCTCTTAGCTTATTTTGCTGTAGACTAAAACTGAATTAAATCTCATAAAGCCATATGAAATACAACATCAAACCAAATTATCAGTAGAAGTTTCATCAGAATTGTCCAGGAGTTTTAAAATACTGAGCATACAGACACAGTGTAATCCATGCTGGAAGGGACCTCAGGAGGCCTCCTGTCCCACCTCCTCCTCCTCCAAGCAGGGCCAGCTGGCACATAAGAGGGGGGTGTTCAGGGCTTTTTCCAGACCCAGCTTGAAAACCTCTGAGGCTGGATACCAGACAGCCTCCCTGGACTACCTACCCCACTGCCTGGTGTCCCCACAGGGAGAAAGTCTCTACCATTATCCAGCCCGAACATCTCCTGTTATCTCTTGTCCTCCCACCATGTACTACAGTGAAGGACCCATCTCCATCTCCTTGATGGGCACCTGGGCCCAGTGGTCACCCCCATTTGGTGTCTTCTGCAAACTTGGTGAGAGAGAACTCCAGCAACTCCTCCAGGACTCTGATAAAGAAGAAAAACAGGAAAGGTCCCACAAATATTTGGACAAGCAGTCACCACTGATACTAGTCCGCAATGTCAGTACACCATGTCATTTGCTTTAACAAACAAAAGCAGACTCTAAGGCCTAGGAGAGACTGGCAGATTGGAGATCTCACAAAGAAAAACATGTATGAGACATGAAGAAATTCTGTACTGGAGACAGCTCATCCACTGAGATTCATTATCTAACTCAATGACTTCTTACCTTTTTGCAGCTCTTGAAATCTGTCAATTTCAAGAAGATCTCGATCACAGCCTAACATATCTGATTAAAAGCAAAGTGACTGGATTTTGTCTTTTTCAGCAATTTCATGTAAGAAATAATAACTAATTAATGGTATTATATTTCTTAAAGAGTTCTCCAGTCTCCCTCAGCAAATGTCTGACTAGAGACATTTGAGTTTTTAGAAGCTAATCATCAAAGGTGTTGTAAAGGCTCCTTTGACAATGTTATTGACATGTTAAAGACAATTGTCAGCAGGAGTGTTCTGTGGGACATGCTTCTCCAGGAACACTGCCTGCCCTAAATAGTACAAAGCTCTTGCACTGGAGATCATCAATGCTCATGTCTGAAGGCCTTCAGGGCAATACACAAGAAAAAGTATTTAACTTTGCTTTGATTGTGTTTTCACTTGTTTTGTTTTGGTAAACTCATCTCCCATAACCAAGTTGTTTACATAGCCTTGGCGGCCACAGTCCTCAGTTTATGTAGTACACTGGTTGTCTGAGCAAGGGTAATTTTTTGTTCTTAGTTGAACTTTGTAAATCAGCTAAAGGCTGGGGGTCCTATATAAATCACAAGATGGTGTCAGCAAGTTCTAGGTTTATGCAAAGTAACATATTCTATTGTCCAATACTTTTACACGTCCAGTAAGTACAAAAATCTTGCAATGTACAGGAAATTGTTTAGATGTAGGAACTGTCTGACTGTTCTGCAATGGAAAACCTGCTAATATGCAACAAGAACCTGTCCTTCTCCTGAAGAAATATCCTCTCATTATGCAATACACAAAGTAACCTATATTTTGAACAGAGTGTAATAGGCATAACAGTTTCTGTTCAAAATTTTGTACATTGTTACTAATTTTAGAAGAATATTTTGGAAACTTTCCTATGAAAGTTTTAAAGGTCACTCGTAAAACAAGCTACTCATATGTGGCCATAGGAATAACAGCATCTGTGTCATCCTACAACTGTGTAGCACCTATTTAATTCTATCATGTCTCTGTGCAGGTGTAGCAAACCCACTCTCAAGTGGACTGCATTTGCTCCATAGGCACGGCATAATTTGCATCTGCACTTTGGCCATTTGCTTACAATTTCTGCATGTCCGTGTCCAGTAATCCTGCTGGAGCTATTGCTACAGCTCTGCTCCAACTGGGCTGTCAGGCATCCAGAAATCCCAGCATCCAGAAATTCTTGAAAAACATGCATATTTCTCAGCTTTTGGGATAGTGAATGAAATTAGAGGCAAGGAAACTTGGATCGCATAATACAGCAACCATAGGCTGACTCTTACTACTATTGGCAGACATCAAACCTACACATCTACCTTTCAAATATGTTGAGACACCTCTAAGGTAACTCAGTAACTTCTAACAGTTAGAGTTAAGTTCCCTAAATATTTTAAAAAATACAGCCTTCAGATTTGGTCTTTGGGCTTTTTCAGTATAGTTAGAAAATAAGAGAGTAGATAGACTTGCAAGAGGAATAATAACAAAACCACAAATATGCGCCTAAATATTGCCTTCAGATAACATCTACTTCTTACCCTCTATCAATATTATGGAGATGTAATTAATTGCATCATAGTCTATATTATTAAAATTATATATTAAATAAGTGACTGACTCTACTCATAGAATACAACTTGGAGATGATCCCACTGAATAAACCAACCAAAGCCTCTTTATTCTGTGGAGGCTGCAAAGACCCATCCTGCCTACAGGAAAACACACCACCACTCTCCACGTGGAAGAAATACTTGAGTGACTTTTACAAAAACAAACACTTAAATGCAGCTTCTTAGAAGGCCAAGTATCACTGAATATGACTGCCCACCTTGGAGGTTTTGTGTTTTCTCTGTCCTAGTGAGGCTTGTCTGTATAATTCCTTTTTTTCTGCTAAGCCAGTTTACTCTGACACCTCAAAGGCTGAACCCCTTTTCCTTCCCTCCTACTACTTGATTTGCTTTTCTATCACCGCACGCTGCACATGCGAGGTGGAGCTGCCTTTTAACTTCAGAGATCAGCACGATAGGAGGGCAGTGCAAATCAAACAAACCTTCAAAAACACAAGGGCAGTAAGGCACCCACAAAACTAGCACTTGGATCCAAAACTAGATGGGTGGCCAGCTTTACCCCAGACAGTCCATCAACAGCCTAACCACAGGTCAGACCAACTCCAACGTTGCTCATGTTGTCCTCTGGCTTTCACCAAAAAGCCAGATATTTCTGCCCAAGGAATTTCCTCCACAGGGATTGCCTTTAAAGAGGGAGGGGGAAGTCAGTCTTCTAGAGAAAATGCACATGTATGCCACCTAATGAAAGACTTTAAAAAAAAAAGGGAAAATCAAGCCTACGTTGTTGATTGTATAATCACAGGGAAATGGGAATTGGGCTTCCACCTCATTTCACATCAGCCTGAATTTTCCTAGACTTGAGGAGGGAAAAAAAAAATATGTTCATAGCAGTTTGTTTTCCTATGTAAATTAGCTCAGGTGGGGTTCTGCTAATTCAGTCTGTGCCCATTCAGTTGCCACTATAAGTATCCAAAACATTGCATTTTGAGGCTCGCTTCCTGCAGTTGAACAACTGTTTGTTGTTCTTCATTTCACATTACTGGTGTAAGACAAGGGATCCGGGTACTTTCTGCAGGTGGTGAGCTATATTATATTTGTTATGAATACACATACTCACAAGCTAGAGACTCGCTTGAACCAAAATGGCAGTTAAACAGAAGAAGAACAGCCGCAGCCCCAAAGACCCTGCAGTCTGAGACAACAGACAATGCACCCATGTTCATTGAATGCAAACTTCAGCATCAGTTGTTTGGTTCAATCAATTTAGGCTTTGAAGACTATCTGAAACGGGCAACCAAAGGGCAGCTGGTGAGACTCTCAGTGGGCAGATGAATCCACCCACGTGTAAGCATGCATGGAGGAGCTTGAAGTTCTTCATGGCAAGGTTTGGGTTCAACCCCTGTTTTAGCTTTTCAGCTATTGCCCAACGTCAGTCTGTGCTTTAAAGTGAATTCCAGTAAAAAATCCAAAAGCCCAAGCTAAGTGTACCTGGTCTCTTTCCCTTCACTTTCAGCTTCCCTACCTAGTTATGCTTCTGTCTGCTAAACAGAAATGACTGGGTTTGTAACAAGAAAAAGTGTGATTTCCAGCTCTTGGTCCAATTTCTTGTTAACAGAATTTTGACTATAAGACACACCTAGGAACTTGGACAAGGTGTGGTTTTAAGGAACCAACACAGAAAATGTGCTAATAATCAAGATATTCAGTTGTGTGTGTTTGAGGTGTGCAGGTAGGATCAGCTATCTGGAGGGACACTGAGTAGAAAGAAGTTGGTAAAATCACAAGGAATTGTGCCGATAATTCTGCCCTAAATTCTGCAGAGCAGATGAGGGGCAGGAGTACCTCACACTTTTCTGTAATTAGCTTTCACTAAACTGTGCAGGAAAATCTTTGATTTACATATGCCTGCAGTTTCCAATCAGCTAAGCTGTGTGTTACGCCATTGTAAAGTATCTTTTCTACTTACTGACTAGAACAAGGCAGGCATTAACTTTTTGCCACAGAACAAAGTGAAACTCTGTATAATCCCCATGTTATGGCTCCTGTTCTCCCTAGTTTAATCTACAACACTGGGAATTTGTTATACAACAAGAAACACATTTTAAGAATTGTCACATTTTGTAATTCCTTTTTGTGTTTGGAGCGTCACAAGCGTTGTGGCTCCGGTTCAAGCCAACTGCAGCCTGGAAAATGAAATATAATCTAAAAATACCATAAAAATGGAAATTTTTAGCGTTAATCTCATGTAAGGCTTTTACATTCTGTAGTGAAGCTATCTGAACCTGAAAGAGACTCTGAAAATCGGGGATCTTTGCAGTTATTTGCAGCTCCTCTCATCCACCCAGGCTGTACCTGTGGGTCCCGTTCATGAAAAGGTTTTTGCGAGGAGACTTTGCTCCATCCAAGAGCCTATCAAAAATCCTGCAGAATCTTTCATGACAGGGTGGCTCTGTATTGAAGGAAAGGACAGAGGGTTAGCAGCACCAAGGAGGATGAGGGCAAGAATGGCTCAATAGATAAAGGCGACGGTTTAAAATTCGGGCAATCTGGGTTGTAGTTCCTCTCCTACTGCTGTTTTTTGGTGAAGCCCTGGGCATATCTCTTACTCTGTGTTGCAGGTGGTTGACCACGTAACGGGGAGAACAGCCCCGGAGAGAACAACAGCAAGGATATTTGCAAAAAAGGAAGGAAGGAAGTGTGGGATAAGTCTATTCCATAGCAGATAACAGGGTTCCCAGGGAGGGTAGATATGATCAGCCCTGCAGTCCTATGCAGATCCATCAGAAAAACTAGGCATCTCCTGGATATGCCTCTTCAGGACTTCCAGCAGCTTCAAAAGGAGCCAAGACCTGGCAGGATTTGCTTTACTATTAGTGACTGGAGCCTGGGTGTTAGTGTCATGTATGTGAAGTGGAAGAACCAATGGGACCTTCTCTCCCCCGCCTTTCAATTATGCAAAATTCTGTAATTTACACAGGTTGTATGTCAGGGCTGAATAGGGGCATATAAAGTTTGCAAATATGCATTAACAAATTATCATGCTGCCAAAATAATTTGTATTTGTAACACATCTAATGCTCTTATGCAGTGCTGTGTGTGAACCTGAAAGGCAGAAGTAGTATTTTTATGCTAATATGCTGTAAAATGTCTTAGCAAAATAAGCAAGTCCCTCCGCAGTGGGTGTTTATTTTCCTTGATATGATTTAGAAGATTCTCATGTGACAATCTTTTGTGTTGTATTTGAAAATGATCTCTATGAGAATAGCACACTATTATAATACATTACAATCTAAAGTTGCTTGAGCAGCAGAAAGCCCCTAATACAGTGCTTCACAATGGAGCACTTAAACAGTTTAGTGCAGCTTTCATGTACAGTATTTTAAAGAACTGCTACAAGCCATGTTTGCAGTGCTTTCGGGAAAGCAGGGTAATATTGAGGAGAAAGCTCCTTACCAGCGAGCTTCCTGTCACTGAACGATCATGTTGCTGTTCCAGCAAATCCAGGTGGGAACATTTTCAAGGAAATGTCGAATACTTCTCCTTTTGCCCAGAAACAGCATAGCTATTTTTAGGGATATTTTCCATTGGCCTGCAGCACATTTCAGTTGCTGTAGCATAATGGAGAGTGGCATATTGTATGTTACGTTGAATTGAGAAAATGACTATGTTGCATCATGTCTGTATTTGGCACTGAAGGATGCTGAGATATTCATATTTCCTCATACTTGTGCCAATTTGTATGCAACGCAGATATATCATAAATAGAATGTAGGGTATGGGATCCATCCTGCGCTCATTTAACCCTGTGACATCTCAGTAGCATATGACTTTTCAAGGGAGGCTGGAATCAGTCCCAGTGTGTCCCGGTCATAGTCTGGTTTTGGTACTTAAATATAAGGCACCGTTGGTGCTGTGGAAGGAGCTGTTACTGCAACGTATACTTTATGGGCTCTACCTATATAGACATGTGAGGCTCAAAAATATAAATATCAAAGAATTATTCAGTCTTTTCAGGGTATTTTCTAATTAATGAGACACATGTTAATGCCCTGCATGTGAAACCCCTTGAATAGAAAATGCCAGGTATGCATCCAGAATAATCAGGTTCAGATCCTCAGGGGGAACAGGCTGCCCAGTGGGCAGATACGGCTCCACAGTCAGGAGGTGCCTCTGCCCTGGAAAGCACCACAACTGTGCGGAGAGATCTGCACCCATTTCCCTTTGTCCCTGTCCACGCTGTGACACCCTCTCTGCTGGGGCGTGCGGTGGGGCAGGATCAGACCCTGCTGCCTCTATTGCACTTGAGAGTAGATGGGCAGGTGAGCTCCACCAGGCCAAAATGGGGGCCAGATAATCTGCTGCAAAATTTCTTGATGCTGATTTCCTTCTCAAATCTCGTATCACATTTAGGGAGAGAAAAAAAAAAAAAAAAAGAAAAAAGTCTTGGGGACTCTGTTTTAATCTACATAATTCTTACAACTCATACAACTAGTGTAATACTAAGTCAACCTTATATCATTGACTGAAATGTAGACAATTAAACAACTGTCTTTGGAGATACAGAAATTGCAGTTATTTTCCATATCGCAATTGCAGTGATTTTCCATATCTGGTTTGTGAGCAAGAGGACTCTGCACTCACTAACAGTCTATCTCACCCCTCTTGATGCAAGCCACCAGGCTGAGTTTGCATAGGCATTGTGTTACTGTTAACCCTAAAGATTGACACAGATCGAGTAACGGGGGCATCAAGAGCTAGTACTGTAACTCTGCCATTAGAAACAGATTTGAGTTTTTGAGTCTGCCATTATTTCAACCTTTAGGTACGTGCATCTCTACTCCCTCAGAAAACGGCACATCTTTTATGTGCAGATCTCAGCAATAACTAAGAAAAGACTTTCTGATTTAAATTGGAAAGATCAGCTACAGTCTGTTTGGCAAGCTGAACTGCATATTAAAGTCACTTTTGATTTAGCCATTTTAAGAGATCTGTCCCTATCATAGTTGTTTTCTTTAGCCCTTGACAGCGAGTTGAGGATGCACTTTGTTTTTATATCTTATTTAGCTAAAATAGCAAATAAAAATATTTCCAAAAGTTCTTCTAAACTATTTTTCAAGTGGTTGGGGAATATTAAGTGAATGAGTTCATTTAGGCAGTCCAACCTGCTGTGTTGAAAGATAATATTTTAAACGGCTCTAAGAAACAGCTGTTTTGGGACAAATTGGGGCAGAGGGCCCTTCTCCACAGCAAGCTCCATGAATGCCAATGAGGAATTTGCCACTGACTCCAGGTTAGGATTTGAGTCAGGATGAAATATCAGTATATTGACATTTAACCCTATAGTCTCAGCTGGTGGTGAGTTAAGTAGCAGCTCATTAGGAGGCATTATTTAACCTGTGGAGTGAAGCCGTGATGGGGATTTTATGCCCTCACACGGTTCCTGTTGCTGCCTGGTGTGTAATCTGATGTTGTACATATCTTTAAAAAATGAAGACATGAGCCACATTTTTCTTTTTATTTCCTATCTGTTCAAATGCAGGCTGTAACATGCAGCGCTATCACTGCTCATAACTATCACACTTAATTACGCTTCATGCGCCGAATTTGGGATCTGAATGTCACTCAAGTGGTTCTTGCACACTTTATGATGGATATTTAATCCAAAAAACCTGAAGAAAACAGATCATTTAATTTTCTAATCAGTTTACCAGATACGGGCTGTGAGGCATGGAAATATTTTGAGCATTTTCTATGTTTTTTAATGAAGTGTTACCACAATGAGAGGCGGATGTTACAGCCCAGCTGTTGCTCTACGCAGCGGCGGCTGCTGTGCTCTGCGCAGAGCATCACGCGCCGGCTCGCGGTGAAGCTCCAGGCCTCCAGCCAAGGACGGCCGACAGCGAGCTGGAGACTGTGCTGGTTTTCCTTTGTTGTATTTTTTTTTTTCCTCCCCCCCCACCCTCACCCCCACCCCGCAGTGGATAAACACCTCGAAGATTTCAGAATTAAAGTCTGAATATTGCTAGAGGAGGAAAAAGAGAGGATGGATGCTTTTTCTTTCTCCTTTTGCAAGGTGTAGGCTGTGGGTTTGTGTCTCCCAGGAACTCCCTGAGTGAAGGGGACTGGCTGGAGCCTGCCTTCATCGGGGTATGTTTGCTTCTCCAGCATACTACCCCTTCTGCTGTTTCCTCCTCCCTTCAAGTTAATCTTCTCAGCTGATATTCTGCAGGGATGTGAGATTTATGTGTTCCCTGAAAGATGCAGACCAAGTTTTTCCTTTCAGTGTGGAGTGTCTAAAATAATGGGGAATATGCTAGCAATATTAAAACAAATGTGCGTCAGATCCCCAGGGGACTCGGATGCCATGCATGCAGTGTTTCCTCCAAACGTCTGAGAACCAGCATCATTGTTCTTCCAGAGTGTTTCTGAAGCAAAGGAAACAATAGGATGTGCCCATAAATCCTTGCACATGAGTGTGCGAAGCCATAGGACTCAGACTTTATGTTGGAATGGTACTTGACTTGGGTAGTTGCAACTGGCTCATCAGGGTCTTCACTTCCCAGGTATTCCTTGTAAATGGAAAAACACACACACATTTTTCCCACTGAAAGAAATGTGTATGTGCTGATCATGGTGTGGGGTTAGTTTTGTTTTGTTTTGTTTTCAATAATTAAATTAGCATTAGAAGAATTCTGTATGGCTAAAGAAACTTGAAAGTAAAATAAATGCTCTACCCATCAGGGTCACAGACATATCTATTTTTTTAGGAGCAGGGTATGTAGTACTTTTAAAGAGCTGTTACTATCTGAAACGAAAACAGAGAAGTGTCTGTAGGATGTCAGCATCCCAAGGCCTCAGACCTGGAGCCAGCTAGTAGGCAACAGCAGAGATTAGAAATTGATTTTGTTTGAAAAGAATTATTTCAAAGTGATTGGATAAAACAGAGAGGTGTATTATAAAATAGCTGAGGCAAATATTTCTTATCCTGGGAGAGAAGATACACCTTTTGTTTGAGTGGCCATGGCTCAATACTTCATGCTTTGCCCCTGTTATCATTATATGCATTTAAAGTCAGATAATAGATGTACAGCAGTAAAAAAACAACGTAAGTGGAAAGAAGGAAGCCTGTGTTCCCCAGGACATTGATTCATTTACATGATTAGGAGTCAGAGCTCATAGATGTTTATGCTTTAAATCAATGCATGGTGAAACAACCTACAACTGAGTTGAAAAGGTGGAATCTGTGGTGTTAAGCTTCACTGGGAGGTGCTGAGCACTCCTGGCTTTTAGCAACATGTCTAGGAAGGGAGTGTGCCTTGTGGCTCACCGACATTGAGCCCTACAGAGATAGGGAAATTTCCCGTCCTTTCCTAACTTTAGCCATGCTTCCTTCATGGTCTCTCGCACACACCACGACCCCTCAGTGAGGGACAGCTAAACGTAACGTTGTTTGCTTGTCCCAGCAGCTTGCTGTTGAATGTCATGAAGCCCTTTCTAACTTCCAGGTCCTGAGCAGATGCTGCCACACCATTTCCAGTGCCTTATGGTACCAGAATGAGGGCGTAAAGAAGGAAAATAAACTTCTCTAGCACTTGGAATTAAACTTAGAGCTTTCAACTGACCCAGAGTTCCCTCCTCTTTGCTTTGAACCTTGCTTTGAACCTCTGAAATAGCTGTTGGTTTGACCCTGCTTTGTAAAATTACTCAGTTTTGGAGGGTAGTGGGTGACTTCTTAAAGAATGAGATATCAGCTACAACAAAATTGAGAGCTCTTATTGTCCTTTTGTAGAATATTTCTTTAATTTATTTTTAACAGAATGGGAATCCTTATAATTATTATTAAGATTAAACTCTGTTCTTGGAAGCTTATAGCTCAGCCAGTATTTGGCCTTTTGAAACTGTGTCAAATAGATTAATTAATAATTACTCAATTTATTTATTAAAACTGTCATTTTATCAGACTGTACCTTCCCATGCAGTCTGGATACTGATACAGAAGTCCTCCTAGATGGCACAGCTATTTGCTGTCCATGTTCAAAAATGTTATTACTTTATTAATATGGCAAACCTAAAAATAAGTCCTTGAATACTTTTATACTGTGCTGAAATTGAGTCCAGTCACACACAATGTCAAGTGTTTTTTAACTTAATACTTGGGAATTCAGCCAAGAAACTGTGTTTTTTCTGCCAGAAGTAGAATAACACACCAAGAATATTTCAGTACTCAACAGCATTCTTATTAAAAGAACAGAGCCCTTAACAAGTTTTGCATTATTTTGTTGCTCTCTAGGTAATTCAGGTGTTATCTTGAGATCTGCATACATTTTGCATGCATTTCATGCAAACAGAGACTAATTGCATAACCAATTATTTTTAATCATTAACCAGATTACATCGTAGTAGACTTATTTGTTTTTAAGACATTACTGATACTCACTTCACCAAATTCAGTCGGGTACAGTCAGGCTGTTGCAAAGTGGCGGCAGTGAGTTGGATTCCATAGTTACCCATGAATATGGATGTAAAATACCTCAGGTATGGCCAATGTGCAGTAGAATCTGTTGGCAAATGTCTCCTTGCAGTGGGATTCCACACGATGCTGCGAACTATAATAACCAATCCTTATGTGAGATGGCTGCACAATTGCAAAGTTATTATTTTCTCCTTATAAGGATTTCAATTAGTTTCTATTTTTCAAAGCTGAATACTCAAAAATCCTCAGCAATGTATTCACATTGGTATCAGTCATTGACTTTACTGGAAGCAGAGTGAGACTCAAAACTTCAAACACTTGTGGTCTAGTGCTTCCAGAAAGCTCCTGTATTGATAAACAAAATGTTTTTCTCAGCTGAAATGGTAGGGATTTTTTTTGTCCTTTTTTTTTTTTTGACTCTGTCAGAATTTCAAAGGATGTCTACTAGTGTTTTCTGAGGAAAATCTGTTTAGCCATATTTGTATAATATCTAAGTAGTCTTAAATTAGGCTTTCAAACCACCACACATACAATAAATAATCCACACAACATTTTTGCAAGTTTGATAAAAAATAATAACTTCTTTTTACACAGCAGGAAACTGAGGCAAAAATTATGAAGTGACTTGAACAAGCATTGCAAAATAGAAAATTTCAGGCTTTCTAATCCTAGGAGTTTTATAGCGTAAGTTGTGTCTCTAAAACTGATTTCCTAGTTTTTGGCTGTCACATGAAATACACAGAAATAAATTTCTGAGTCCTTAGTATATGGTATTTGCTTTATAGGTTATGCACATCGTTAGGTAATTTACAGGTTACTTTATATGGTGCCCTAAAAGCATTCAAAACAGGTGACAGCAGCTTATGAAAGGTATTTAATACATTTCAATTCATGACCTCTTGATGTTATAAGCAAGCAGTTCACGGTTGTATACAGATCCCTGCAAAAGTTCCTGATAAAAACTGTAAAACAAGTAATCCAAAGGCAATCAATAGAAGCAGGTTGTCCTCAAGAGGCACCTGGATTAACTAGAAACAGATAAAAGGATAGCCACAGATGTGCTTCTGATGTTACAGAAATAGGCTATGTCCACATCTGCTTACTGGGGGAAGACAGTAAAAGACACATTCTTTGTGTTTATATTGCACAGGAAAATTATAAACAATCCTCCTGAAATGTTAAAAAAATGAAGTAAATACTTCTAACTGTAACATTAAGTTCATTATAAAAGCAATGTGGTTACGGTGATGTGACTATACATTAGTGGTAAACTCATGGAGTACAGTCAGCACAGAGATGTTCCTCAAAAGCTCAGATGAAGAAGTGGGCATGTGGTTCTATGCCCCTTTTCTAGATAAATAGTAAAATTAAACCTGAGCTATGTTAAGAAGTTGGTGATTTCTTAGTCTCAAACAATTGATTAAGAGCATTCCTATTACATTCATGCATTGTAAGGGGTTTTTAGGATCAGGGCTACTAGTTACAAGGACTTTATCTCTGAACCACCACCAGCTGGAGGAGTACAAGAGGGAAAACTTGACCACACGCTCTTCTCTACAATCTGTCTGCAGACACCAGTTTCCCATCACTGGTGGAGAGCAGGTAACAGGCTGGACGTACCTCTGGTCAGAGCCAGGGTGGCCACTCTTGTAGTCTGAAGTTCTTATGCTGGTACAAAATATATTAAACCCATGTTATTCAATTTCATTTTTCTCCATGACTTCAGCTTCTTCCCAGAGCACTGACACACAGGACTAATTTATAATATCCTTCAGGCACACCAGTATTTCTTATATAGGCACAAGAACTTCTTGAGTGTCTGGTGTCCCTGGTCTTCAGTTTTCAATCTAAGAATTCAATGTATGGTGCAATCTCAGCATGACTGTCATGCTGCCCTGTCTTATTGCTTAAGTACACCCCTGCTAAAATTACCACACCACCACTGGGGGTGAATGAATACAAGATAAGAACTGCAGTTTGACAGTTTCAAAGGAAATGGCATAGGGATTTAATTAGACCCTCTGTGTGCGCCTCATTGATTCCTAGAGAGGTTTTCATTCTAGTGGAAGCAGATGTGGATGGTAGTGTCAGAGTTAGGATCATTTTGCGTGCTTTTATAGATAACTTCAGAAAGAGTAAAAAACCCAGGTGTTAGAGGCCCAAAGAACAAACCAAGAGATGGGCTAGTTCAGGAATTAGCTGCATATTTTTTTTCCCATTTTTCTGATGCACAATGTGTATTAAAACTGAGAAGCAGAATGCAGCAGCAAGGCTATCAGGCTGCACTGAAGAATCATGGTGGTGTTTGGTCTCTGTAGGATGGCTTACTGAGATGCTGAAGAAGCTGTACAATCTCATCGAGTCATGACCTGAACATCTTGAGCATCCATGGGATCCAAAGCAAGATATTGTATCTTTGTTATTTACAGTTTGAATGAACATAAGGTGAAAGAATCCCAAGTTCTAGAGAAAACTAGTGAAAGTTTTCAGCAGTGTCTATAATCCAAGGTCAGCATTTGAAAAGCATGAAAACCTGTTTTTTGCAGCTGTTGCAGCAGACTTGGGTGGAGACCTGAATGAAGTTGAAATGCAGTTCAGTGAAGCTCCCAAGAAAGCACATACAAAACTAACTGCTAGTCACTCATGAAAGGAGGTTTCTTATGCATCAGTTTCCTCCAGCTGGAGCAACAGATAGACAAGCAGGCAATAAACAAAGCTAATATAATTAATTATGTTTTTTTTCCCAATGTTTTTTATATAAATAGAGAATGATAGTCTGGAGCTGTACCTCCATGGTAGCCAAGACATTTCTGCTGGTGACAAGCACAGGTTTCTCAGCAGGAGCTTTAGCCAGTGTTGCCTATGGGTCCCCGGGAAGACTGGTGGAATCACGAATCACAGTCTCCTGGTTCCATCCGGAGAGCAAACATTGGCACCTTTACTGGCAGTGACTTGTAATGCCTGCTTCTGACATTAAAATATTGTGTCAGAATAGAACAGCTTCTGTAAGGAAAGTGATTACTAGTGGCCTGCACAAGAAATGATCTCTTGAAGCTTCCAGGTGCCACTTATTTTGAGCTGTTTTTTCAAATGAAGACTGAGGAAGTTTTGACAGATGTCCTTTGCAATATTCACGTTCATTTTCTGCACAGGCTGGAGCGCAGGACTGGGCTCATTCTGCTGACTTATCATCTCCTTTTGGCTGCAGAGTTAGACATAATGATTCTTTTCCATTCAGTCTTTCATGCCACTGACCATGAGCTGCTGCTCAAAAGTCTGAGAATAAAACTGAGTGGCACGATGCATCATCCTTGCTAAATGCCCCAATTACTATGTGATAACCACAGTTGCTCACTTTTCCCTTTATTATGACCCTGCACAGGCACAGATAGCTGTTTCATCCCTGCCTGTTTACTGTGCAAGACACTGTCCAAAAGGCATTAGCTGAAAGCACTAATTCACAGTTAACAGGGAATGCACAGCTCTCTGCAGATCTACTCACCGAAATCTGGGTGAATTCAGCATTAGGTGCTTGCCAAGCCTGAGCTTTGCAGAATTTCAATGCACATGCATAAACGAATATAATTACTTTTTTTTTTTTTCAGCAGTTGGCCACTGTGTACAAATCTCAGAGAAATGATTCACATCAAAAGCTTTCCCTGGAACCCGTGCTATGCAGCAGGCCGGTTCATGACAGCAAAGTACAGTGAAAGTACATAGCGAGACTTCATCTGTGTGATACGTGTCTTGTATTTCCATCCTGTTCCTAACAGGTCAACCTTTGATCTGCTCATTATTCTCCTTCATGCTGAAAGGTTTCAGCTTTCCTATACAGAAGCTGATAGAATGAGAAGTTTTATTGTCTCAGCATGTTTGATTTCCAGACTCTTACAAAGAGGATGGAGGAAGCAGACCAGATGCTCATTCGGATATGACGGCTTCACTATCTCCCTGCTTCCAATATAGCTCTCTTCTGAGGGTGAATATTCAAACTCCATGCACAGCTATCCACTTCATAACTTTTCCCATCTTGCAGTCTGATTTTCTCTACGAGCATGGAGTGTTGCAAAATATATTTTCTCCAGGGCCATCATGTCACATGTGTGTCACACGTCTAATGATAGTGCTAAAGAAGAAACTGTGGCTAGCGATTCATAGTGCTCAGACCCCAGCTTCAGCTGCTCTGCTCCGTGGCAAAGAACTTTTTAATATTACAGTTTAGTTTTGAAATGGACTGAATATATTTTCTTGCCTCCAAATCATTACACTTCTTCTCTATCTTATGAGGAGTCCTTGCCATGAAGATACTACAGTAGTTAGAGTAGGTCAGAGGGTTATTTTTTCTCCTTTGGAAAATGAGAGAAGATAGAAAGTTTCCTGTCAAAACCTGACAAAATATATTTTCTTTTTCTTTCTTTAATTTGCCAGTGATCCTGCTATAAATACAATCGCTTACTTCTTCTCTCTCTCTCCTTGACTTCACATATGTTTAGATAACTTAAGAATTTTTGACCAAGGCTTGAAAACTGAATAATTTTAGAAGCAAGTTGATATAGTTAATGGAAAATTTTCTGCTAACGCTATTTATATACTGAGGATTGGTATTTAAAGTTATAGTTAGCTAATATTTAATGTTTTTTTAAAATAAGAATATCATTATTTTCTCCTTTCCCAAGAAGACAGGGCTTCATTTATGTAAGAATTATCTGAAAATAATGACATTTGCTTTGCAATCACATTGTCAAACCATTCATCAAAAGCAGATATACATTTGCTTACTTTGATAGAGTAAGACTGGAAGTATCACATCTTCATTCCACCAACCTCCTGAACCGAGAGCATCAACAAAGCAGTTTTGTGAATGTTTCTTTTTTTGGCATTCACTAAGCTAATATATGGAGTTGGAAATCAGTTAGGGCAAGACACTGATCTTATGAAGAATTGATCTGCCAAATCTCTGTAGAGTAGAAGAAATATCAGGAAAATTTACACTGTTGGAAGCAATTTACTTGACTAAAAGGATTTGAAAATTGTGAATGAAAAAGATCAATAGTAATATGCAGGAAAACAAAACAAAAAACCTTTTGTTTATATGAGCACCATCTATCCAATGGTAGATTTTCTTAAGTGAAATGAAATGGCGTGAGTCCAAGCAAACTGTGAAAGGATTAAAGCGTTTCTCAATATGTGAGTGCACTACTTTTCAGGCAGACTGCTTTTTCCTGAACTGCTCAGGCTCTGATTTTTTCTTTCACATGCAGAGCCTGATTCAAAACACCTCCCTGCCAGTGGAAAATCTTTATTAGCTTCAGACTCACAGGATATGTTAAAGGAGAGAGCACTATTGTTTAAAAAGATTGCTTTACTTTGAGACTTGGTCCATGCATTCACACTGGATAGATGGTATCTTTGCTTAACTAAAATATCCTTAAAAGCACTTAAAAGCAACCCAAGTGCAGGCTGTCTGCAAACTGTACCCCTGCTTGGCATGATAGATCAGGAAATGCCCTGGGTTGTCTTATCTACTTGATGCTGGCCAGACGATGCTCCTGTCTCACTGCTCGTAGGGCCATACCTTGCTTTGCGCTTCACGCAGGTTTTGCTCACGTAGGGTTTCACCATGGCATCCTCCTTGTGCTGGGGAACTTAGTAGGATTAAAGAGTCTATGCTGCTCCATTAACTATGAAACTGGGTTCATAATTATTTCTGGCTGGTAACAGAACTAGGGAAAAACTCAAGAACCGAGTGAACACAAAATGAGGGATTTCCTTTTTTTTCAGTGAAAAATTTGAAAATCTTAATTTATCGGCTACCCTCATGAGTTGTTTGTTCTCACATTAAATAGGTTAACGTGCAGTAAATATCCTTAGCCTTTTTTTGAATTCACAGTGAAACATATTCCAATTTAAGAATGTCAGAACAAAACATGCTGGACTTCTCCAAAACAATAACTCTAGGTTGGGAAAATGCTGAAATTACTTTTCTTGAAACTCTAATCTCTCATTTTTGACAGGGAATCCTGAATCTTGAAGCATTTAAAAAAATTGTCAATTACTATTATTATTAATATTATATTTTTTTTCCTTGTCCCATTGCCATGGAAGGCAATGTTGAGCTGGATCAAAGGAAAGAATTAACACAGACTTGTAATATGTTTACAAATCATATTTCCTCCCTCCCTTCCTATAAATGGCTGAAACCCACAATTAAATGTAAAGCTTTTGTGAAGTAAAAGCTTATTTTAGTTGCTGATGAGGCAAAAAGTTCATCAGGATGGCAGGACGAACATGATGTCAGCAGCAGTTCTTGACAGAGTTGCAGAACAGCATTGCTATTTCTGGGTTTTCATTCAGAAGTATGAATGATTGATTGCATTCTACATTGCTTTCCATTTTCATAAATTATTGTAAAATTATATATTAAAAGAGTGAGATCTTAAATGCAGAGGAAAGGGGAAAATGCAGTCTGTTTGGAAATTTAGATTCAGATAGTCTTTCAAGATCTGAATTTTCATGGACCACTGCTGCCGGTGACTGTTTTTGTGGCTGACCCGTGTTCACCTCATTTGTTGCATCAGTCATCTCTGCGTAGATTGATGCAGCTGTTTGTCTCATTATTACCTTGATGAGATTAATTTTCTCTGATTATGTTAGACTTCTAAAATACATATTCTGCCAGTATTGTGTAACAGAGGAAGTTAGAATTGTTACCCTTTGAAAACAACCTTGCAGCCTGTTGACAGATGATACTTATTTTTTAAAGATAAGACTTAAATGAAGAAAAATGTTTTTGGTTTTTTTTTTTGTTTTTGTTTTGAAGAACAAATTTTTTTTTACTGGGTTAAGTATTGTGATGGAAAAGGAGTTTTAAATGTAATTTAAACTTGCAAACTTCAGTATAAATACCAAATAGCTGATAGAAAGGTTACATTTTGGATGCTTTGGAGTCTGAAAACCTACACTCTCCTCCTAGAAGTCTATTTTTTGTACTGTAGCAGTGACAGGGGTTATGAGCCAGAAAAGCTCTGGAGCTGGACCACAGATGCAGCCTGAAGGACCCCATTTTGTACTGTTCATTAAGCCCATGTCAACCATGCTGTACCACATTAGATAGCAAACAGTAAATCAAGTGAATCTATGATTGTGTCTAAAAGGGGATTTTGTAAAAGTAACAGCAGTGGTTCACATATCTTAACATACCCAGACAGTCATCACAGGACTGTAGGTCAAAGACATGTTCCATCAGGGAGACCACGTCTCCCTGATCTTTGATAGTTGAAAAGTTTTGTTGTGGAGGTGTTAACCTGAGTTCATACAAATTGTGAGGAGGGTACCACCTGGCAAGGTGTCCTGTGCACTCAGATGGCCCAAGGATCTTCTGCTTTTCTTGGCATTATCTTGCACTCTGTAAAAAAACGGTGGCAGTGCAGGTGCCCCCAACCTGGAGATCTCCACAAAGAAGGACCTCATTACATCCACGCCCCTCCATTCATATTGGGGACCAAAACCCAGCACTGGGCAGCTGTGTTTCACTCTTTCCATCAGATGGGATTAAAAAGCTGCCTTTAGCTGGCTGTTTCTCTCTGCATGGGACTTTCTTCCCACCTATTGTCAGGCTTCTTGATGTAGTTGTCATTGTCCTACACTCACCGCTTTGGTCTGATCCTAGATTCCATCTCTCTCTCATCTTCAGGTAATAGTGCTGAACAGTGGCATTGCACGTTCAGTTACAGACCTCAAAGATCTGCTTGAAAGAAAACAGGAGGAGGAAAAGAAGCAGAGAAGCACCCAGAGAACAGGTCTTTTTTGTCCTGATCACCGGGGCCCTCCAGCTGAGTGGACATCAAGGTGCCTCAAATCTCCTTCAAGAAATGATGGAGCAATGTCCAAGAGGAGTTAAAGTGTTTATCAGCAGATGTAGTTTTCTCCAAGGTAGCCCATCTTCTCCTGTTCTCTGTGAGCAAAGGAGAAGGCATCTACTCATCAAGCTCATGGCTTATGCTGCTGTCCTCAGCATTGCCTCCAGAGGTCCAAATAATGCAAAGTTGCTGCTTTCAGCACTGCTTTACATAGGTTACTGTATTGCAGAATGAAGTTGCCTTTTTCCTTACCGGGAGGGGGGCAGTACCTGGAGAAATATGTTGGAGCTGCAAGTTTCTGTGAGGAGATTTATTCTCACCTAACAAATCCCAAAGGTTTTGTACATTTCCTAACTAAGAATACTAGGAAAACTAGGAATTACTCCAGTTTTCTCCTGCTCATCTGACGAAGGGCCAAGTGAGTGACACTCTTCATCTTTTTTTTTTTCCCCAGAGAAACCACTCTGTTTATGTTTTCGTTTTCCATTCATGAGGATGGTAAATGGTACAATGAGCTAATGCTTCAACTTTCCAGTTTCAACAGTCTTCACTTTATGAAAATAAATCCATAAGCCACAGACAGCGGATCCAGTCCTCCTCCTTTGGGTGTTAGGAGGGTGTCAGTTTTGCAGGAGCAGATTTTTCAGTTGGAAATCTCCCCCATGCCCTTACAGACATAATTCCTCTGAAAATGAAAGATCCAAAGGTGTTTTGTGAAGCTCATACAAATCTTTTGACAACTGAGACAAAGCCACTTCTGGGATGGAAGAAAAGCACAGGGAAAGCTAGGCTGTGGATATATGAAAATGAATACAATTATTCAAACTGGAATTCAAGTCCAAACACTGTGCTGGGGTATTAGCTGGGTACAGCTCACTGGGAAAGGTCCCATCTGATAAATCACCGAAAAGCCTTTGTGATTCTGTCCTCTGTAGTGGCTGGAAATCACGTTCCTAGCTCCTGCTTGCCAAAAAGAAAGGGTCTGGCCTGAACCTACATGGTTGCCAACCAGCAGCCTTGCCAGTTTGGACTCAGCGACATCAACGCATCTGCCTTCGTACTTCATGACAACCAACGTGTAGAGCACAAATTTCTCCACTTCTGAATCACAAAGGCAAAGTAAGAAGCCAAGTTAATTCCTGTCATAACCCACCCTGAGTCACACAAGCACGGTTCCCACTGGCTTGATGGAGGTTGCTGCTTCAGTCATGGGAACAGCGGTTTTCCTCTTGTCCAAGCGCAGGATGCTGAAACACCTGGGGCATACCTGGGTGTTCACAGAGTGCTTTCCTACCATGCACTTTATTGACTGCATTAACCAGAAGCATTTTAAAGAGCTTTCCAGATGGGTAAAGAAGTTACTGGAGGCTGAACTATGAAGCCTTGAGAATCAAGGTCACAATTGCACAGAAGCGTCAACTGAAGAGGAGTACATAAACTGCTCGACAAAGAACTTGAATCCTGCATATTTAAATATTCACAGCACCTACAAGTTTTGCTGCTACTCTGTGAAATACAGCTTCATTTGCCAGTGAATCAGGCTTATAAAAATGGTAATTGTGAAGTGCAGTTGCTAACTGTATCAAGAGAAAAGGGATTTTACGTGTAATGGAGATTCTTTTTAATGATAAATTATCTAGCTCCTGGCTACCATGTATGAGCTCTATTAACTGCCAATAAATTGTTCATCGTTAAATCTAGTTCACTCTTCTTAATTAGGCCAAGAGTTTTTTTCCCTTTAAATCTTTTCCTTACTTTAATACGGAAAGATATTTGAAATCCCAATGTTCCTAACAGCTGCACCAGACACTACTGTAGAGTCACTTAAGGACTGATGTTACACAACTGAAATCTGGAAAGATCTGAAACCCTATGCATTATACAAATCAGGGTTTGAAACACACAGTTAATGGAAGTGCCTCATTATAACTGCAGCAAAATTCTGAGCACACTTCTATTATTCGGTTTAAAAATACCCAAGAACACACCATAAGCTTGTTGGTTCTAGAAAAGATGCATACAGTTACCTGGTTACTTCAAAAGGATTAAAAGACATGCTGCACAAAAAAAATAAGTAAGGAAAATATTAAGCCTATCAACTGGTGGTTAGGGAGCTCCTGGTGACTACTGTGTTGGAACAAAATATAGAGTATTTCAGAGAAATAGAGAGAAAATCATAGTAAGGCAGAGTTTATCTTTCTGAAACCTACTTCATGGACCACTCCTAGAGGTGAACTAGATTTTACCCAAAGGACAACACTAACTTTTCTTTGAATTTTCATCGTTAACTTTCATTTCTTAATGCATCACTACACAATGAGTGACAACATTTAGTCTTAGCTTAGTCCAACAGATCTCCATGCTGTTTCACCAGCACAATTGTATCATTAACTATTCTAAACAAAGACCTAAATAAAATGTTGCCTAGAAAAGTTAATTGAGATTTGGAGGAGCTGGCTCTCCATTGTTGGAAACCTGTGTTTCCATTCTACCTTTAGTTGGCTGTCTGATATAGTAGGGTAAATGCACAAGCGTTTGATGTATGCATTATCACTCACTTTGCATTGCTAACTGGCTCTCTGGATACCATTTAAGGTTCGGACTTAATCAGTCAGCAATTTTCATACTTATCCTGCAAGATGTGAATCTTTTCTTCAGGGCAGACAGAGCACTGGACTTGAGCGACAGCAATTGCGACTGCAGGGAATCCGAGTTGCCAGAGCTGGAGTTGAGTCAAATTCATGTGACTTTTCCCATGGGATATAGTTAGCAAATCTCCCTGACAGAGGCTAGAGGCAAGAAGAGATCAGATGTGCTAGAGCTAAAATGTTTTTGTGTGCACTGAAAGATAGCCCTGCTCTATCTGCTGAGCAATTAGGAGCAGTTTAGACAATTGTACTCCTGTCTTATGCCCCTCCTGTGAGTGTCAGTGTCCTTTTCTGCAATGGCACACTTCACATCATTGAGAATTTCAGGGCATTGAACATGTAAAGTCCAGAGTGAGCTGTGAAAAAAAAAAACACCAAAACTGTAGATTTTAAATATTGTTAAAAACATCAGCTCCATGGTAACAAACTTCTGGGGCAGAACAAATGCTTATTTTGATCTGAGTAGCTTTCAAAAATTTTCTAAAAGCTACATCAAAACACTCAATTTTAACTATTTGCTTTCATATCAGTATTTTATGTCAATTTATACAAACATACCTCTTTCCGGAACAAAATATATTGCATATAAAGAAGGAATATTTTCTACTCTTTCCCAATTTTAGGGAGGAGAAGGAGGGATATATGAATTTGGGTTGATCAAAAAAAGAAGTATTTCCTCCAACAAGCTTCTTATCATTTTTATTTGGAGTGTGATATTTTACTGCAGTATTATCTGATCCAGTACATATACATAGAAGCTCATCCTTCAGATATAATGAAATTCTTTCAAATTATTTATATTTACTATACCATTTACAACACATTCACTTGGTTTGAGCATTAGAGACATTTATTCTTGCTTTCCACCTTTGCTACTCTCCCCAGAGCTATTTCACACTTCCTTCAGAAAAAAACCCCACATTCAAAACATTGCTTTTAAGTGGTCAATTTAAATCAGATAGCAGCAGAAGGCATGCTTCTCCTCCTTTCCCTGCACAAGCCAGGTGCCCTCTAGCTCTTACGGTTTCCCAGCAATGTTTTGTCTCAGTGGGTTACAGCATTACAGCAGACTTGATAATCAATAGCTAGCCTTCTCACTTCAAAAATATTCTCAGCTATATTAGATTGGATATGTTTGATGGAATATTAAGCATATTGGAAAAGTGCCTACAAATCAGAGAGCAACTGGCTTGGAGGACAAATGTAGATTCATTCCTTTCTCTTACCTACTTTATCTATTTATGTTCCGAGTTTCTTACTACTCACAATGTATTTCAATTTAATAATCAAAATATCACTAGTGGATTGTCAGTGATTGTTTAATTGACATTTCAGTTCAGAATTAAATATCAGCACTTAAACCACATGCAAATCAATGCTAGTCACTAAACAGGGCAAAGCTAGCTGTGAATCAAAAGGCATACACATGTCCTAAATCTTATCAATAGATTTATTGCTTCTCTCACCTCCCTCCAAGGTTTCAGTAAGGTGTAATCACTTGCATGTTACAAATTAAGACCACAATAAAAGGCCTATTTTTATTCCACATCTTTAATAGCCCTGAACACAGTAAAGCATGAACTTAGAATCAGAATTTTGAATCACCCTTGAAATCCTGCTTTCAGGCAATTGTACGTGCAGCTGAACACTTGATTAAAGGGAAACTATTGTGGTTTCAATGTAAAACTTTTGCCAACTCAAGTTAAGAAAACATAAAATTGGCTTAGTGTACTTTTGGAGTCTGCTCTTTCAGTGTGGTAAACAACTTCAAGTTCTGTCCAATCCAATAAATGCTTAGGACATTCAGTTTTACTCAGAATGCACTCAACATCTTTCAGATTAGTTCCTTGAATTGTAACATAATTGTGTTTATTTTGCTTCTGTTTCCTTTCTTACTGCAGCCATAGTTTGCTCTTCCAAAATATTTGTTATAGAGCTTATAAATAATTGAACCTCTACTTTTCAAGGATAAAATCATGAGAGAAGGATAAAGTTTTAGATTTCCTGTTCATTAAATATATTCTCAGCCTTTCATCTTTTAATTTAAATGTATCTAAGTGATGTCTCAGGTTCTTTATGAATAATTAGTGCACAATATTAACTGACAAAGAAATCATACTGAAACTACGCCTTGCTGTAATTAAATACTGCTGCATTAAGTGGCTTCTGACCTTTTTTTTTTTCCTCACCACACAAAGCAATTTTAAACAGAAACAAAAATCAAGAAGGAGACTGAGGAACAGTCCAGCCTTTCTCCCTTTCTTCTCTGCTGTCTGGAGAGGGGACCACATGCAGGATAACAAAATCTCTAGCCCAACAAGTCATCTGCCATTCAATTTTGCTAATTCCCTGTCTCTGCCTAGCCTCTTCCTCTGAACAGCAAAGCTGTCTCAGCTCATTGAAATGGGGGAAATAAATAAAAAAAGAGTATTGAGCCTAGAAACTGGTCTGCATCTAGCAGTGTCCATGGGTTCATCTGTGAAAGCTGAGACAGAAATCTGAGATATTCTCACCTCCCTGTCTGCTCTGTGCAGGGTGGCAGTGGTGCTTGGTTGTTGCCTTTCCAGCAAAGCCTGGAAGCCCACATCTCGCTGTCTTAACTAGAGCATTTCTTGGGAAGGGTTTTTTTCTTTGCTGACATTTCTTGTCTAATTGCAGTGACAGGATTCAGTGTTACTGAAACTCTGGATTTGTGCGGGATTGATGAATATCAGTTCTTGAACAGAGAGGGATGAAAAAGCTGCTGAGTATTTACATGGACATGTTGCAAGTCTACTCCATCATCTCTGCCTGTGGGGTAATACCTAATATTAAAACAGAGACCTACAGAACAAAACCCATTCTCGTGCAACAAAGCAGGAGAAACTGACTGTCATTTGGCAGAGCCTGGGTGTGAAATTAAGGTGCTCTAGACATGCAGTTAGTCCTCTGTGGAGGCAAGTTTTTGGAAAAGGCAGGCTTAAAAATATAAAAGAATGAAAAGTTTTGTTCCAGGTCTTATGAAAAAATAAGGCACACAGTCATGGGGGGTGTGTGTGTGGAAAAAAAGTATTATAAAAGTTATTTTTCACACTAGCTCTGTCTAGCCCTGTATAATGTCTTACCCATAAAATAATCTCAGCAAGTGTGGAAACTATTGACAGGTCTGCATTATAGAGCCGCGAAAGCAGGAGAGCAGATGCCTATTAACTCCTGTCAATCTGGAGGGAAAGAGAAGAACGGAAATACAAAAGAAAAATAAAAATTATGATTGGCCTGTAGAGTACCCGGGGCCGCTGCCTCCCCTCACCCAACTCTTTCCCTCCTCTCCCGAATGAACTGTGAAAAGACCTGGAGCTATTATAGAGCTACAAAGAAATAAGGAACTGGTACCAGATGGGACCTCTTGTCTCCATCTCTCTCCAGCCCAAACAATCTGCTGCAGAATTTAGAAGAGAAGGGTGGAGAATCTAATAGTGTCTCAGAGTCGGAAAGATGGCTCTGGCTCGAGCACTGCCAGCCTGTTCTGGAGGAGGATTATTATTATTCTGTGTGCCAAAGGATATGGCTATTTTTCTCTCTCACTCGCTCTTTGCAACAAACATTTGGCTACTATTAGCCAGCTGGCAAATATAAATGAAACATCACGTACCACTTAGTACAGAGAGTGCCATCCGCGTTTTGCCAGTCGTGCAGCGGTCTGACTGCCAGTGCACATCGCAGCATGTGCCACACGTCGACTCCTTTATCTGAAAGCACGTATGAGAGTGGCGGGGAAATCTGTTAGGGAGAGAGAAAGTCCATGGCACGGTTACAAGACATCTTATGGGAGAATCAGGCCAAGATCTGTCTAGTAAAAGATGGTGGACTGGCTATACGCTCCTAAAAATTCATTCCACATTGCTTGTTTATAGCAAACTCCCTCCGCTACGGTGACGCAGAATAAAATGCAGAAATTGCATGTGGAGAGAATAATGTTTATACCTGATGTGAAAATAGATCCTTGGGAGTTGGTATAAACAAGCAGCAGACCAGGAAGCACATTCTGCTCTCAGTTACACCCATGCAGTTTCAGCCTGCGATGGTGCCTGGGTATAACTGAGAGCAGGATCTGGCCCTGTGCCATTGTTCTCCTCCTCCTGCTCTCCAGCTTGCTATTCTCACTGCCTCTCTTTTCGTCTCTCATTTTTTTCCCTTTTTTTTCCTGATTTTTAGAAATTTTTATTTTTTCTTTTTCACTGGTCATGTCAAAGATCGATCAATTATTATTTTTCTTTCACGTCTAACCTTTCCGTCTTACTTTCCAAATCATTTTCAGGCATAGAGTACGAGACGCTTTATTTCCTTGGCAGGCAATATCCCAATGACCTGTATTTAGTTGTATGGTAGCCCAGCAAGCTGAGAATTTCAATACTTCTAATTGTCTCCTATCAGAGTTAACATTCAAGACTTGAATATTTGCTCTTGGAACAAACAATGCCATGTGGTATCATAAAACTGTTCCCAAAGATTTTAAAGCAAAACTAAGTAGCTATTTACTTTAAATATGCCAATTAAGCATTACTAATGTACAGTACGTTTCTAGGCTAAGGATGATTGATAGTAGCATGCAGTGAAATGTTCTAAAACTGCAGTTGGAAAATGTAAATGTACAAAATGAAAAAAAAAATCCTCACCGACTGACAGCACTATTTACATGTTTCAAAACAACACTTACAAATTGTTCTTTTATTGTTCTTTTATTGTTCTTTAAAGCTTTTTCAGCTCTGTTCTTCAACAAGGTGCTAGCCAATGCAGTCTTATCAAAAGATCTTTAAGGTTAGAATATTATGCAGTATGTAGTTCTAAAAGACCTTATTCCAGTTTCCTTTACTTAATGGCAATATCACTGACTTGGGTATAAAGTGATGGAGAACAGGGGTTTGAGAGAAAACAAGAATTACATTGTTCAAAAATGTGAAGGTTTCCAGGTGTGGGGTTTTTTTTCTTTTATTTTATATGAAAGCAAAGCAAATCATTTGAATGAGAAAGAAAGAGAATGAATGAAGACACTTCACAGCTCCAGAATGGCCCAACAGACCCAGGAAGCCCCTGTAAGGACATTTTTGCCACAGTTAATATATTTTTTTGAGTTTCAAAATTAACAGATTTGTGATGTTACAATTTAATTTTCTGAACCTTCTTGGGGAAAATGGTCTACTTTGGTTGATCTTCAGCATAGTGACTACTGAAACAATAAAAAGCACCAAAAAGGTATTCTGTGTCCTGGTTATGGTAGTATTGTACCATTCCAGGTGCAGAGGGAAGCTTTTGGGCTAACTCCTGCCTTAAGGTGGAGCTTATGGTGTTGAGCAAAGTCCTTGTCTTTTTTCACTTCTGTTAATCTAGGAGGAATCCAGCACGTGCTTTGTTCACAAAGAAGCACAGTTATTCTCCTCCAAGCTGGAACAATCTGCAAGACCCTGGATTTTTGGCTAATTGCTGTTGTGAAAAGGTATAACTATATTTTTTTTCCTCAGAAAAGGATTAATCAAAAAGATGCTGAACATTTGCACTGGACATTTATCTTAAGAGCAAATAGTAATCAATCACCTGCCTCTTGCCATATTAGGTAGGTGATTGAAAAGATTAATTAGTGTAATTTTCTTTACTGCTGTCGGGACCTGATCCTGTATATGCACTTGATGCCCTCCATTTTTTTTGGATCTTGAGGTTGGATGGAACCTGAAGGGTGCATTTCCGCTGATTTTAATGAGCTTTGGATCATGTTGCAAAAAATACAGAAATAACAGGGAATGAAACTCCTATCAGCAAAGAATTCACTTAGCTGGGTGCCCATTTTACCTGATGTATTTGTACCGAGTAATTTGACAGCAGTGGAGTATGTGCGGTTGAGCCATACACTGTCATTTCTTACTAACAACACTCACTGGCTTTGTGAGACAGTGTTAATAAGCACATTTCAGTTTCAAAGGCATCACCTGCATTATTCTTTTGGATTCCAACAGGTACAGCAAATAGCCACTTGTTTGTGAGGGAAAGGTCTTGACTCAATAAATCGTTAATGCAAAAGTAACTTATTTGTAGAAAGGCCCTTTGGGACTTCTTTTGAGTATCAAAGTCCAGTAACCACATTTCAAGAAAAAAGATAAAGTTTTGAACTCACTGGATAGCTTTCAAGACACATATTTGTCATTTTCACACTTAGGATTTTCTTTGTTATTTTAAAAGAACATATTTAAACCTTTTCTTATTTTCTCTTGTACTAGAATCTATAGTACTTGCCAACTTTCATGGCAGTTAACAAAGCAAAGTTGCTCCAATGTCTTCTCTCTGGATTTTATTTTCCAATAGTATTTAAAGTTCTGGACAGGGAAGAGATTTTTCTAGCTGAAAACATCATGGTCAAGAAATCTGACATTTATTAAAAGTGGTCTTCCCACAAGCAGAACCCACTGGCAGTCATGTGTAGCAGCAGCCAAAAATTGTCAAGCCATCCACCAGCCAGGATTATTTCCAGTGACAACGAATAACAAGCAACACTTAACTTTCAAAGAACATTGCATCTTTTGCTTGTTCAAACAGCTTGTAATTTCAGGAACAGCACATTAGCCATTGCAGTGGAGACTGCACGTGGCTGTGCAAGAGACCTGAATGTTCTGGTCTGAAATATTTGTGGTCCATTGCTGCTAGCAGCCTGGCCCACCTGGGATACACTGGTCCGTCTATCTCAATAATTTCTTTCCTTCCTATCATGACAGCTTTTATGTTACGTTATTAAAAATGCATTGTTGCTATAAACTTCTGAGTTAAAAATCCTTCCTGATCTTGGAGCACAGAAGCAGCGACTTGGTAGAAAGTTGATGTTGAAGGAAATATATACTGGAGGATGAGGAGTCTTTCATGAACCCACCACTACCTGTAAGAACTCTCTACCCACCCCTCCTAGAAAAGGTTGTGCTGATTGGCTGTTCAAGTGCCTGTGCTCCAAATTGGGTCTGTGCAAGGATCTGATTCAAAAAAAAAAACACCCCAACTCTTTTTTTCTGGCATCAGAGAACTTGTTAGAGCATGACAAGACCGATAACTCAGTAACTGAATCTTCTCTACTGAGTTATACTAGAATCATATTTTACTAGAGCTTAAACCTGGCAGCAAAAGGGGATGGAGGAAATACCCAGTCTCTGAAACTAGACTTGATGACAAAGGGGATCATATTGTAGAAAAAAGGCCTGGTTTTATGTTTTTTGTTTGTTTGTTTGTTTTGGGTTTTTTTGTTTGTTTTTGTTTTTTTTTTCTTTTTTCCCCCAACTGTTACACTATTTCTTTTTGAAGTGAGTAGTTAGCTTAAGATAATTTTTGCATTTTTGATATTTTTACAATTCCACAAAACATTTGTCATTCTTCTCTCTCCATTGTACTACAGTTGTCATTGTTAAAGGACAGCTACAAAGACTGTTAAACAACAAACTAAAATGAATTGGGCCAAATATTACACTTTGTTTTGGTTTTAAATACACATCTAATTGCCAAAATGATTTTTTATTTAGATAGCTGCAATAAAAATTAAATATGCCCTGTATGCCCTCCCTTCTTTGGTGCTTCTGTGTAACCTTGCCGGACTCTAAGGCTCGGCAGAGGGTCAGGGGTGAGGAAGATGCAGAATAGCTCTGTTTAAGATGCTGTTCAAGAACCTCACCTCTCTTTATAGCCTGGGTGGAGACGAAAGCTCTTTTGGTATCCCGTGATAGATGGGGGACATGCAGCTTGTGAAAGTATGTCCTCAGCATGTTAGAGAAACAGGGAGGCGGAGCAGTGACATGAAAGGGAACGGATCCATGCTCAAACTTGCATTTCTTAAAACAAGAGATATGTAATTTCCTTCTTTGCCGGTTTTTCTCTCTGTAGAAAACACCCAAAAATTCAACTCCAGGTACAACCAAGGGCTCAGCTGTTGCAAGGAACTGGAATGACATTAACGGTCTCATTTTTTGGGCGCTGAGCTCAAGATACTTGCTTTCTTAGACAAGGAATTGCTCACCTTTAATTGCCTCAAGTTGGGCATCTGAAAACTGGAGCCCTTGAGATGATTAGTAAATGTATAAAAATTTGGCTCCAGTTTGTACATAAGCTTGCAGAGAGCAAACATCAGGCAGAGGTACTGCACCAAAGAGCATGTGTTTTCAGACATTCACCCATATGGGATATCTTTCAGCCTATCTGAAAGGGTTTTGATTTCTCTGTCAGTGACTTAGTTGAATACTGGAGCGTGTATAGAGGGTAATATAAAAGAGAGTAAGAATGAGGTAGGGACTTGACATCACATGCCAAGATTGCATTCCTCATTAATGTTGCTACAGGGAGAGGAATTTGTCTTGCTGGCCAAAAGGTGGTGGGTACTAGACAAAATAATTCTATATTTGGAAATTTCTGGTGAACAGAATGATTGACAATTACAAAAGAAGGAAAAAGAAATGTTGTCTTGGCTCTGTATTTCAGATCTTTTGCTTGGGTCATACAGTTCAGAGTTCAAAAAGTTGGCTTCTGGGAACTCTGTGTTCAATTTTCAGCCTTGGAAAATGAAAAAGAGTATTTCAATGATACACAGTCAATGCACAGTAGTAGTGGGAATCCTGGAAATATTACTCAGTAGTCCAAAGGCCTAAATCTTGGTTTACTTTTATTAATGCTATGGGAAGTCTCTGACAGTCCAAGTACCAAAAATCTTGAACAACTATTTTATTGTTATTTAAACATATTTATAAAAATAAGTTGTTGTTGTAAGACCTGTAAAAAACATGGCAGGTGAAGTTCATGTTTTGGCAGTGATATCCAATTTTTAATGCTACTCTCACAGTTTCAGTGATGTATTCACAGGTTCTGGTATGAAAGTACTGGGGATTTTATGCACTGAAATGCTAAATGACCCTATGAGCAAAAGATCACTAGGAACGCATTGTCTATGTGACCACCTTTACTACAGACAGGTGTGAGTTTAATGAAAAGGTAAGGGTTAGCTCAAAAAACATTGTCCACGCGGTTTTGCTATTTACGTCCTGCCTTCTCAGAGACAGTGGCTATTTTGAACCATGGCACTCAAAACCTTTGCTGACAAAATCCTTGCGGCCAAGGATTTCTGTACAGAGAGCTGTAGTAGCTCCCTGCAAAAATTGAAAGGAGGAAATTTTCACCAGAAATCTTAGCATGGAAAAATATTATCATTGTAAAGTTTCAGTTATCACCTATTGGCTGTCTGTCGTCTATATGTCACTGTAAGTATTCACTCTGTTTTCCAGAGCTCTATTCCTCATCTGCACTCCTTCGATCCTAAAGTGGAGAGACTGAGCTCTTCTGTGAGTTGCAGCCAGCCGTCCCAAGATATGCTGAAAATACCCCTTCCTCTGTCACTCTGAAGAAGCCAACCTCGTCTCTCGTAGCTGAAGAACTGTCCCTCCTAATACATTCTGTGATTAGCATGATAGGAGGTACGTACCTACCTAATTGTGGTGGTCACGAGGCTTTTTTGGGGGGGACTGTTTATATTTTCCTGGGCTGAGACATGATGTGCAATGACTGGAAAGACCCCATCAGGTCTGAGTGCAGGCCCCATCTTCAAACAGAAGAAGTGTACATCTTCTATTTGAAACACCATAAACTCCTTTCACGGAAGTTAAGGCAAGGAGAATGAAATTCAGCCTCTCTGCTGCACTGGTGAGGTTAAATTAATGAATGAAATGCTGCAGCTATGGATCTGAAGAGAGAACAGCCTTGAAACAAGAGGAATAAATTCAGAGAGGCCAGGATGATTTAACACAAAAGCAGCTGTTTGTCATACAGCAGAGCTTCATCTTGCTATAGGTGAATGATATCATCATTTGTTTTAACAAAACAAATGTGCAAACATATGTGCAAAATGTGAGTGAACCTTTGCCACGTGATGAAGCAGTTTAGTGTTATACACATTTTCTGTAGTGAACTTTGTGAACTCTTGCTTAGAAACAAAGTTTTTCTTTATCCCCCCTAAATATCAATTATTGCAGACATCATAGTCATAATATTTGTTACCTTCACCATCAACCTGATGGTGGTTTACACATGTGCAGTTATGATTCAGACTCTCAAAGATGAGCTCAGAAGGTCACAGCGGATGATTTTTACTTCAAAAAGTATGACTGTGGTACCAATTATCAGGCAAAAGATGTCTTGGTACTTTAATAGGGGAAAATAGTCACTCCACAGTTGCTTTCTGTGCAAAAGTTAGATTTCCTTATCCCCATACTCCCTTATTCCTATATATCAGTGAAAGAAGAGTAAACACATTACCATTGCTACTTTGCATGTTTGTCAGAGTGCTTAAAATCAGAGTTATTCAGAACTCATTCTTTCAAATACTGCTGCTTTGAATAAAATACTATTTAAAAAAATAAGAAGTACCTTGTAACTAGTATACCAGCAGTCATGTAAAAATATACACCAGTTTATGAAAAGCAAATATAAGGTTTACATGACGGAGCTGGTCATGCTGCAAACTGAATGCACAGCAGTAAGTGCTAATGGAGAAGACATATGATGGCTGTTTCCAGCAATGAGATCACAAGATCAAATGCTTGGCAAAACTGTAACATCTCGTATGCAATAGGTAGTGTTGATGATTGCAGGTAACTTTCTGAGGATTGGATCTGTCTGGTTAGGACTGAGCAATGAGACACCTAATAAATACTTGCAACAGTAATACCACTGAGCACCAATTCCCATGTTCAGTCATTTCTTAAAATGATTTTTATTTTTCAGTGTTTGCAAAAATAGGAAGCTACAGGTAAAAAGAATTATGTTATATTCTTCAAGGCGGGAGAGTGTGCAGTTTAAGCCAAAAGATTCAAAAGGCAAAAGTGTTTTACTGAATTTTGAATTCTTATTTCCTTTGAATACAAGATATGTTGACCATATGTGCTTTAGGTCCTACCTGAATCTCTTCTCATCCATATATCACCAGTTTTAACACAGGATATAGCATGACTGGCAGACAATCTGGAATCAATCTGTTTATCTTTAAAATGCTGCTGAAAAGTTTTAGAAGTTGCAAGGTCCTGAACTGGAAAGAAAATCTTGGAAGTAACAACAAAGAAGTATTGGAAAGACAGACAATAACTTCAGAGTCTTCTATCTGGATCCTGTTGTGCAAAAGCATATATGCCATCTCTCAGAAAACCATTTCAGTGGAATAAAGTCTTCCTCATTTATTAATACAACCAGGAATCAACCAGGCAGTTTTTAATTAGCATTGTAATTTTCAAGAAGTGAAAGATGGTTGCTTTATAGACTTCATATGCAGCTCAGAAGGGGCTCCAAACACAGCTGCATTTGTTTATAATATACTGCTATTTTTTAAGAGGATGCATCTGAGATACTGTATGTACTTGAAGACCTTGTGCTGCATAGCTAGAAAAATTTTATCAAAAGCCATGAATTCAATGTATTGCAATTTTGCTCTCTGATGCTTTTCTAAGCATTAGAAATCATAGGCTGTAGATGGTTTGCAAATAACCACTCTAGAAGAAAGCTTCCACATGTATATTAATAAGAATAATATAAATATTCCACAAATAGATGACTGCTTATTGAGGGGCAAGTATAGGGCAAATCTTCTGTGTTTTGTTTGTTCTGCATTTCAGCCGTATCTGACATCTAACTGCAATATTTTGCATTCCTTTGTCTCTGATACTCAGGGATGACACCAGTGCTTTACAAACATCAGTGGGCTAAGTCTCAAAACATTTCTGAAATTAGGACTCGTATGTGCCTATGTTTATTTCTACAGTTCATAACTTTCTTACCATTCACATTATCCTACTGTTTTCTGAATTAAATATAATAATCTTAGCAGGGTTCCTAGTGGACCTTTCTGCTCTCATGTAGTAGGTTCTGCTTGGAACTATATGTTTTTCATATTTTACATATTTCATTGTTGACTGAAAGAAAAAACCTTGCTGCCTTTCCTCAACAACAGCGAGGTTATGGGTGAGCTTCACAAAAATTATAATAATAATTATTATTATTTATAAGGGACATGATGTGATTTCAGGAGCTGCAGAGTTCTTATTCATTTCTAGAGGAGAAACAGCACAACTGTGGGAGAAGTTTGGCCATGGGTTCCTGAATTCATGAACTGCTTCTTTACTGCTCACAGATACTGCACCTTGTAGAAGCTGAATACAAAGAAAGAACCCAGTTTTTAGTGCCTACTTCAAGGCCTCTACAAATAATTTCTTTCCAAATTTTGTTTTCTCCCCTAAGGTCAGTTTGTAGGGACATTTAATCCTTTTCTGCTACAATTTGCAAGTTTGATAGGCCCAAGCTTATTAAAAAATCCATTGCCAAGGGGTACTAACAAACAAGGCTGTCATAAGATGTAGATTCCCCCCCGCTGTTTTCCATCTGAGCCATGTTGAGCATTTTATTGATGACAGGAATAAGCAAAGAGTTCAGATTTAGCTCATATCCCTTAATTGTCCATGATTATTCAAAGTATCTTAAAGGACTTGCATAATCTAAGTTGGTAGGGCTTGAAGGTGAACTCAGGAAAGGTTTCCAGGCTGATTTCCACAAATACTGTAACTTCTCCACGCTCACAATAGGCTCAGCACTCAAGGTCTAATACTCAAATTCTCGCTGCGGCTAACAAGATGCAGCCAGCGTTTCTGGCTGGAGCTCCTGGCTGGCTCTTGCGTACTCGCTCTAAACATGTGGTTTGGTCCTGTGAAGTACTGACTGTTTTCTTCTCCCCTAGAAGTCAATGGAAATTGTTTAAAGTGCCCAGCAGTTCTGAGGATCAAGCCCACAAAAAAATGCTATTGTTTGGAGACTGAATTGCGGTAAGCCCCGCTTTTGTACCGTGAGTTCATTACTATATATGTTCATATTTCCCCACAATTCCTGCTTAAACTTATTTTGAACAGCAAGTCCCCATGTTTTATTTGTTCAATCTGGTGCTAGTTTAGAGACATTTTGTTTTGTTTATGTTTTGTTCTTCCCGATGGGGTATGGCCTTACTTTCACTAGACAGGAAAGAAAGGATGGCTCCGGAATGCCATGCATCAAAAATCAACCAAATCAGCTAAGGCTCTGTTTCTAAAGCAACTATTCCTAAACAAGGGGACCGAAATTTTAAATAAAGGCATCCTTTTTGTATTTTCCAGCAACATTCCTAATTTTTAATTTTCTTCCATTGCTATTAAGATAATGCTCTTCAGTTATTTGCTGTCCACTAGCAAAAGAGATCACTGCAACTCCTGCTTCAGCAAGGGATTTAAGTACAAGCCTTCCACGTGGTAATTCCCCATGCAGTCAGTGGGGCCAGTTTTTAAAGTTTAAAACCCCTGCTGAATCCTGGACCAAAACCATATGGACACTGGGAATACTTTTTCATTTATTTATCCAGTTTCCCTTGAAGGACAAGGAGGAAAATTTTATATATAAAAAAAAAAATAAAGGAAATTAACAGAGTAAGAAGCCAAAGTGATCTTTTTCTTCAAAAAGCAAATTTACAAAAACTTCCATGGAAGGTTATAAAACCTACCATGTTTGCCCGAGAGACTTTTCTAATCACTTAGGTAAACATGGGAGGTAGACTGGGTAAATACATATCCAGGATAGGCTAAATATTGAGGTATTTTAGAGGAATATTTATTGAGTTAAATATATTTATGTATACACACACATACATATTGGTACCTGAAGAATATATATTTTGGTATATTACCTCAGAGCCATAACAACTCTTAGGTGTACAAATTTGGCAGTTGGAGGAATCCAATTTAAAAATCAATATTGAGCAAATCATAAGAAAAAATTATATAAAATTACAGAGGTTCAGTATATGGAGGATAATCTTTTCTCAGTTCAGTGATATAAGACCTCATGAATTTGATGGAATCTCAAAATAACATTAGCAACTATTGCTCATTTAGATGATGCCTATAGAAATAAATTTAAACAGCTGTTTCCTTTGTCATGAACATACGATGTAGTCATTGCCTTAAAATCCAGAGGACAGATGAATGGCTGGCAAAATTTTACTTGCCATGTACTTTCTTGGATGATAAAGCTTAAGAAAGGAAACTTGAAAAAAATCACTTCTAAGTGAAACTTTTCCATTTAGAAGAAAACTGAAGTAACTTGAAAAAGTGAAATTAATCCTGCAGGTTATTTTAAAAATTCTCTGTTATGGACACTGGAAACTTACTATATGATACTATTCATCCTGTTTAAAATATCCCTGTTGGCAGACAAACCTTAAGGAACTTTGCAGGAAGATATTTTAATTTATGAACTGTACAACAGAATGACTAAAGAAATAAACACTAAATAAAATCAAATTCAAATAAAGATGTAAAAAAATAGTAAATATAGGACGGGGAGATAGATATTAAGCCATCACCAGTCACAGGCAAAATACCTTTAAGTTTTGATTTTCCACACTCTCTCTCTGGTCAGCAGTCCTTTTAAATGAAGTTGTTACCAAGAGCAGTTTTTACTTAAAATGAGTGAATTAATATGTAGAGAAAATGATCCAGTTGCCACTTAAGACAGCTGCATATACCATGACTGCAACTGATGAGACAAGTGAGAAAGCAGACATCAAATCTTCTTTGCTCTTTAGAAGCAGACAGCCACTAATACTTTTTAATTACGATTTGTTGTTGCTTTTATCCCAGCCATATTTTACTTCGTGGCTAGGCTCCCTGTTTCCACGTAAGCTTCCTCTGGGAGCACAAACTGCTGACTCTACAACTACAGACAGAAATGCCACAACATAAATTAAGTTAAAAAAAAAAAGAAAAAAATTGTTGCGTTTTGGTTGGGAGGTGCCATGACAGATAAAAAGCCACTGTGCAGCTGCCTCATGGAAAACCCTCCAGCTGAGCACTGATAAAATTTATCACAGGGGCACACATAGGAATAACCAGCTTAGCAAAGCAGCCTGTGGTAAAACGTGCAACAGCTAAATATCTAAAGGGATGCTGTAGCCTGACAACGAAACGGTGGCAAAAAGAGCTAATAACACAGGTTTGTACAGTACGTAAACCTTCTCCTGTGGGCTGTTGGGCTTATTTACTGAGCTCTGCACTGCTCTTTTGTTCCCAGACCTGGAGCAGAGGGCAGGGTGCCGCGCACTTGAACCCTCCCAAATAAGCTGGTCTTCCCGCTGCATCTGTGGCACACCATGAACAGGCGTGGGCAATGCAAGCGCGGGGCTGGTGCCAGCACTTAATGCAATCTGATCCTGGACTTTCATCACTTAACAGCTCTCCTCCTGCTTCCTGCAGGTTTTTTTTTTTTTAATTTTTATTTTTGTGATTTCTGAACTTCACCTAAAAAAAAAAGAAGGGGACTTCCCTGAGTACATCTGACCCTAGACTACTCAGAATTTCACCAAAACCCCTGATCCTGTGAGGTCATCAGGTGTTTCGATGAATTCAGAGAAGCTCTAGAATAAGCAAGATGCGGTGTAGCTTCTTTCGTTAAATATATGTGTAAGGTTTCTCTTCCCATCATCTCCAGTCGCTCCTGCACTTCTTACTGTTCGAGAGGGTAAACACGACACGTGGATACCTGACTCCATGTGTGTATTTTTAGCTCAGTTCTCCCGGGGTCTGGAAGCTGTAAAAAAAAAAAAAAAACATAAAAAAAAATAAAAAAATCCCCCAAATCAAAGTGAAACATCCTCTTGTTTAAAGAAAAGTCTGGATTAAAGGAGCCCTTGGGAACAATGGAGAGCTGGAGGGTTAAGCAATAGCATGAGATGGTTTGTGAGAGATCAGGCATGGATTAGGAGTGGTTGGTGACTCGCACAGATTTTGCTCATATGTATCTGACACTCCTGAAAGTCTGCTGATTCACTCTGGGAAGGACAGGTTCTCCTTTCTCTTCTGCTGACATTTACAAGCAGCATAAATGAAAATGGTAGTATTTTACACCTGTGTCGCACATGTGTAAATGACTGTAGGAAGAACACAGCGGCTGCAAATCAGGTCCAGAGAGCTGAAATGAGAAGAAGCAGAAGGTTCGTAAAAAAAGCATAAGCTAAAGACTATTGCCAACGTGGACAAAGAAGAGAGAGAGAAACAGAGAGGAAAAGGTCAAAGGAAGTGAGAGAGAGAGATAGGCAGAAACTGGAACCAGGTTCACAACAAAGAAAAGGACAGGAAAAAAGTGTTTTTTTTTTAAATGAAACCATCCACAAGCAAAAAAGCAGGGACTATTAACATGGAAAAGGGACAAGAACATGGAAAAGGGACAAGAATATTTTCCTTCCATTCCCAGACAAGAGAGAGCTAAAGCACCCACCAGCCATGCTATTGCAAAGGCTACAAGGGATTAAAAAAAAAAAAATCTACTTAAATGCACTTTCCAGGTATATTATTGCAGGGAGATTGTATGAAGGGACTAGACAACATGACTCCCAGAGTTAAAAATCATACTGGGACAGGGTCTCAGGTTTTGCTTGGTGGGCATGCTGCTAGCACCAAGCATATTTTCGGGTTGCTTGTCCCTTTGGTGCCTTTTCTTGCTGGTGCAGCCTCCCCTGCATGATGTAGGGTATTTGTTTAGCATCCTCCGTGCTGCCGATGGGGAGACAGCTTCTGTCCCAAACAATTAGGGAGGCACAAGAGTGGAAGTGCTGATTAACATTGCAGGACCAGCGTGTCGCAATTAGCAGCAGGGGGACAGCTGCTCGCGTGCCAATTCTGTGTGGCACGCCATCCTTTCTCTCCAGCGCGGTTCCCATCTCACTTCTAACGTGCGAAAGGAGAGATTATTCACCAGGGTGGTAGACACATTTCTGTTCTCAAGAACACCGCAATATCATTAATCTTCTGGCAAGTCGGCAAGGGCGGGTTATGTGGATGCAAGTATTTTGCAAGGCTATAAATAAAATTTAAAGAGAGAAAGAGACAGAAAGAGAAGACGCTTTCCTGGAGTTTCCGTTGCTACCATACATATGATGTTAACACTGCAATAGCTTACTGGTAATAACACTTAAAAAAAATCCCCTTTTTATGGTTTTTCAACATCTGTCCAGAAAAGTGGAACATAAAATAGGATCCTAAGACCATAATATAAATTTTCTAATCCTGTCTATAAAACAGGTAGTTGATCAAACAAACTGCAAAACGTAACTCATGTATCTGTAATTGTTGTACCGTGCTGTTCACCTGGCTATCGCTATAGGCATAAATATCTGAAAGGAAGGGAAAGGAAATGATAGCGGGTGCAATATGAGAGTTTGTCAGTAAGAAGGTATGATAGATAGCCACATTAGTCACACGTAGCAAAGTTATAATTGACTTAGGCAGGTTATCTTTACACATCCATACTATGTATTCTGCACAGGCCTCGTATGTTTTATGTCTTTCCTCCTGTCTCAGCTGAGAGCCTGGGACGCAGAAGAAAACAGGAATGCTCCTTTTTGACAGGGATTTCTGCCTTGGAAACAGTACCTTAACATCTTTGCTGCCCCAAGAAACTCCAAAACAAATAGCTCAAATAGAACAGAAAATACTATTTTAAGGTCTTGTGCCCTGGGTACCTCAAAAGGTATAAGTCAAGACTGATTTATACGAGGACACCATGTTTCCCTTCCACAATGATGTAAAATACCTTTTTCTAACTATGCAAAGTTGAGATAAATCAGATTTTAAAACAGGTAGTTTTTCAGTATGAGTTAATAATTATTGCCAGCTTTGGGGAAGAAAAAAATGACATTTGAAAGGGGGAAAAAGCTATTTATGACTTCTGCATGCAATCAAAAAGTGCTGTCTGTCTGGAATTTGTCTGTGATCAGGAATGGTAGAAATAATTCCAACAAAGTCAGGTGGTCAAACTGGCATGATAAGCCCCAAAATTATGTGATGCATTTTTTTAATCACATGGTTCTGCCATTTATCAGAAAGATATCATCAGAGCTTACATGAAGCATTAATACTAATTTTGAGAGTTAGAGCATAGCTACTGTTTATTTCATTTGTCCCAACATGAGTCAGTTGCTTTTACACAATCTGCTTATATTATCACATTACCCAGACAAGGTAGATTTTCATTCTTCTTAGTGTTGAAAGGGCGCACAAGAAAGTGATTGTTGATTTTATTTCAATGCTGTAGATTTTTATTAAATTAATTCAACAAGGCACTTTTTCCTCCCCCATTTTGTCAAGGTCCTGCCTTGAGTAGGTGTAGAAAAGGCAGCAAGGGCCTGAATCTTACTGTTGCTTTTGGATGCAAGCACCAAGGAAATCTTAAATAAA
Source organism: Haliaeetus leucocephalus (assembly GCF_000737465.1). Taxonomy (NCBI): domain Eukaryota; kingdom Metazoa; phylum Chordata; class Aves; order Accipitriformes; family Accipitridae; genus Haliaeetus; species Haliaeetus leucocephalus. Next base: position 2,960,619 of record NW_010973034.1, on the reverse strand, counting down.
GCACCCTTAAGTGAATTCAGGATGTAATGTAGTAAGTGGGACTCAGGAAAAGAAAAAAAAATAAAAATTACCATCTCCCAAGAGATTTTTTTTTGTTGGTTAAAGCTGAACTGAGCTTAGACTTTAGCTGTAATTCCAGACTATTGGGAAGTTCAACAGACTTAGAATAGGGGGGAATATGGCTGGGAAATGGGAAGAGATTTGCTGGAGAAAGGAAACCAATATGCTGTCTTTACTTCCCTTGCCAGCTCAACTTGTAAGCTTCCTGGAAGGCAGCTTCAGCCTTGGCCGCCCAGTGAAACATAGCTGGATGCAACTTGATTTATATCTGTATGCTCCCAGTATATGAGTTGGCAAAGGTGTGAACTTCGGGTTTGTGATCGCAGGAGCGGGGGGTGATGGTTCAGTCCCCATTCACTGGGTTACTGGATTTATCCCTGGAAAAGTACTTCCTGGACCATCAGGTCTAGGACCTGCTATCCTAGAACTAATTATATGTTTAGGTCATACAGTCACTTTTGGAAACGGGTAAAAATGCCTGTCTGGAAAGCAGTTCAGTTTGAAGTCTTTACTCCTACTGAAAGAGTTTGCAGAATCCTCTAATGGTTGGGAACAGTCCTCTGATTACAAGCATACACTTAGTCATTGCAATTTATACGCATTTGTTCTTGTGCCAACACTGTCCTTCACTAGCAGTTGTTCTTTACTACTAATGTATTTATAGACTGCAGTCATATCCCTCCTCAGTCCTGGTTTTGCAAACTAAAAGAAGCCAGACCCTTTTCAATCCCTCTCATGAGCCAGGCTCTTGGTTTCCACGCCTCTGTTAGCAGGCTGTCTCTGTTCACGTGCCAGTCCTGATGAACCTTTTACCTGGCTGGTCGTAGTTGTGCACAATAGTCCAAATGTAATTTCACGGGTGCTTTGCACGATGGAGCGAATAGTTCTGCATTTCTACAGGAATACCTCACTCCAGCATTTTTTATGGCCGCAATATTACTAACTGATAATCATACAGTGTGTAATTAGTATACTGAAGTCTTTCTCCTGCTGTATTATTTCCAGCTGATGAACTCCAGCTGATAGCAGGAATTCCTGCTATTAGCCCCCAAGTTCATGCATTTGCACTTTGTACTATTAAATTTCATCACATTTCTCTATCTTCACTCTTCAAGGTCATCCAGTTCTTTCTCTGCAATGATGCATTGCAAAAGTGCTGGCTTACTGCACTACTTACTTTTAAAACAGGCAGGGCTGTGGTTTTTTTCTCACAACAGGTTACAAGCTGAGCCTGCTGCCCAAATCATCTGCTTATCTCATAGCTCTCTGCAGCCTGGTAATATTCTGCCTTAGTCCATGCTCCATGAGCAGAATACTTCTGGGAACTGTACTACATTGTTTTCCCCAAGGAAACCCTTTTCATTTGCAGTTTTTGGTAGTTTGAGAACAAAAGGCATCAGAGCAAGAGAGTGACTAGTAAATGGAGGACAATCATTTTCAGGTGTGAAGCCATCCTGGGGATTTTTTTCTGAAGCCTCCTACCTTCCTACATGGATGTCGGTATCATGCAATCCAGATGTTGTTGGCTTCTGTTCAACACAGCCCTCGTCTGCAATGGAAGGTGTTAAATTGAAGTCAGGCTGAAAAAAGAGGTGAACAGGACTCTGGCAACTGAGAACAGGAGGATCAGAGGCAGATCCAGCAGCAGTACCAAGTTCCCATATTAACAGGGGTCATGCTTTCCTCCTCAAAGTTAACCCCTTCCCATCTCCCTTACAGAGGTGCTGAGGGGCACATCCTCGCTTGAGCAAAGTCATGGATGTGCTGGTGTTAATGGAGATGAGGCAGCTTGCTTCAGCTCAGGACCTGAAAACCAGGACAACTGCTCCAGCTCCTTCTCCAGATCCTGGAGTGAGCCTGAATAAAAAAATCATGTGCGAAGGTAGACTGGGTTTTAGGGTTTTTCTCATGGTCTTACTATGGTGGAGAGTTAAGCTCATTTGACTACCTTGGGTCTGTATTTATCATATCTTAATGTACTAGGCTTTCTTTTCAGAATAACCACGAGACTGAATTTACTGCATCTGTAATTTCTGACTTGTGGATAACTATTGTAACAGCTGTTTTCCTTTTAAATCACTGATATGTGCTTTACCTCTCAATCCACTTTAAAGCTGTTCCTTCGGCCTGTCTGACTGAAGAACCACTGCCCATTATGAATATAAATTTATATGCATAGATTTTTAGCATAGGGAATTTGGGAAAGAGGGGGCTTGAACAAATTTCAAGAAGTTATTGTTGTGAAAATGTATGTTCTAACCTTAAATAAAATGAGCTCTGATGAAACTTTGTTGAATCAGAGCTGAATTTGTTCCAAGTTCCTAGCTTCATTATTTGTACATTTGATTTCATATTTTCATGTTATAAACTCAACATTTCTAAATGCCATGCCATGGAATCCATTTGGAAAATGCCATGCGATCCCAGACAGGCATTTTGTAGTCTTTAATATGCTCTATCTTATTGTGCTTGCTTCCACTGTAATATTATTTGCTGTGCAGGAGCTGTGCCTTGGCTTCTGCAATAGTTTACCATTAACAGGATAGAGCATGTCATAAATAACCCTCCAATATGTGCAATAATTAACTTTTATGACTTCCATTAAATCCTTTTAAAGCGGATTGATTAGGTTTCAATTTTGTACATTGCTTCAGATTTTCATCTAAACTGAAGTGTTTCTTTAGGCTATTCTGCAGCTGTGCTTGCTTTCTAGCACTGACAGTCATTCAAATCCATCTTGTGCTATTGTAACCTGCTGCTAGCCCATTAGTTGCAATCTGTGGGAGGAGAAGGAGACAAATTGTGTCACTATTCCTTATCAAGGGACCACACAGTTGTTTGCCACTTTGACTCCATGATGGATAGTTATCTTGAGATGTGACAGGTGTGAGACTGGAAATTCAGAAGGAAACAATGCAGGAGACCAGTAGCATTTTGTTATTGACACTTGCTAGATAACAACACAGGGTTAATCAATCTCTTGTGTTGTTCTTACCCCCCTATTCTTTTTGCCTTCAAGATGCAGTTTTTCTCATCGGACTGACATGGCAGGAAAAAGGCTGAAGTAGATAGCAGACATTTTTCCTTTACCACGTACTGGACATACAATGTCAAATTCTGTGAAAAACACATCTTAGTTTCCTTTGACAATTTTTTTAAAACTCTTTGAAATTGGGTCAGGGGCTGGAGAAAGTACTGTTTAAATATCTGAAAGTATTTGCAAGTAGACATCCTTTCTTTGAAAAAGAAACAGTCTTTTTCCAATGTGATTTTTATTGTCAACAGATTTTTTATCGTTATGTTTCCATAAATTAACTTGCTGTAGCCCATGTCTTATTATTTCCTTCCCAGATATGAGCTAAAGTAACTGTGATGAAAAAAATGAATACCCTGAAAGTTAAATGATCACATTTACTTAGCTCTGTGCAAAACACACAGTTCAAGGAAGTGCAGACCCAGAGCAATATATGCTGATTTTTTTTAGACCAGGTCTGTTTTTTTTATGACCTTCAGAAAATTGAATATGAGTACAAAATTCACAGTCTTAAAAAATGTTAAAAGTGGTGTTTGGTATGGTTAGGGAGCACTGAAAGAATGACAGGAGTTCATGTATGAGCTAAGGTTCAAGTTGAATAAGGACCTACGGTAAAAGCTAGAGAATGATAAAGCTGTAGAAACTCAAAGAAACATCAATGAACTTTGGAGGCCTACTGTACTAGCATGAAATAAGAGGCATTGGGTCCAAAGAGTTCACACTTGAAACAGCCAAGACGAAAGATGAGGAGGACATTATTGTCATTTTACTAAAAGGGATAAAATTATGCAAACAATGGAGACTTTGTTGAGGTCTGCAGGAAGCTTGCAGGAACTGAAGACCAACATCCAAGACCATAGGCTCACATCTAATCTACAAGGCATTAGTAATTAATCTTAGTTTTGGATGTGTCTGTTTGCTCTCTTTCTTTGTCCTGCTTTATTCTCTTGTATAAACCAAGTTTTTTAGCCAAAGGTTCCTGCTGATGGTAAAGGGAAAATTTCAGGTGCAATGCTCTTGAGTGGTTACACAGTAAAGGACCAGCTTGGTCATGCTCTGCATATTACATCGACAATGTTAAAATGTTGTCATATGTTTGGTTAGGGAATTAAATAGCGAGTTTGTGCCACTACACGAAACAGAAAAGAGGCAATCCCTTACTTTACTAAGTCTGAGGGATGAGTGCCCTGCTCACAGGTCATTTGAAAACCAGATGCAGCACCCAGCAGAGCCTGCACATGTGGATGCGCCACCAGCCATCCTGAAATGTTTTCAGATGGGGCCAAGGAGCCGTATGGTAGCCAGGACACTCTACGCTGCTCTTCAGCTCCTCTTGCTCTGGGACACAACGGGTTGGTGGGTCAGCGTAAAGGCACATTTGTTCCCTGATGCACGTTTCCAAGGTCTAGCTGGAGGGAACAGACTTTGGACACATTTCACTCCTGCCTGCTCATTCCTCTTCAAAGATTTGCATGTTTGGTCACGTACCTTTTGCATGGCCATGCTTTGCAGGGCAGAGTTATGAAGTACGCTGTATCAACTTCTTCTGTCTGACAGACATTCACACAAGCTCCTTTCATCTCCACTGTGGGAAATGTTAAGGATGGAGAGTGATATGCCACTACGGATCTGAAATGTCTCTATCAAGTTTCCACATTAGCCTGCTTTCACCACTTCTTTTCCCTTGCCTTCTGAGTTTAAGTAGCTGCCAATGAAATCTCAGAAAGGTCTCATTAGATTTGAAGCTCCTGTCAGACAGAGCTGGAGGAAAATTTATCATGTGAGCTTCATATATGAGATTTGAGAAACTTGTTTCTGTCCATCCAAATCACATTCAGGTTCTCTGAAGTGAACAGTAATTAATCAAAGGCAGTGCTATAGGAAATAAAGAATTCTGAAGCACAAGCGTAACTAGCAACTCCTCACGCAACACTTGCCCTTTAGCAATAGCAGTTGACCACCCAGTTCATCACGATACGTATAAGCGACATCTGTTCCCGTGTCACTGTGGCTTTTCTGAGCAGAAAGGTACTTTGTGTGCTTTATAACTGCCACATGGCTGACATTGTTATTCCATAACCTTATGCCCCTGTTCTTGCGCCCCATGCCCCTGAACCTTGGCTCTTGCATGCTTCTCTGTCTTCTACCATAACAGCTGAACAGCACAAATGCCCAGCAACAACTGGGATTCCTAAGGAAAAGCAGTAATAAAATAACATACCTCCAAGATGAAGGAGACATGCAGGTTTCTGAATGCTTGAGTGACTGTCACGATAGACAGAATTTGATCTTTTATAAAGAATTACCTTAAGTCAGTTAAATAGAGGTTTATGAGGAAAATATTTAAGGAGATGGTCCTGTCACCAGGACTGATGATCTAGGTTCATGTCCAGTCTAGCCGCACTTTCTGTGAAATGCTAAGACATTGCAGCCAGCTTCTTGAAGGTATTTGAAAACTGCTGAAATCCAGCTGTTTTTCAGACAGAACAGGAAAATAGCTTTTCACTGAGTGTGTCATTATTCAAAACAGAGCAAAGGACTGCATTAAAGCAGAAATTACCAGGCTTCAGTATACATATTAATCATTATAACCGAAATACTTCCAAGTAGTACCCAGCAACTACTCTGGGTTGTCTCTCTGCCATGTATTCACAACCTGTGGCACACAAATGAAAGCCTGTGGACCCCAACATTAAATACAGCTTCCTTGTGCATAAAGAATTAAATGCCTAAATATCATTAAAGACCTACACTTTACAATCCTGCTTTTAAAATAGAGATTATTTTATAACTTTTCTGCTGGTTACTATAATATAAACTTCTAAAAAAAAAAGGAGCGTTTGATATTGTGCTGTGTTCAGTGCATATTATGGCAGGTCTTGATTTTGACTGGGGCTTGACAGCTACTGTAATACAAACAAATAATAATAATAGCTTAAGGATATCAAACAGAGAAGGAGGACAAAATGCCTTTTATACTTACAAAAAGATGATGTCAATTGATCTAGATTTCAGAAAGCAGTAGAAGAGAAGACAAGTGTAACTTGTTATTGTTAAAAGGTAGAAATCTGTTAGCCTTTGATTTATTCATAACACTGTTTAGCACACTGTTAAGTACAAAAAGAGTCAGAAGAACATAATATACCAGTGTAGTTGCTAATATTCTTCAGAAAGAGCTAGTAAGGAACAAAAAGAAAAAGCATGAGAGAATTTTATCTAATATAATTCTTTGCTCAGTCTCAAGCAATGTTCTATCTAATGCAATGCTTTTTTCCCTGGTTAATCAGAACAGGGTTCACATGAAATCAAATAATTTGCAGATGAATTGCTAATATGTCCTGTCATGCATGCCCTTCTAACAGCATGTCTTTCTAGCCTGTTGAAATACTTACATCATATGGAGAGACCTGAAAAGTTTGAACATTTTGGTTCACTGCCAAGAAAAATTATTTATCAATGGCACATACTGTGCTGATATATACCACAAGAACAGATTTTTAACTAAGAACGAACATTAGGACAAGACCCTTTCCCTTCCTCTAGTGCATTAAGACAGACTGAGATGCTGTGCTCTCTTCTCCAGAACCTCTAGGAAGAAGCCTCAAATCTATCTTAGATACTGATGCGGCTCTGTTAATCACTGTATCAGGGTACTTCTAAGATTCAAAGTCATTAATCTCACAAGCCTCCTGAGAGGTAGCACCATGCTGTTCTCACATTTTTTGGATGGAGAATTGAGGTGCAGGAAGTTTATGTGGGTGGTGTGTAGGTGCCTGTAGATGGTAGGATGTGCTTGCATGCCTGGAAGGGCAGGTGTCAAATGAGTGGCCATCCTATGTCATAGCCTTTCTTCATAAAATGTAAAAAGTACTAGTTTTGCTGGACAGCCACTGACTCTGAACCCACCCTTAACTGTTTCAGCAAAATTACAGTAGTCATCTATTCCTCCAAGAAATTTCTGCAGTAAATACTTGCTCATCAAATTAGGCTCGAGTTTCGAGAATGATCTTTTTCTCCATTGCTCCTGCAGGGAATAGCGTGTCATGGAAAAGGCTTTGCTCCCTCTGGCAGTCAAGCTAACGCTATCAAAGAAGCTCAGTGAGAGGGAGCTCAAGGTTGTCATGAGAATTTCAGGTGGATCTTGCTTGGGCTGCAGAAGGTTGCTATTGTTACATGTTGGTACGCTCCAAAGGTCAGCCAGATCAAAAGCTCTGCTCAGCAGCCAATTAATATATTGTTCAATGTCAGGGAAAACAGGAAAAAAAGAAATACAATTAAAATTTCAATAAAGAAAAAGCAAGTGACTGCACTATAGCCTACAAGTGCCACCCAGGAGGGCTTGGATAATTTGCTATGATAGGATTAATTTACAGTTCTCTTGCTTTTGGGGGGTTTAAGTCTTCAACTTTAATATTTCTTTGGTGCATTATCTGCATTTGCATTTATCATTGGCTTGCACAATGGAATTTTCACAGGACTTGACATTTTGAAGCCCCAACTTAGAGCTTGGTCCAACTGCCTTTGAAGTCAACACGAAGATTGCCAGTAAATTCAATGAGGAGTTGGATCAGGCTCTATAATCACTGTGGACTCATTATAATCTCACAGCTGGTAACAACCGTTTAGAAGTGTAGTATAAAAACTGTGATACTGGCAGGATGAGTTCAGTGCAAAGCAGAATCCCTTCAAGTTTAACATAAGTTTAACGATTTAAACTGATTTTAGAATTAGCTGCTCTCTTTGCACACTAATATCTGACGTCTCTTCCTGAAATTTACTGAAAAGGAAAGACCCTCTCTATTTGCATTATGAGCTGCCTGAATCCCTTAAAATGCTATTGTTTCTTTAACTCCAAATCAAAGCAAGAATTAAGTTTTCCTCTATCTCTCTGTTGCCACAGAAAACAGTTTTCTGCAAAATGGTTGCTTTTTCAGTGTTTTGCTAAAATGGCTGCTGCCAGGACTAGGTCTAGGAACATGGCAATTGCAAAAGCTAACTCTTTTTCCATTACATTTCACAGTTTGTATACAGGCAGCAATGCTGTGTTCTCACTGTGTGAATGCTCAGATAGCTGTGATGAACAAATTGAGGGCAGATCCCTTCGAAATGAATTGAGGCTTTGCAATAGTTTTGCAAGAGATACCGTCTGAGTCACAGTATGATTATAAACTACCGAGTGAATGTTTCGGCTTGGATTGAGGGGTTCCCAGGTTTCAGGTGAGGCTGGTGTTCTCACAGGCCTGCCAACACGGGTTTAGATTAACCTCAGTGGGATGTACGTTGGAAAGTGCAATCACTTTCCTTTGTGTCCTTCAAGTATACTTGCAAGTATCCGTATCTGTGTCCTTCAAGTATTCTTGCAAGTATCTCTGCAAAGAGATCTTAAACCTGAATGAGAAGAAAAGCTTAAGGTGGGAGAAGGTGGGCTCAGAAGTATCTAGGTGACTCACAGGCTGCACATTTACCCACTGAATTTGCATACAAGAAAATGACGCATGCTTGAAACTATGTTCATTTTTGTGCTTGTCATTCAGGATTTGTCCTTTGAAAGAGTATTCTAAAATCCTTACAAAACCCCAAACTGCTTCCAGAACTGCTGTTTCTTCATAATGAGGGAGATTTCCTGGAAGAACATGACACCCTGTTCGGACCAGATGCAAGTGAATCTACTTTGAATAACAGTGTGATTACTTTTCATGGGTGAGGAAAAAGGCTGGAATTACCCTTCCACAAAATGTGCCTGGCAGAAGTGTGTGTTAGACATTGGGTATCCAACGGTAGACCCTTTGGGTAGACCCAAAGGTAGCAGGTGCTGTAATGACAAAACACTTTGCATTGCCATTATCATTCGCCAGTTCTGCTTCTAATGAAGTCCTCAAACGTTGCTGGTCTCAGAGCTGCAATAAAAAATTTCAAAGCATCGTTTTCACTGATTTTTGGAGCTTCTTCATAGAACAGGAGGGGTTCAGAGCACAACCCAAAGTACCCACCTAGTTCCCTCACAGCATTGTAAAGATCCTTACCCTATTATTTTTTTGCCTTTTTTCTTCTTCTTTTTTTTTTTTTTCCTGCTGTCCCATATACCAGGTTATCTCCCGTGCTGATGGTAAATAACGCCTGTATGGGGTAGATCTTTGTTTCCTATATTGGCTTCTCTTCAGGACTGAAATCTGTAAAGCTTTAGAACCCATACATACTCACACACAAATCCACATTGAGAAAGACAGAATAATCCTCCATATCATGCTACAGTAGTAATCTAGCTTAATGCAACCTTGGAGGGTAGGGTAAGCCAGTGAACCATTTCTGCTTTACTGATGTGGTTTATGTGAGGCACAGAGCCCGGGGAGAAAATGATTTCCTTGTAATGTAGCAGTCCATCCATTACTTTGTATATTGAACCAATCAATTGACTTGTTTATGACATGCTTAACGTTTGGGGAATCCGAACTTCTGATTCACTTCAAGTCCTTTTAATTACAGTATATTCCTTGAAAACAGATGCTTTAAATATTCAACTTGAATGTTTTATAAGCTATGCAAATATTTTATTTGTGGTATTTTTCTGGTGCTCACAGTCAAAACATGCTAGTCAATTTTTCAGAAGACTATTTTATCTCATGGAAACCTAGGGAAATTAATCTTCCCCAAAGTTACTTTTTCCTTTGAAGACTACACATTCTACTTTACCCTAAATTTTATGTTGTATCATATCTTCTTGAGCTTTCTCTGCTAAAGAAATGAGGGTATAATACCAGTCTCTGATGTTTAAAAATACATAAATAAAGTTTTGGTCCTTTTGACTAAATGAAGTACTGAGGTCATTTGGCAGTATTTTGTACTGAAGGTTTTTTTGGTCATTGTACAGCTAGCTTAGCTGTGGAAAGGCTGGAAATCCTAGCATAAAGATTTTCTACTCATGTACTACATTTTGAAGAAGTGAATCCACTGCAGTTTGCAGGGAGATGTCAGCTTAAGGAAACCAGTTGAAGAAACAAAACTGAGGAACACTGAATTGCAAATATGGGTACACCACTAGATATCTGAATTTTGACCATGAATCATCTTTTATCTGTTAGGTTCCCCTAGATAAACTCTAAAAATCAAACTAAGCATAATGATAATCATGCCAGAGTAACAGAGATTGCCAAGAAAGGGACACTAAGAGGTTGGTAAAGGAAAGGGTATTTCTAAGCATCAGCCCCCCCAAAAGAATGCCATCCCCAGCCCACAAAAACCAAACTCTTAGACACACAAACATTAGAGACACCATTACTTATTAACACATCCACTCCCCACCATTGCAGTCTCAACCCTACCCTGTATGCTTACCATGGCTGCTAGCTCATCTCTAATGTTTCAGAGAGGATGCATGGTTTCTACCAAAATAGAAAACAAACCTAAAAAAGTCACCCTTGGAACAACTGTTTGTGCCAGAAAGAGTGCTGAATGCAGTAATAATGTAACAAGGAAAAAAGAAAGAATTATCATTAAAGTTTTCCATTTACAGAAACAATAGGGTGAAAATACTCTCAAGTATAAATTTTTTAATGTGCACATCCTGAAAAGCTTGGAGCCCTTTTGTTGGAGCACGGTTTTCCTGAGCCCTAGTGATGTCTCCCTGATTCTCAGGGCCAGGCTGACCTTCGTTGTGCTCATCCATGCAAAAATACCCTGGATATAGGCCCTCAGCAGTCTGTGGTAGCCCTTACCTTCTTGTTCGCCCCGTATCACCCCCTTCCTTTGCTCTTCCTCCTGCCTCCCCCAGTCATGCAACAGGTCTCTCAACACGTTTTTCCCATTTCTTAGTTTTGTGAGCTATTCCCTATCCCCATCTCCTAGTCACCCAACTTTTCCTACCTCGTAGATGCCTGTGTCCTTCTGCCTGCAGAACATGCGTGGGGCTGCAGCTGACCCTTGCAAAGGGGCCAGCTGCAGGGGGGGAATTGTGCTAAACCTCACGGCTCCACTGTGGTCAACAGAGAAGTCAGTCACGAAGCTCTTTATACCCCCTCTTCAGCCAGGGGCCATTTTTCTGATCCATGAACACTACAGAATTAGCCGATGTTTTCTAGTGATGTGTTTTGCAGCACCGAATGCCATTCCTCTTTCCACAAAGATGTCTTCCTGGATTGAACTTGGAGCAGAACGACTCTCTTTTTCTTTAGTATTTCACACTCAGCCAAAAATTAGGCTTCCTTTTCTGACTAAAAATATATTGCAAAAATGATACCTAATTTGGTGTTTTCTTCATCTCCTGGTCTTTTAAGTATCACTGATTTCCATGTCTTTCTAGGTGTATAGTACACACACACACACACACACACACACACACACACACAAACTGGTTTTGCAACTGTTTGCAACTTGTATCTCCTTTTCCTGGACGGTCTAATTCTTCCAGTTCAGGCATTAGCACTTAGGTACGTGCTGAAATGCTTTCCTGAATCAGAGCCCGAGTGTTTAACAACGTGAAGTAAAATGGATGGACGTTTTAATGTTTCCTCTTGTATGTGAAATACTCTTTCATCTCTGTATATTAGGAACATATTTTTAGGATCGTTCTGAAATAATGCTCTCTTGTTTAAGCCCAAAGCAGAAACACACATCTTGAATCACCCAGTATGCTTTTCATTTGGAGATGGAGGAGCGGGCACTGACTATGCTTTTGAAGCGGTTTTGTATGGTTGTGGGTGCTTGATATGCATGATTGCACCCACAGCTCTGTATGCACACAGTCAGCAGCAAGGACACGTTTCAGAAGAGCATGAGTGAGGTTTCACTCCCTCCTCCTGAGCGCCTTCATTCCTGCTTGATAGAGGAGAATGTCATTTCTCAGAAGACACTCCAAAGAAGGTCGTTGCGCTCGGATTTGTCTGACTGATGATTTCTCTTTCCCTTCTTTATAGCTCTACAGGAACAACCTCACACACTGTTGCTGGAAAGTTGCCAGTGGAGTTTTTTTAAAGTTTGTTTTTATGATTTGGCTAAATTTCCCCACAAAAAAAAAAAAAAGAAGAACCTGCTAAGTCATTGCTCAGCCCTCCATGAGTCTACAACAAAATTGTATGCAATAAAAATAGATTGCACCCATTCCTACTGTTAAATACCATGAAAGAAACAAGAGCATTTACAGTATGCTGAAAGGAAAATGCCTTCTCCCACCCATAATAAAATGTGTGAGTTCAGGGTCACTTCCTAATAGGTGTTATTTCCTCTATTTTAATAAAGGTATTTTAACACCTGTATTCCATGCCAGACAGTATTGTCATTTTTTCCACTGATTGGCTTAACCAAATGCTGGAGGGGGGGCACGAGCACTCTTCAAACATCGCAGCTTCACGCCAAACACAACTAACGTGCAGAAGGAGGAAGCCAGAGAAAGCAGCAACCGCCCCTAATTACAGCCAGACGACTTCCAGTCCAGTGAGGAACGGGGAGGCTTTCAGGATGGAAAAAGGTCAGGAAGCCCATCTAGGTCAGCTAGTCTCTGGCTTTGAATTGGCACTTGTACTACCCTCACCCACCCCCACAGCCTCACACACAGACTATTTTTGTTCTCCAAATAGTTGCCCAATGTGTGCTGAAAACTATTTATACTCGTTGGGACTGCCTCTGTCCTTAGTGCTTTTCTCCATACAGAGTGGTGACCTTTGCTAAGTTAAAGACCAAACCTCCTGTGTATGGGGAGCTTGGTGATTCCTACAGAAGTCAGCAAGAGGCTTTGAAAAAAAATGAAGCTCTTATTGCAGGAGAATTTTTTATTTCCATGCACCAACTTTTCTGTTTGCTGGAGTATTTTCTTCATAAAATATCACTGCACCCTCCTTTCACTGGATGAGGAGCATAACAGGAAAGTTTATGTAAAGCAGAGATACTACACTCCTGTCACCCAGTTTCTTGGGCAGATCTCACAAGCTGGAGTGTCCTGGGTTGTGTGTGAATGATTTCCTCAATGCCAGCCCATTTTGCATCCGTACTGATTTCCACACTGAATCTTGGATCCAGCTGGGCTGGGAACACGAAGCCGACCAAATGGAGGCATGAATTTCTTAAGGATTTGTCAAAAGACAACCAGCAGACCTGTGGTCACATGAAGCAGAGCACAGGCTCACTTGAATAGTTTATAAAGCCTTAGTGGTTCTTCCAGCTTCACTCTTCGTTGCTGTAACGGAAGATGAAACTACATATGTTTCCTGTGATTTGGGGTTTGGCAGCAAATGCATTACACAGGACGATGAATGTATGTAGCCTTTGTATATATTTCTACGCATTTGCTTGGAACTGGAAGGTCATTTTCCTCAATCAAATTACAAACCCTCTGGAGGAAAAAAGCAAGAATACTTGTGAGCTCTGTCAGATATTTGAGCAAACTGCACTGTAAATGCACTTTTTTTTTTTTACATATTTCCTGTGTTTGACAACCAAAATGCAAAACTCCACTGTGTCAGTATGACTGAAGGCCAGAAGATCAAACAATAATTATCCATAATGCTGCAAAGGCATAAAAAAAGCTCTCTGACCTTTGCAATAGGCCACACTACACAGACAAATTTGCTAAACTTACTTAAGCACTCAACTCTAATATTCTGTGCAGATGTAATTCTCATGAGCTTTTGTTCTGCATGACCATGGGTTAGAGGATGGTGGCCAAAAAGTGTCATTAGTGCAACCACAGTTTATTAGTCATATATGGCTAAGCTTGTTGCAGGAATTACTGGGGCGAGTTCCACAACCTGCATCATGCCAAAGGTCAGACCAGTTAACCATAATGGTCTATCCTGGTTTTAAAATATATTAATCAATGTTCTCGCAGTACTTAGGCAATAAGGATAACAATAGTCAAACTGCCAAAGGCTAGCATTACATTCATAGCAGCACCAGAACTAGTTTTACCTCAAAACAGTAGACAAATCAACTATATATTAAAAAATAAATAAATATGGGAGATAGGGGGGCCAAAAGGCTTGTGGTGAGTTTGATACTAACACTTCTCTCTCCCTTTATAAAAAGCTCTGGAAGGAAAGCAAAAATATTTTAAGCATCAAAGAGACTGATGAATAGGGATGCCAGGATATTCAAATACACTTAGAGACAGTATTGTCAGGAGTTGTTTTCCGAGCTATGATACTAAAGATAGTAGGAACCAGCAAAGAAAAGAACACTGTAAAAATGCAAATCTGCTAAATGTTGAATCTATTAATCCATAGCACACTTTCTTCTGAATCATACTTACTCAGATGTACAGGCAACAAAAAGTATTTATAATATTTGCATAATTTCAAACACCCAGTTCATAAATTATTTATTGGTTGTGGTCAAATGAATGTTAGCGCTTTCATAATTATCTTTTGTGTGAAAGGTTGCACAGTTTACAGAGACATTTCAATGGCAACTGAAGATCTGTGAGTTCCTTTAATATTATAGAGAAGAAATGGCAGCTAATTGTAGAGTTGCTACACATTTGCTCTTGAAAAATGGCAAAGCTAAAAGGATTACATTCACTTTGAATTTATTTTTAAAAGAATACTTACTTTCGTGCAGAATACTAGTAACTCACATAAAGCCTCTGTGCTTGGGCATCCAGGAATAGTCAAAAAAAGGAGAATAAGCTTACAGGAGTAATTTTTTTTACGTTACAGACCTGCTGGAAGTTTTTCAGTGAAAAGAGGCCATATGTTTGTCATGTTCTGCAATACTATCAATTATTTAGGCTGAATTCTAAATAAGTGAAATATTTTCCACAAGACGACTACGAGTGTGTAGTCTTTTAGCACCCTCAGGAATAGTGGGGCTCCTTTTCCTTGCAGGGTAGATAGACTTGGCATAAGAGAAGGGATGGAGAAGCACATCCAGCAGTCAGAGTGTATTTGAGCAGCGAAACAGGTAACTGCTAATGGGCATCAAGCAGAGGCACAGAGTTAGTGGGTACCTCCAAAGCTGCTGTTGGAATCTCCTGTCTCACAGATATACATGGGTTGGTCACACTTCTCTGTTACTACTAATTGTTAATTTAGTGAACGCGCATATAATAAACCAGCTGACACTTCGAAATACTTCTAATTATGAACACATAATAAAGGTGTACATTTTAGAAACTTATTTTCTTGTTTTCCTTCAAGTGAATGCTGAGACTTTGATTTAATCCAAGGTGCCAAATGTGGAAATCTTTGGCGTATACATTAATTTCCATCTTATTCTGAAAGTAGGAAAGATAAAAAAAGAGAGAATATCCTGAAATTTGCTAGCTACATGGGGTTGAAGTGGTTAATTTAATACTCTAAAAGTTAACAATCATGCGAAGAAAGACTGTTTCTATTATATAATGAGAGAAGACCTTGTATCATGTAAAGGAATTGTAACTGAAGAGGAGGAGGTAGAAATGACCCTTACTTTCACAGTACAGTAAATGGAAATATAAAGCTAAAATTGCCATACATGGCTAATGAACAGACGACAGTAAATTCCAGGTACAACGCTTTCGTTAAAAACAGTGCTCAAATCCTCCATAACCCATCACTCTGCTGCAAGCCAAAGAGGAAGGACAGAACCTGATGACTGCTTGGGGACCCTTCCAGCCTGAAACTCAGCCCAACTCTGATTTTGGCTAGTTCACAGATGTCAATGGGAATAAGACTAGTTCTGCTGCCTTTTGGAATAATACATCCAGATGCCAGTGAGCCTTCACAGAAAATGGCCTGAGAGCCAATACACAAGCATAAAATATAAAGTAGAACAGAAATCTGAATTAGGTATATGAATTTCTGTATGTAGACAGGGAATATGCTTTTTCCACTTCAGTTTTTATGAATTTCCTAACTACATCAGATTTGTAGAGCTGACTCATAACGTCATGTGCCGTGGTAAATTAGACGCAGTTAACTCATGCAATAAGAGAGGTCACTTAACTGCCAGCATGTAACACGTTGAGTTTATTCTAAGAGGCGAACTCTGCTTGTAGTTAGATGGTATAATTTTTAAAAACTTTATTTAACAAGATTATATAAAGTTCTTGGTTAAAGAGTTTGGCTTCTTTGAAAAAGTTCAAAATCCACATATAATTTCTTGGAAACAATTCAAAATACTTTGAAAATAGATTTAGTATCAGAATACACATGCTATGTGTCCTTTTATACGCAATAGATTTTATGTACTTTACACCAAATTGTACAATTAATTTGGACACATTTGGCGGGAAATAAGTTTCTGTATGTATGGGAATTGATTAAGTAATGCAATGAATGTGGCAGTTGAGTCAGACCTTTGTAAACGAATTAGGAAGGTTCCCTCTACTTTCCTGCAGGAGAAAGCAGAGTTGTTTAATACTTTATGAGTGTGAGTGTTTTAAACAGTTTGGAATGGTAAAACCACTCATCAGAGGCTGTGTGAACATTGTGGTGCATCACAGCAATGGATTTGCTGTCAAAAGGGAATTGAACAGAAGTTTTTCTTTGCTACCACTTGCTCTTAAGAGCGTAATGACTCATGCAACTGGCTTAACCAGATCTGTAAATCTTCATGGATGGAGAGATTCTGGAACATTTATTACAACTCATAACATCAATATGAGCATCCCTTATATTTTGGAAGACTTGTTAAGTAGGAGATCCTAAAAGATTTGGAAAAGGTCTTTGTCTTCTCTTCTCCCCAGCTGAAAATGTCAGGGATGGAGTGAATAAAAGTCAACTGTTTTCCATTCCTGAAAGCCTCTCTCTAAAGGTAAATGCACTGGCATCTGGGAGAAAGGCATCTTGGTGAGGACATGGAGAGAGCACAGCTGGAAAAATGCTATGGTATCAGCTGAATTCTGCTTAAGATTTCATTTTCACCAGTGATTGAACAGGATATTCTGGTTAATGGAGCTAAATAAAACGAATCACCTAGGCCCAAGAGATGGAAAATAATTTCCTATGGAAAAAAAAGATTATATTATTCAAAATTTCCTTTTATTAGGTCATTTTACTCAATGGGCAGAAATAAAACTCCCTAATAAAGAGGAACAATGGGAGATATTAAGTACAATAGAATCAGTGTGGAGGAGTTTCAGATATTGAGAAGCCAAGGAAGGAAATGTTGCAGTCCTAAATAGCCACTGAATACTCTGTTCTCTGGATTGTTTGCAAAAACAATCAGAATGACCATCTGCATATTTCCGTGTTGTCATTCATTTAAAACCACTAGAATTTTAAAAATTAAAACAGAAAAATAGCTAGTTTTCCAGGGTTGGGGTTTTTTTGTGTGTGTGGGGGTTGGTGTTTTTTTTGTTTTGTTTTATTTTGTTTTTTTTGAGGAAAGAAGCGGTCTGTCTTTTAGAACAGAATAAAAATTTCCTAAGAACAAGCAAAACTTTAACATGGAAAAAACAACAAAAAAAAAATCTCTGCCCATAAGTACTTTCAAAATGTTTTTCGTGTTTGTCCAAATATCTTGGAATGAAACCTAGAAATGTTGCTCAGCTTCATTCTCCACTGCCGTGCAAATGCTACCACCCGTTTTTACTTGGCATTTTCCCAACAAAAGACACATACTCCTCTGAACACATTTGACTGAAAATGAAGAGGAAGCTGTAGTTCAAAGCTAATTACATCTCGCTAGATCTTCTTTTCTCAGTCATTCATTTCTGCTCACACATGCTACTGCTTAGCAGTCCGCACTGTTCTCGGCCTTCAGCAGAACCATCCTCATCTCTTCCTGCCGTTAGCTCACACTATAAAAATACACACAAGCAGAAAACAGCAATTAACAACTTTAAGCTTTCTTTACTGCACAAATCAATCAATAATGGCTGGCATGACTGGCAGCATAAAGTATGTTCTTCATTCCAGCCTTTGAAATGAAAACTATTTTCTTCAGAAACTTCCAGCTTTAGTGGAGTAGATTAGAGAGGCCAAAAGATTAGAGTGCAAAAACCTAGTTCAGCTGCAATGTATGACAACGTATTATGCTTCCTCCAGACTGGTCCAGATTGGTTTAGGTGGTTGATCTGGCAGTCAGAAATACTGTAGTCCTGGAAGAAAACCATGTGTTTGTGGGAGATTGCATTTTTCTGTTGTACTTTGAAAGCTATATTGACTTATGTTTCCAGCAGACCACACCGTCTTCTGAGCCTTGAATAACACGGTGCCATTATGTGTCATTCAGTGACTACCCACATCACAGTCTCTATGTGGGGGAATCATCCTTGGTCGGTAACCCCTCCAGTTCCCATCAATGGTTTGAAGTTAAGGCATCAGTTGTATTCAAAAGCTACCCACAACAGGGTGTGCAATATGGGCATATGTGAGCATGTGTGTACACTTCATGTGTGCACACTTCATGTGTGCACATTTCACGTGTGCTTTCATCTTGCTTTGGTACACCTGACTGGTTACTAAGCAGGCACCATACTTCTCATGCCAGGTCAATCACTTGGTCTGAAAATGTGAATATTCCTCCATAATTAATTAAGTTGCAGACTCTAAGTAACTGTACAGCAGATCTCGAAACCCTTCTGTAACACTGCTTGCTGTATTTCCATGGCTTTGAGCCTCATATAACTAGGGCTAACAGTGCCATACCAGTGTGGATGCAGTGCTTATAAATTCACAGAGTTTTTTCACTGTTTTTAGTTTCTCCCCTTGTTTATAAGACCTAAATACTGATAAAGTTCCAGGTTAAACTGCATACTCCTGAAACACAATGTCATAACACAAGTGGGACAAGAATACCTGATATTGGAACAACACTTCAAAGAAGAACACTTTTGGGCACTACTGTTACTCACCAAACGAAGTATTTGATGAAGATGGGAAAATGAGGAAAGCTGAATGTGGAATTAGAAGGTTGAGAATTACTATGGATATACCAACACTTGTCTTCCCCCTGTTTTAATGGGTGTGGGGTCAGTTAAGTAAGAGAGGAGAGGGATGAATTTGAGTAAAGGTGCACTCATCTGCATATCAGATCAATTGCAGGAAAATAAATCTCCATTTCTTCTAATTCCTTAAGTCCACTGAGATACTGCTTTAATTATTCTGCCTTGGCCATTACTGATCCATTAAACAGTGCCCAACCAGTTCTAAAGATGATGTAAGCTTGTGGCTTCTTAAGTAGGATATACTACAGCCTGATCCAAAAGTCAAAGAAGCTGAAGAGAAAGACTCCCGTTACCTTCAGTGGAGATTGAATGGGGCATTTGACAGGAAATGAAAGCTGAATTGGAAAACCTAGGTGTGATCTTCACATTGTGTTATGGTTTCTGGGCTCAATCCACCTGTTGGCCATGCATGTTTATTCTCGGTAGACCAAATCTGTCCTCCCATCACAGCCTGTTATATTACCTCTTTTGTGTATATCAAATGGAATAGTGTGGCCTAAAATACTGGTGGTCCACAGCCTCAGAAGACTGTTTAGTGTTAAACAGCTTATTTTCTTAAGCAATACAAATTAAGCATTTGCTCATATTTGCTTACTTGCCACTTTAGTTTCGACTGTGACTTTGAATGTAGCTTTCTTATTCTCCGGGCTTCTTTGCTGATACTTGTATTACTCAGTGGTTCAGCCAAAATTCCTGAAGATCTGAAACAAGAGAATAGATTTTTATGTGTTACCTCTAATTTTTGTATGGGTAACATTTCTTGCTCATTTTTGGAGATCCATTAATAGCTTTTGAGGTGTCAGTCTGGCAAGAACATACTGAGAGTGTTGAGCATCCAAGGCGCCATTATCTTAAATGAATAAATGAATAACTGTTACTAGTTTAGATGATTCTTTTTTCTTCCTGTGTCCTAAAGGCAGTTGGACTCCCAGCTTGCTCTATGCTAGGTAGGAACTGCATTTTTGACTCCAGAGAAATAAGTAGCGAGAAAGCTCTAAGCAGTGAATGTCGGGAAATGAACATGTTGTTTCCTTTTGTAAATGCACATAGCTGAAGTCTTTTAACTGAACTGACCTCCAAAAAGAAAAGGATGAAAACCTGCTTTTATTGAAGCTGAATAGCTCAGTCCTTCAAAAGCTAATGTCCAGAGCAGCCCCAGTATAATTTATAGTACTGCTGTGTTAATAAAAGGATGCAGGTACTGAGTGTGCGTTTGGGTATCTGTGTAGGCTCCTGCTATTCACTTCTCCACCAGCATCTACCCAGCTCCAGCCTGAGTCCTTTTCTGACAGGGGGTGCTCTGATGTTCTTTGGCATGGGGAGGGATACAAAAGTACATCCTTAAGAAGAAAGAATACCACCACAGATCATGCCGACATCCCCAAGCTCGCCTGCTTGAGTTAACAGCAGTGTAGCCATGGCAACATGGATCTCTCTTTAAATTTGCCATCTGAAGAGTTACCCAGCATCTCAGGCAAGCTTTGAAGCTGATCTTCATGTTGCCACCCAGTACATCATGGTCAGCATCTGAGAAGCTACCTGGGAGGCAGTTAGACATATCTGCACAACCTGCTGGTGTGGCTGGGAGTAAAATGTTGCGATACGCCACTTCTTAGAACATAGAAACAGAGGAGGCAGAATGAGGTCCCTTCCTGAGTGAAGCACACACATGTATTTTGTTGCAGGTCTTATCTTGTGAGAATTGTAAATCTGGAATCCATTTAGTATTGCATAGAAATCTTTTCAATGACAAGTTGGAAGCACAGTGTTACCATAGCCCACTATCCATGCTTTCCCTATAAACAATTGGAGGCGATAGTTGGAAAATGCTGGGATTCATATTTCTCATCAAAGAGAGCAGAGCCTTGTGAGTGCTGAAAACATAACCTGGGTCTCTGGTCTGCAAAGTGTCAACTCCAACTCAAGCCAGAAGTTCCCAGGCCCTATCAGTGTATGGAAGAAGACATCTCTCTATCAGGAAGACCTCAAACTATGATAGCAAATGGCATTCCTTTGCTATGCTGGCTGCTCTCCATCTCATGTGTGTGAGAACTGAAGTCCCTCTTGAAGTGACACCCCTCAGGAGAGGTCAGGATGCTAGATCATCACTTAAGCAATGATAATCTCAAACCGTGCTCTAACTAGTCTGGGATGCTCTTTTATTAGACTGAATTATATTACCATCCAACCTAGGGATACCTGGGGTTTCAGACCATGTTCTGGTTTCAGGACATTTCCAATGGTTAAATAATTCCTCCATTTTTTTTCACAGGTTCCACAGTGGCAAGCTCTGTGAGAACAGAAAAAAGAAATTTCTTGGCACTAAAAATCCTGCTGCATGGAAATCAAAATCCTAGTGCCAGAGGTTTACTTTACTGTAAATAGCTGGTGAATAAGCCTAAAATATAGAGGGATTGCAATTAATTATTTGGGATTTATGCAGGAATTATGGGATAAGGCTCTCTCACTTGTGTTACAGTCAAACAAGATAATCATAATAGTCCATTCCTGGCTTTAAAATTATAGACCCAAAGATATCCTTGGGCCCGTATCAGGCACATAGGAAAGTACAAATTCAAAGTATGTCTGTTATTGTCCAGCTTGAGGCCGTATTGCTCTGTGGGGTTATAGGTCTCCAGACACGCTCTTCCTCACCTTGTAGCTAGTGATGAAGACTGTCTTAAGAGATGCAAGGTCAAGAAAGGGGATCATCATCCAACTGAGTGATGTTTTCACAGTTCCTCTAAAATATATGCAGTTAGACTAACATTATGGAAAATATCTCGTTTCTGTTTTAGTAGATTTACTAAACCCCCAAAATGTTCAGATGACATATTTTAGACTTCACAGTTCTAAAACTGATGTGCTGCTTCTGAACTATAGCTAAGAGATCTGCAGTCTTAACAGTTACGTTATCCATAATGCCTGATTGCTTTGTTTTAAGCTTGGAATACAGTCCCTTATTTCTTAGACACTTTTATATTCAGACACGGAGTGGGCTGAGCATTGTTTCTAGGGGTTATGTAAAAAATTATTTGGAATTTTTTTTTTTTTTAGCTTTCAAATGAGCTTATGGAAAGTATGACACTCATGATGTACATGTTTTAGGTTTTGATTAAACTGCATCAGGGATACATCTTCCTCCTACAAATCACTTGATCCCCCATCCTTACCTATGCAAACTGACAGAAAAAACACAGCTACAGTTTTCATCACTCTATCATCTTTTATGTAGCTGCTTTTTGTTCCCAACAGTCCCATGCTACCCTGCAAAGTTAGGAGCATTACCTCCTGAACTGACATACCATGCATGAAAAAAACCCACAACAAAGAACTGCATGGAGATAAGGAGGTGTCAGCAGCAAAAATGGATTTCAAGGGCTTGGATTTGGTGTTCAGCTTTGGTCTCATCTCTAGTCAGAAGCAAATAATTGAATATCAGAAATGCCTGTAGACTCTGAAAACATTTTGAGATATAATTCAATGCTTAATGATTTCACTAGAAATTGTCTGATGATTTTTTCTTCTCGTAGTATATTACTACAAGTAGTAATAGCAGCTTTAATGTAGTACAATATAATATGTTTTGCACTGAAAATTCTAAAATCATTCCCAGGCACCAAACAGACAGGTTTCAACCAAACAGTATATACTATTGTAGGTCTCAAAATTCACTTATTTGATTGTCTTCTGCACATCAGATAATATGAATTATGTTGCGTGTACAGAAGGCTGAATGTAAAATGGCATGTATTCCTAAAAGGCATGAATCTGACTAAAACGTTTGATGTTCACAGCTTACTAGTGAACTAGTGAAATTAAGAAGTTAAATGCATTTTCATTATTGTATTTCACCTTGTAGCCGGTTCTGGAGAAGGTGAGAATGGCACAAAGTAGCAAGCTATGTAAAGGTTCTTATGGTACTTTTACCTGTAATTACCTTCAAATATAAAGATCAAGCCAAGGAACATATAATTCAAAACCAATGACAGCTTCTTTTACTGAAGCAAGAAATATTGCCTTCCCAGATGTGTCAGAATGGCATTTTGTGCATCGGCAGCAGAAAACAGCCAAAGAGAAGAAAAAATAGAAGTCCTAGAATAAGAACAAATCTCAGAATAAATTTCTAGAAAAAAATCATAAATTTGGAGCAGCCTGAGGGCTGCTCTGACTCATGTTATCTGGGTTACTCCCCCTGACTTGAGATGCTGAAGCACAGTACCACTTTCTTTCTGTCCCAGCCCATTCTGAACAAGGCTGTGGTCAGTGGGAACTGCAGGCTGCATGGCTGCTCTCTCTGCAGGCCCCAAATTAGCATCATTTCTTCAATCCCAGATTTCACACAGTGATTACTCTTGATAACAAAATGGGTATAATGGATTGACATCCTCATTTTTGCTTTCATATGTCTCTCTATTAACTGTGATAAACAGCAGGGAGATTTTAAAAATTAAGCACTCTTTAGTAACTAGAATATTAAATGATTCTAATCATACTCTTTATATATGATTATTTTCCCTAATTCCTCTTTTTTTCCCTAAGACTACTAATTTCTAGATTTAAAACGATTCTGGACAAGACCCAAATTATCTAGAGTATTTGCTACAGCATCCATGCTGTATATTTTTGTCTTAAAAGCTACAGTTAATGTTGTTTTCATGTACTGTTACTTAAAAAAAATGGTACCTTTTAAATGTTTTGTATCTCTTGGCTATATTTTACTGCTGGGTAATGGTAGCGCAATGACTGCCTCAGAGAGGTCAACTTCAGATCAACAGAAATACAGTGGCTTAAGCTGGCCTCAGACAAACTCTGTGGCTTCTGCTCCTACCTCTGTTCTAGAAGATGCATAAGCTGAAAAAATTTTCTATCCTCATTTGTTCCTTGAGTCCTTTGTTGAGGCTGACAAAGGTAACACTAAGTCTGTACTACTGTGAAGCAATATATTGTTTTAAATCAACCCCCCCCTGTGCAATAAAAATACTTTAGCTCTTGTTATTTAAATTTTTTATGACATATATGTTGTTCTTATGGGCCTTCATTGAATTCCTTTGTATAGCCCAAACCTCCTATTGCCTTCAGCAGGAGGCGTGGATGTTATTTTGCAGTGGTAAGGAATGGTACCCGACTCATTGCTGCAGGATTTGTGTTGATGCAGATGTACTCCAGTGCTACTTGGAGTGTAGGGGCAGTTTTTTTGGACACCAGAAATATTTCAGCTCCCTAGTCAGTACTTCCTAGGACCTGACATAGGAAGTTTGCTAAGTTTTCATAACTACTAAACCAACCAAGCAGCCAACCAACTAACCAACCAATGTGCGAGCACATAAACAGCAAATCTTAATAGCAGATGACAAGACTGAAAATGCCTGTTTCCCTCTTCAGTCGTTAACACTTGCAACAGTCTGAGTAAGGGGCTTCATTGCTTCTTGCTGCCTGCATAGTGGTGGCATTTGGGAGAACTGCAATAAACTTTGTCTGTCTCTTTTCTATTTTTATCAATAGTAATTATGATAATTCCACAAGAATTTCCATTTCTACATGGTACTCAGAGAGTCCAGTAAACATCAAAATTTCATGTATAAACTTTGGGGTTTATTAAAGAATTCACAATAAAAGAAATATTTCATGAACACCAACTCTTTCTGCTAATGGTTTAGTGTTAATTATCTCTTTAATGTGACAGATGAATGGCAAATGATTCTTTATGCATATTCAGAGCTCCTTGAATTATATTGGTTAGTTGTAATTAACAGATAAGCCTCATGGCATGGTTTCTGTCCCTGACTGGCTGAAGACATTTGCTATTAAGTATTTTTACAAACACCTTTGATACTGAGATTCAACAGTCACATTCACTTGACTTTAAAAACCTTTTTCTGGAGTAAGTTTGACTGTCATATAGCATACATACAAAGGAGGAAAACCCCATGTTAAAAGGACATTCACTATCATTTACTTGTGTTTATGTAATGCAAACCACACTTTTGGACAGGCTTATCCAAATCCCATAAAAATCATTAGAATTCATCTAGATAACTGCAGATTCTCTGTTTAGAACATAATTCGTCCATGATACCTGCAAGATCAAGATATAGTCATACTCATTTGGGTAAATTTTTTAATAACACTTCTATACCACACCAATGCCAAGTTTATTTAGGCTTTGTGTACAGAATGAGGGTAGAGTTACCCTATCGGACAGATATTATATTTTAGCTGAGGGCAACATGATGATTCCATCCTGATCTTGTAAGACCATGCACAGCTGTTTGTTTTATTAGTGTAGTTAATTTACAATTCATTCGTAAACATTCAAGTTGCCTATTGCATAGATAACAACAATGTTTACCAAAGTCTCCTTCATCGCTTTCCAGCTGAATTAAAATTCTTATTTTAAAGTTTCATGCTACTTGATCCATAGTAACTGATTTAGAGTAAGGTTTCTATTAGAGAAAAATTTAAACATGATGTTTAGTTTAATGTAAAGTTAAATTATGTTTTTACTGCATTACTATATATGGAAAAATCATACATTACATCTGGCTATAACAACTTCTGCCAGTTTTTTTTTCCTTTACATTTCCTGTCAGTACTGTGTCTAATATAAATATGAAATAGATAGATACACAGAAGGGTGTCTAGATAGACAGAGGGATTTTGGTGAATGATATTTGAACCCTAGTTGTCTGGAGGAAAAGAAGACTTCTGCGAATTTAAAATTGGTATTCCCTCCATATATCAAAGAGTATAGTCTCTGGGTGGGTTTTTTTGCAGAGAGGGTGGTGTACATATTTTTATGTAATATAAAAAAAAGACTTTATGTACAATGTAACAGACACAGAAAAGGCAAAACCCCATGAAATATCAATCTGCTAGAGAACTGAAGCAGGAAAAAAAAGAAGGAAAAAAAGAAGAAAAGGGAAAAAGATGAATTTTGCAGGACTTACTTAGAAGATTCCTTAGGAATTTCATGAACTGTTCAGAGTTTTAGACAAGAAGGTGTTGCAGAAGTGTGACTGACTGGGAGTAGTATAGGCTGAGGTTACTCTTGACCATGATAAACTAGGAGTGAGATGATTGCAGCGGAAATTACCCAAAGACAGCTACCTAGTTACTAAACTGGAAATGGTTTTGCATTATTTATTCAGGTTCACACAGTCCTTTAAAACACAGTGTGTGAAAACAAAATACTGATAAAAAGCTATTTTTCATGGAAGTGATTTAAATTTTTGGTGCAAAAAGTCACAGTTGAAAATTAAAAATCCCTTTAGGAACAACTGCAAGCAGCCCCATTTTCAGTTTTTTTGGTTTGGTTTGGTTTGTTTTTTTATTTTGTTTTTTAAACCAGATCATGGACTAGTCTTTGCTAGGAATTAAAGGTGTATCCAAATTCCCCAAAGTAAAATGTTGATTAAATCTTCCTGCTGATTAGTGGCTTTGTTGTCCCCCATCATCTGTGCTGTAAATTCTTCAAGCCTTTGGGATAGCAAATAATAGGCTTTCTTTAGCACCCCCTGCAAAACAACAGGACAATTAAAGGCAATTAAATCCCTAGCTCCACATTTTGCTTAGGCTACTAGATCAAATCTGAAATTCTTAGAGTGTGATAAAAAGAATTACTCTTTTTTGGGTATACAGGCAGAGCTAAAAAGGACCCTAGAAATATATGCTGTTACTAAATTCTCACATGTCATTTGACCACAAAACAACATGAGCTAAAATGAAAAACACGGTACAGCTACTAAAACACATAAAGAAAAAAAGCATAAATTCTACAGTACCCTACATTAGATATTCATCAAAATATAACAAGCTATTGGGGAAAAGAAGATGCTTTTTTTTTTTTTTTTGCTGCTGTCATTGAAATAGAAGGCTAGATTAAAAAGAACAGTTTACTTTTAAGGGAAAAAAAATCAAGGCTTTTCCTTTAAAAGGCCACTGAACTCAGCAGCTCAGTGTGTCCTTTGGAAAGCAGAGGAGAAAGTCTTCTTGTTGTAGCTGTTTAAACTCAAGGGTCAGATGACTGATAGAGTGCATTGTCTGGAGACTTTCACAGTTCAGGTTAATGCTATCAAACCCTTTAATTACACCAATATACAGCTGATAAGAGGCCCTAATGGCCCTTTCATATCTATATGGTAACTAGGACATACACCATATATGGGTGTAAGATTGATACCTATACGGCTTCTTTCTGATAACTTGACTTCCTGTCAAATGATGCATTGCAGAAGCTTCTTCCAGCTTCTCATCTCTTTTCCTTCAGTCTTTCACACTGCTGAGAAAAGTTCCAGATATTTAGAAGCGTCTATAAGCACGAAAATACAACAAAGATCTACAGGGAATTAAGGGAAATATGTGGCTTACTGAAGAATGCTTTTCAGCAACATAATAATCCTTAATCCTTTGTCAACATACCTACCAGACTGCCTAGTCTTTTGTTTCACTTTTCCCAATTAGTTACAAACAACAGTACAGACACCAATATTTCTAAGAATTTTAGCAGAAACAAGGGGTAGCTGCAATACTGTACCATCAACTGTACTGCTTACTGTGGTCATGCCATTTCTTAGTGCAGGAGACTGGCCCTATATACATATTTAATGCCAGTTATCTTGCTTTAGTTCCAGAGTAACTTGCAAAAGCAGATTCAATATGTTATTTAGATTCATTTTCCCACCTTGGGAAAGCAGTGGAGAGAACATGCGCTGGACTAAACTATGTCTTATGAACATACAGATAACAGTATCATCTCCTACTCAGAATTTATGGGATGTGCAACTGGTAGGCCCAAGTGCTACACTCCACTGGTATATTCATACTGGGACAGAAAAACTGTGTCCTTTGAAAAATGGAGTTGCCTCTCTGTATATCATAGATGCCACTTGTAGGTATGTGTTGTGGGGTCTGAATACTTTTGGAAGAGAAGAAAATCGATTCTATTAGAAACACTAGTGACACTTCCCTTTGCACCTCACTCACAAAACCAGTGTGAAAATGGCATGTCCTGCACCTTCAGACTTCAGCCTGTCAAAGCACATTCAGCCTCTGGCTTCGATGGAGATGCTTGTGTTACTTTAACAAGCAATGCTAGTGTCCTTATAGTTAGATGTGTGCTGAAGTGCTCTTCTGGTTAGAGTCTTACAGAAGCGTAAAAGCAGACCTGGCACATTGAGTTGTTGCCATTGTGCAAATGCAACAATTCGGAAGAAATATCCCTGTAAAGATATGTGAAATGGAAGATCTCAACCCCTGCTGAATGATTGTAAGACTTCTTGCTGCTTGGGGAAGTAGCATGCAAAGCTGCTGGCATGCACATGTAAAGTGAATTATTATTGTATTAAAAACTACTTTCCCCCAAACATTTGTTTCTCATCTGGCATCAAATAGAGTTTAATTGCAAGTTGTTTTATGTCATTTTCAAAAAGATGCACAGGAGGTTCCTAAACTTCCCATGTATACACATCTCATTATATCTCAGTAGGGTTCGTGTTTGTACCACCTGCTCACAATTGGGAACACTTACCCTAATGTCTCTGTAACAAATTTTAGCACTGGGCTTCTTTTGACAATGCAGTTGTAATCTTCACTATATGGTTATGTAAGGCATTTCCAGAAGGTTATGTTAAGAGGAGAAATATGTGAATTTCAATATTTTCTTTGATTTAAGAAAATACAGACCAACAATTTTGCTATTTTTATCTAATGAGCAAGAGAAGTTAAGTTATCAGGTTTAAATCTGAATTACAGTTGGTTACCAGCTGTTTACAAAACTGAACAGCAGAAGCATAAAAAAACAGATCATATATATGGATAAAATATCAGCTTTCATGGGCTGGCTGCCTCTTTCATGTATATTTTCTAGTGCTAATATAAGAGGGGTATAGGCTTTGTATTTTTAGGACAGTTTTGGATACTATGCTTGTTAATAATTCCAGGATTTATGTCTGTTTAGCCCATTTACAGTGTATTGCCAGGATTACTTGTTTGCCTGTGGGCCAGAATAGTGAGTTAAATCCCACATCGGGCTTTGGGCTCAGATCCAACGCTAATATTGCAGTGTAATACTAGGAGAGCTGCGCTGTTAGGAGAGCTGTGCCTTGGCTAAGATGTTGAATGAAGGTATCTCCTGCTTGGCTCTGATGGCCAACCAAGTGGCAGTTAAGGACTTCCGAGACCTTTGCAGGAGGACAGTGAGATGTGTCTCCAGACCTGTGGACACTCAACAGCACCAGATTGACAGGACCCCCTGCAACGTTAATTCTGTTTCATACACACTGAACACAGAAGCTGTCTGGTGGAAAAATATAGCGTTATAGTGCAACCAAAGCCTGTATTATAATGCACATGCAAACACTGATGACGAAGATGACTCTTCTCTTTCTCCCTCTTCCAGTTTCTCACCACAAGGAACCTGCCTGTGTGTGTTTCCCTCCTTTCCTCTTCCCAAAGCCAGAGGTGTAGCAGCAACGTAGAAACATGAGCACTGAATCCAGACCAATTTCTGGATGTGTCTATACAGAGCACACAAGCTCTGCCTGCTCTCCAACCTAGTGTTCCAGCACAGCATCTACTAAAAGATACTTCTCTGCCCAGAGCATGGTCTAGGCAGCTCTGAACAAGTTTGCTTTTGTTTTGCCATCCCATCTAGAGCATCCAGGCTGTATCTATGTTTTTCCATTGCAGCATGTAGTGTTGCTGCTACTGCTCTGGCGGCAGTAGAGGTCTGGACTTTGATGCGCATATTCATGTGCAGTTACTCTTTTGACAGACTGCCCAAATTTTCTTGAGGAAGACAAACCACAGCAGATATTTATATCTCAGATATTTATATCTGGGACAAAGGCTCTTCTCCAGCCCAGAGGCTTTCTCTTTGCCAAAATCCAAATGCTTGTTTCCAAAAGAGGTGTTAAAACTTCTCAAACTTCTCAGGAAAGCTTGCAAGTATCTTTCATAATGGGAAGCATTAAACAACCAAAGTGCAGAAATTGGGACTGGCTTCCCCAATAGCAAGCCCATTACTCACCAGCTTGTCCCAGAGAGAGTCCTCCTCAGTCTCCAAACAAAAGACTCCTACAGAAAGTCTCGAAAATTCCTCTGGAAGGCATATCCATTACCCATGTTCATACGGCTTGGTAAAATCAAAATAAAAATGTAGGGTAACACTACATTTTAGTTACTTTATAGGTGATGCAATTCTTTGAGTTGCTTTGTAGATGCGTCAAATATTTTTTTGGTAAGAAGCATGTTTTTGAGACAGGATTGCATCCTGGAGCAGCTCCCTTGCAGACCACTCCTATGGCTGTTGCAGTCCACTGGGATTGCCATGGCAGCTATGGAGTTGTTTGCACTGAATCAGGAATATTTGTGCACTTTTAATGCGTTTTCAGCACATTGTAGCAACTCAAAATTAGTTTCCAATCCAGCTTTCTCCACACAGCCATCAACTGCTTCATAAGCTGATTCACAAACCAGTGCTGTGCTGTGTCCAGAAAGGACCACAAAATCCTCTCTAACAGGGTCTTGTGCTGATCTAGGCTTTTCTTCAACTTTGCTGGATGACCCTATTTTTAAAACATAAAGTGTGTAGTCCCACTAAGAAAAGATATTGGATCATCACTATTAGAGAAAAAAATTTGCAGAGGTTCCCTGAAATTAGTTTATTCTTCTGTGTGTCATGTTATCAGCCCTCCTTATTACTGTCACCAGAGTTATCTGCATGGCCCATGCATTTGTGTTTTTTCTTTCCCTCCCACCCACTTGATACCGTAGCTGTTACCTATCACCCTTCCTCAAGTGAGGAGTAAGTGGCTGCTGCTCCGTGACCAGCTGGCAGGGATCAGAAGAGAAATGCAAGAGTCCTCCGGGTGGAAACTATTTGGGTCATCCCACCTCAGAGGTGCTGTTTGAATTAAAGTTCTGTGTTCACTGCCATGTGTAAAAATTCTTGGTGGCATAAGAGAAACATATTGTTAATTAATTGCAGTCTGAAACACATGTCAATCAAATGCATTTGCGGCTAGTAATCTTCGTGCTAATCACTTTCTCAAACAACACCCTGGTCCATCTGAATTATGTCTAAATTAATCTAAGCAAATCTGTACATCTTCTTCTTTTAACCTAAAGTAGTAGTAGCCTGTGTTCGTCTATACACAGACACATAAACTGTCTTAGACAACTAAAGAATCGTTTGAGATTTTTCACTGACTAAATCAAAGTTTGCGGCTTTGAAAACATGTCAACAACTTCTTTACCAACATTGTTTTTTAGAATTTCATGTATCTTTGTACATATATGGATGATAAAAAAGATACAAAATTAGCATTACATGGGGTGATCCTTAAGGTAACCCTTATCTGAAAAGGCAGAGGAAATTTTTAAAATTATAAGAAACAGCTTATGTTGGTGATTACAGAAATAGGTGCTGGAGAACTTTCACAATAATGAGATTTATTGTTCTGGAAGCTTTGATATATTTCAGCACAAAAATTCTGGATTTCCAAAACTCATCTTCTGGTTATTAATAATTCACCCATTACTCACTATTTGGGCCCAAAATGAACTGTGAATGAGCCACTGGCCAAAGCGTAAGTTCTTAGCTAGTCTTTATTAACGCCAAAAAAATTGTTGAATGCAGGACTTAGCCCTGAAATAATTAAAAATGATTATTATAAGGGCACCAACTTGATCATATGCTGAGAAACACATATAACTAAGTTACATTGGTCCCAACATAAATTTAAGTAAATAAATGTAGTGCTTCACTGACGTAGAGCTGCAAAATTTTCTGTATAGGTGATTCATACCCCACAATGCTTCCTGTAAACCCTCCCTCTCATTGTAAGTGTCTTGTATACACTACGGTTCCTACAGAATGACTGAAAAGTGACCTCTACATCTATGATAAGTAAAACTAAGCAAATCAGATGCTTTAAAAATAATAAATACAAGCAAAGAAAATACAGCATTTTGGGTAGAGAATTCTTTAGCTTTTCAATTATAACTATGGATCAAGCCCAGTCAACCTATGATGTGTTTTCTTTCTCACGGTCTAGACGGGCTCGTGGGCTTACATATTGGTCTCTGAAGACACCAGGCTCAGCATTCATCTGAAGTTAAATATTCTTCACTTGAGGATCTAGTTTATCCGAACTAGAAAAACAAATTGTATTTGACTTCAGGACCAATATGGCAGAAATCCCAGAGCTCTCCACCCATATGGTAGGAACATATGTGTTCACTCCAGCTACACTCCCTTATTCTGACTCCACTCGGAAACAACTCCCTTTTCCCCATTCGCTCTCTCCAGGACTGAGCCAAAGCCTATTAAAGTCTTTAGAAATGTTTTCACTGATTTCAACAAGCTCTGGATGGTGCCTTCCAGTTTCCAGTCGTTTCTGTCATCATTGCTATAATGACCAGCAGCAGCTTGATATTCCTCCCACTGACATCTTCAGGATATGGCTATTCCAGCTTGCCCAGACCCCCAAACCAGATTTCTAGAGCACTTTTCAACTTACAAACCTTCTTTCTCAGTACTGGCAGTGGGTTCATTTGTTTGAAAATCCGCATGTAATTTTGGCTTAGCTCCTTTCCTGTATGCATCGAGTGATGCAAACAGGGGACGGCTCTCCACTGGTATAGATGAATGACACACTTTGGCTGGGATGCCAGTGGCTGTGTCCTGTAACATAGTACACTGTGCAGCTGTGGTCCCCTAATTTCTGCCTCCCTCCATGCCTATGTGCAGAGGCATCGCTACAGAACGGGTCCTGCCAAGTAATAGCTCACCCCCCCCCATCAAATTTTCTAATGGTGAATGAAGATGGCTAAAATATACAGAAGTTGTTCACCACGTGGAGGAAAGAGTTTCTGCAGCTGAAGGAGGACTGTTAAGAAACACCCACTCCTGGTGCTAGAAACCTCAGTCATGGGGTCAGCATCAAGAGCTTCTGCAAGATCTCAGCAATCTTGCTGGGCTGTACAGGACTATGCTGTGCCTAGTGGGTAGTCTTCCTCTGCCCACAGAGAAAGAGGATTTCATCCATACTTTGTGTCTAGACTCTGGAGCTTTATGTCAATATGCTCTGACAAATTAGTAGGTGGAACATTTCACTAAGCAGTGTACTCAAAGTTAATGAACTCTTCTTTCTGTTTAAACAGGTGATCCCAGTGAGTCTTCCTTTTCAGTCCTTTCCAATGATGTAGCACTTAGTCCTAATACAAAAACAAAACAAGAAATCTCATCCTTCTCCATAAATTTCTTCCTGGTTCTCCAACATAGCGATGACTTTTGGAAAAGCTGTTGCCTCTTTTCCCAGCGCAGAATGTCCAAATTGTCCAACTTGCCTTTGCAAAGACACGTCGCTGTAGGAACCTGAGTGGCAGCTGCATGGCAAGTGATGGCTAGCAATGCTAAGTTACTGAGGTAGCTCACAAAACCACCCTGCCGCAAGAGGAAACTTCCCTATAACATTTACAGTAATGTTATTGGAGCGGTTTCTGTGTCTAGAGGAAAAGGGACAGAATCTGCGAATGCGATTAAAAATATTTTTTTTCCAGGCCATGTATTTCAAAGATTTGGTACCTGGGCTTTGGATTTCTCTTTTTTTAATAAAAAGCATAATATTTCCATAACTCACATTTGGAATCATTCCTGGGTTTTGGAAGCAAATTATTAAAATTGAGCATATGGAGGTCTTAAAGTAGAACCTTATGGGAGGGGGGAAAAAACAGTTGATCAAGACTGTTTTGTAGCATCTTAAACTAAAATAAAATGCTGCAAAATCCTGGCGAAATAAGATTTCTTCTCTCAGGAGCTCTTTTCCATCCTTCATTTTCAAGTTTATTTCATAAAGCAAGCTGAAGATTACATTGGACCTAAATTCTCCCACCTTTAAACAAGCATTTTCATGCCATTTACAACTTTTTATGTTTTCAATATATTACTTTAGAATATGGAAGATTTAACTATTTTTGTATGCTATTCAGAGACGCTTACAATGATAGTGATATATATATATAAATTATTTTTATATCTTTTACCTTCCCATAAGACTGAGGATATGGTGTTGAACATTAATAGTCAAACAACCAGCTGCATGGACCTTATCTCATCCCATAAGCGACAGCTATTAATTTTAAGTGCTGCGAGCTCGGACCACTATAAAGGATTATGTGCTAGGCATCAGGTCCAGTTCCTCAAGCTATTTAGGCATGCTTAGGTCCCAGTGTGCTCTGAGGATAACTACATTACAAACGCTTCCTCTAAGCATATGTTCTAGTTTTTTTTCTTGCAAGCTGTGAACATGCACTGATCAAATGTTGTGTGATAGTATCAATATTGCTAAGCACAGGCAAAAAAACAATAGCCTCCAAGGTCTGAATAAAACCTCTCATCTCCCCCAGGCCCAGTTTACGTTCATTCTGAGTCTTCCATGTAAATGTTAATTGCCTTCATTGCAGGTTTGTCTACTCCAAGTCAGCAACTTCAAATCCACCACGATGTTCTCAATATAGCCTGTTCTATCTGCACTTCTGTAGGATCACATAAGATTTACTAAACATGAATGGTGTTTCCAATAAATAAAGTTTCTGAGGAAAAAAAGGAAAAGCTGTGTATATTGGCAGTAGCTTTACAAACTTTGGTCTTTAAAGTCGTGTTTTTCATCTACAAGCAGATCCTTAGATGATGCAACATGTATCACACCTAAACCCTTTGAGTTAGCGCCCACTCTATCAGTGATCCTGATGTATGATGGAAAACTTTGTGCTGCACTGCTATTGTCAGACTAATATGGCAAAACGTTTCTATGAGAGACAGAAACACTGCGGGCTACAGCGTAAGCTGCTTGTAATATGTGTGACTCCTTTGACTTCATTGGATCTAGAGAATCTTGGATGAACAGAAAACCTAGATGATGTCTTGAAAAAACCTCCATATACTCTTAGAGAGGGGAGAGTCATGAATTCTTTGTCGACCCTAATTTCCATGTAAGTCTATTTCTGTTTAAAGAGTATAGGGAGAAGTGTCTAACATGCTTTACGTGAGCATTTATTTTATTTTATTGGTGACAATTGCAACGTGCGTTCTCATCACACATTTACCATTTCTTTAACAAAACAGCTTATATGCAAGAAAAAAAGAAATTGGCATATCAGTATGTCAGTTTTTGATTATTCACCTATGCTCATTTATGTAACTGAGTCAAATCTTTGCAGCATTTTTAAGGGTTGGGTTGTCAGTTACACAACTGTCAGTATGTAAGCCTTGGTTAAATTTACGTTACGAATTTGTAATCCTGTGAATAATCAGATGTGCACATACATTTGTGTTGTAGGACATAAATGCAATTCCCTCCCCTCCCCAACAGTTCTTTGTGACATCTTTCCAATTTTAATTGATATCACAGCAATCAAAGAAAGACCACAGTGAATCAGCAGTGTTGACAATGTGCCAGGGTGTTTAGAAAATAGGCATAGCTAGGGAAGGAGAACATGTCAAAATACATTTTGAACATATTGGAATATGTTATGAAATAAAATGTGTTTACCTTTTTGAATGACGGTGTTGGGTAGTGCTGGCGACGCTGAGGAGGAGGAGGGGGTGGGTGATGGAGCCCTAGAACTGGACCACGTTCCTGTTTTGTTATGCAAGGTACAAATACGCAGAGAAGGAATATGACACTATATGACAAATCACTTCTCTAATTCATTGGACTTGTCAAACAAATTAACTTCAGTAAATCTACTCTGGTGGTAGCGGTGGTGGGAACATTAGTACGATCAAAATGCTGGTGGCTGCTTAAGTTCTGCCATCACATAGTTTAACCAGGCTTAGACAAGTTTAGACATCCGAGTGCTAAAAATACAGTAAGATAGTAACATCTGCTGTAAAGCAAAAGACGTGATGATGTTACCACTGGTAGCAGTGAACTAAGACATTTGGCGTGGTGAGAGAAAAGGCATCCGAGGCCCACATTTAAACATCTGACTGCAGAAGCAAAGGAAGCCCCCCTGCCCCAAAAAGGAAATATCCCAGAAACTGATGAAAGGAATGATGTCCTGAAATACTTCCCAAAGAAATGCAGTTATAACATTGCTTCTCCACCTGTAAAGTGTTTTTAAAAACACCTGAGCCACCACAGCAATTAAGAATGTTGCTTGATTTTAGAAATTCTCCTTTGACATGAACCACTTGTCATACTTTCTACCCATCTACCTCAAGGCTTGACATTTACCATCAGAGATAAAACAGAAGGAAAAAGTTCATAAAATTCTTGTGTTTCAGGCTCTCCTTAAATAACTAGCAATGTCAGCCATTTTACAGCCCAGATAGCCTTTTCCTACACTGAGTAAGCGTTAAAAACATTTCTTAAACTTTCTGATATTTTCTGCAAATTTCCTGCGGCTTCCTCATGCATTCATCGGCATAATTTGTCTAGACTGAGTCTGGTTTTAAGAGCTCTTAACCTTTTAATAAGCTTTTGTCTTGTTATTGTCCCATGTCCCTAATTTATCATCTGTCATATTCTGTAATCTGATCCCCGATTTGGAGACATGAGCACATTGGAATACACACACTGTCTAACTGGTTGAAAATAGATATGCTAAATAAAACCCATTATTTCTGTAAACAGTGATATATGCTATTACTTCTCACTGTCTCTTTGTCACAGCTATGTTACAGCCATTGTAATTTTTTTCTTGCTGTTCTATTTATATAACTAATGGAAATTATTATATTTTAAAATATTTTGACATTTACATCAGTTTCAGGTATTTTTCACATGATTTTCTCCTGCGTCTTGATCCATAGCTTCCTGACAGGGTATCGTGGGGTTTGGCAAGGCATACAGATCATTCATACCTGTATGCCCATTTCTGCATGTCAAAAATGTACAGACCTGCTTGGTGAGATGGGCAGCATCTGCTGAAGAGACGATGAGGTCTAGAGCAACAAGGGCAGCGTGGAGGGCAAGCTGTGGCTTCACCGGCTGGGCTCTGCTGTGGCACTCATTCAGGTCTGGCTCAGAAACTTGCCTCTCATGTTCACGTGAATTAAAATAGTGGTTTGCCTGTGTTATGAATACTTTTAAGTAATGCGCAAGAGGTGAGTGTGGTATATAAGCTTGGCCAATAGTGCTTAATACTGGTTTATTCCACCTCTATGACCCCCAAAGTCATACTTGGATGCCACCAGCTTCTTTCATCCCAGCTGGGAACACAGAAGGTGAATCTCGCTCTTGCAGTATCAGACATACCGTACACCAACTGTTGTTTTCCTGGGAACAAAAATTGAGCGTGCACCTTCTCACAGACTTAAGTACAAATCTCTTTGTGAACAATGTTGCTTTGCCCTGAGAAACAGACCAAGGCAGGGACGAAAAGGTGGGTCCAAGGCAGGGAATGGAGATAAAGAGGAGTGAGCCCATTTTCAGCATCAGAATAGGTTGCCAGGAGAAGGGGGGGCTACCACAAAATTTGCCACTACACTGGTGAAAATCCCGAGTATTCACTTTATTTAACTGAATTTAAAATTGGGCACAAATGACTGAAATCTGGAACTAAGCGGGGTGAGGGGCGGAATTATCGCTACTGGTCTCCATGGCCAACCCTCTCTGCCTCTGACGAACCACTCAGGGCATTTAAATACTGGAGTACAAATAACCAAAATAAGTAATGGTATAATTATTTTAGACAAATTAAAAATGTTGCTTTCCCCCTTAGAGCAGCCTGAAAATAGGCCGATTCATTGGTTAAATTTTAATGGAACAATCAAAGAGCAGTTAATTCCTCAGCATGGGGTACCCTCGGTGGGCAATTATAGGGTTAGGAATGCTCTGTCTCTGTGTTGACCTGATTGGTGTAAAGTCCCTCGATGGTTCGCAATGTTTGTTAAATTGGCGATAGTCTGTACTTGGATATACCCTATTAGCCAAAAATAATAGACAGTTTGGTTGCCAGTTTTAATGTTCATATGTTGCAATCAGCAGGGTTTTTTTTTCCTTTTTATATCAGTGTTTCGGAGGTTAATCTCTGTTATCATCGTTTTAAACTCACTCGTATTCTTATCAGTTATATTTAGTGGCAGATTGCAAGCTTTCCTTATTATCTTGTTAAATCAGTAGGTGAAAGCCTTTCAAGGCATTTCTTTTTAAACATCTTTTATTAATGTTAATATGCCAGATGGGACAAATTAAAATGGTTCTGTTCTTCATGCTGCCACTACCCACAATTTTACCACATCATTTGCTGGTTAAGGAAGCATATGAAAATGATAGGTACAGAACTCCTGTAATAAAAGTTCAGAAAATGATAGTATAGCCTCTCTGGAAAAATATTTTTTCAGTTAGATTCATACGTAAAAAAGATGTCATTTCTGTGCATGCACCAGCTTTGATTTTATTGTAGCTGAGAAGTTCAAGACTCTTTTGATCAGAACAGTGTGGCAATATACCTTTTCTGTGCTCATACTGGGGTCAACTTCAATACCTTTATCATCACAATAGCACCCGTTATTGGTGCTGTTGCCCTGGTGATCTCTGTGAGCTCTGTGGCATCACGTGTTGACATTGGCATTCCCATGGACCACACTGAAAATGAACCTGTTCATGGTCTCTTAGGTTGGCTCCCTTAGAAGGACAAAAGTAAAAATGCCTTTGGAAGCTGTCAGTGTATGATTGAATGTTCCTCACAGGGCAACCTCATCTAATTTTGGTTATTGGTAAGGCACTTCGGGGACAAAACTCTTTATGATGTGTTTTTTTAGTACCTAACTACTGATGAAAGCCTAGTCTCCCCAGAAATAATATTAGTACTTCTAGTAACAGTGACAGTGAAAATATCTATACAAACAAAATCAACTCATTGATAGGCAGGTGTTGTCTCTTTTTTTCTCCTGCTGAAATGTCCTTATGGTGTAAAAGGTTCCCTTCTCTGATTTCACTGAGATGAGACTTTTACCACCAGGGATCCTTTATCCCAACAGCAGAATGGCAGAGCCCTTTTATTTGTGCTTGTCACTATTGTGACTTCATCCAACTCTTTTTATGACACAATGTCCAGAACAATAAGGCTTCCTTAGTTTGCATGGAGAGCTCAAGAATTGCTTTACATACTCCAATGGTAACATCTCCCATAAGACCACAAAACTGGGCCTGGATATGGTAAAATCTGTGTGATACAGATGTTTGGCTATTCCTTGTCAATAGTAAGTTTCTGGTATTTCCTGCACTTGATCAAATTTTGCTTAGACAGAGACTGATAAGTTGAGAAGACAACATTTTAAATGAACATATGCAAAGGCTGTAGAGAGAAGAGCTCTTTCTATGAAGGGAGCGTGGATAGTGTCTAGGGATTAGCCCGCCATCTAATTTTACCATAAATCTACTTCTAATATTAAAAACAACTCAGTTTCTTTATCTCTCAGTACCAGCTAGAAGGATTTTAGTTTTCTCTATCCACTGCTACTTCATGCTGCATACTGAATCCAATGTGCATGAAAATCACTTAGCATGAATATAATAGAAAATTAAAGTAGTGCTGAATTATACTTAGCTGCTAGAATTCAAGTAGGCAATGTTAGGATTTGCCCATTTAAAACATAACTGCGTATTATAAATTGCTGTAAACAATTTGTATTTTTATAACAAAACATAGTGTTGTTTAAAGTATGTTCTGGCAATTTCAGGGCTGTTTTTCCCTGTACTCTTCTTTGTGTGCAACAGTAGGAAAAAATAAAAACTGGTATACTTTTTATCACTGGAGACAAATTATATATGTATAAAAATGTATATATATGTGTGTGTGTATGTCATGTGTGTGTATATATACACAGACATAATTATATATATATTGTAACTAGTTAGGCGCATCATCTTCCTTTTGGACGGTAAGGATTGTGACTAAACATAGGGTGCAAACCAAGGTTGAAGAAAGCCACAGATGTATCAGGATGACTGGAATTTTAAATAGGGGAGATGGCGATTGTGCAGGATTCTGTGCAGGCTTCATGTTTGCCACATGCTGCAGGACTGTAGATGGAAGCACGGACAGTGGACTAGAAAAGCAAAAGGTCCAATCCTGGAAATGCCTCCCATACTTTCTAAGATGCCATTAGCCACAGGACATCGTGGCCTTCTCTGTCTTGCATGATGGAAGAAGGAGAACTAAAGGGGAAATATGCATTTATATGGTATATTGCAGTGAATTTTTCAGAGCAGGCTCTGTTCCATTAATGAATAAGGGAACAGAGTAATAGAACTGCTCTGAATGAAATAAAAATGCATTTTTTTAGTATTTCCCAATAAATAATTTTCCCCACAATGTTTCTTTTGATATTCAGGAAAAGCTCTCTTCCTTCATTTCTTTCTACTGTTTTCTTTCCATATTTATTTGTTTCCATAAGAAGCAGGAAGAAAAATAATGAAGTATCCCAAACTGATTTTTTTATAGTGGTGTGATCTGCACAAGTTCAGAAATGTTAACAATTACATAGGAATTCCTGTCAAACTCCACTAGTTCTGATTAATCCCAAAACATTTATCTGAGGAAATGGACTTTCTACAACTAGTGAAATTTGCTTGCCAAAGCCAGGTAAACAGTATTAGATTTAACACTAGTTTATGCTCTGCTGCAAAAGTCAATGGAGATGTTACCATAAACTTCAGAAAATAAGATAAAACTTTTGGTATATATGTTTGGTATAATTTTTGTTAGGCTGCTGATTTAATGTTACCATAAACAGGTAATATATGCATATGTGTATTTTAACTTGCCTCTTTCATCATTAGAGATGCAAAAATGATCTTGACAGATGAGCTATCAAATTTGTTTCTCCATATTATCCAGATTATATGTAAAATATGAAAATGTTTCCGATGGAGCACAGATCACTTCTTTAGGTGTCAGAGTATTAGTATATTAAGTAGACACAATACATGACACTGCAAATAGACATGGCTGTATAGAGATTTCAGCTAGAGAGGACCACCATGACCATCTACTCTGCCTAGAGGTGATGGAGTTTCACTACAGAATCCATTCCCAAAGCATGCAAAAGACTTGATTAATATCTCTCAAAACATATCCATTTTGACTCTGAAACATCATATGGCAGTGAGCATTTCATCAGTTGTACCTATGGTTAAATACCTGGAACCCCCTCCCCCCCCGCATCTTCTACCCTGAACAGCTTTTAGCAACAGGGGTCTTGTCACGTCTTTGCTAGATTGAAAAGCCCTTCCTGACATTTTCTTTTATGAACTTTGCTCCTTAACTTTCTGTTTGTTAAGTTGAGTAGACTGAGCTTCTTCAGCCTTTCCTTGCGAGGCAGGTTTACGTATGTTCGTTTCTAAATGACAGCGTCGCAGAAATGAATGTTTCTTCTAGGAACCCTCCCACTGAGGCAGACAACATCTCAAAATTCAGCGCCTCGGCGGCTTGACTGCTATGACAGTACAGATGACTTAGCTTGTTGCTGGCTGAGAAGATCTATCTTAATTAAGATAAAAATAGTAAATTGCCTAAATATTGAGCACATGTAGAAGAATATATAAGTCAATGACTAATACGTGCTTTTGAAAGCCTGGATAAATGTTTAAAATGTTTCTTCAATTAAAATCAGCACAAAGTCCTGAACCTATAAATAACATGATTAGGATGGGCCTTTGTTTTCTTTTCATTTTTTTTTTTCCTTTTTTTTCCCCTTCTTTTTTCCAGTGGTGGATCTGCTTTATTTGTCATGTTTACCGGCAAATACAATTATCTGATGCCCAGCACTGGGCTTGAGAGAAGACGAGTGTTTGGGAGGGCAGAGAGAGATGCTGCACAAGGTGGCTTACTGGAGACATCTTGGCTCTGCAAAGGCTTGGGGAGGCAGACTGTCTCTAGGAAGTGTGATTCCCATAGTTTTATATAGGAGAAATATTGTACCACAGGCCATAACACAAGGAAGTCTGTTATCCTCTGGCTTTAACAACCTTGGGCAGTGCCTTTCCCCTCTGTTCAGTGCACCTCTCACTTTATGCTTCACCGATATTAAAGGCAGACAGATTTTCAATTCATGTATGATTTAGCCAAATGCAAACCCTTAGGGGCTTCTTAGTGCTATTATAATACGAATGATAATAAAACAGGAAATCAGTAGGAGGAGTAAGAAGAGCTAGTGCCTTAACCAGTGAGAGAAATTAGGGAGGTATATGGAGGTGGATGGAGTGGCGAGAGGAATTATTATTACAAACATTCATCCTCTCTCGTCATTTTCACATGTCCACTAAAAATATATCAGACAATTTGCTTCTAAATGTACTTGGAAGAGTGTGTGAGGAAAACAGGCTTGCACTTTTAAGTAGCATATCACTTCCAAGCTTGTGAAACTGTTAGCTTCACAGCATGGCAGAGTTGTTTCCCTTATGCATAAATCCCACAGACGTATTTATGAGGTGTCCAGAGCTTATACCTAGGAGGTGAATGGAATCCTACCTAATTTTTGCACAGGAGCTCACCAAAAACATAAGGGGATCAGAGTATTTTCCCCTCTTCTTTGTTGTTATGCATGCAAGGAAAACCGAAGCATTGCCCTTATTGTTTGTGATGACACAGTCGTTCTGCAAGCAACATGCTGTCTAAAGCTGTGTGCATTTTTTTCCAGTTTCGGTTCACACAATCATGAGTTTCATTTTGAGTTTCATATGAACTAAGAAACTCAAAGCAAAACTCAGCTGGAACACTCTTTTCTTGGTTTATGGTGGAAGGTATGCAAAACCAGAGACAGACATCATTTCCACTCAAAACTAACTTGTTCCAGGTTTGAAATAAATTTAGCTTAGATCAAAACTTAGCACTCAGGTTTAGTATAATTTTCAGTGAATCTAATTTGATTTTCCTTATTTTTTTTTTTTAGGTTGAGGGCACTCAGTTGATGACCTGGTAACATCCATATAAGGCTAAAATTCTCTTGCATAGCTTTGCAATGTTTCTTTAATATGGCTGTTAAGCAAAACAATAGATATGTGAGAGACTTTTCTCGTAAATGGAGAAAAAAACACGTCTATTGTAAATGTATTGGCTCTAACTTGTTTTGTTCACTTTGAGGAACTGGGATTTTTCCTCTGTTCTGACCTCTGCTCCACAATGTTCTTAATCTCCATATGCAGAAAATCCAGAAGGAACACCAAATTTCATTGGCTCATTGTGCAAAAAGTATTTTTAAGCCATGATTTTGGCATGAATCACTGTTGGGCTGCCAGCTTTCAGGATCCACACAGCAAAAGGAACAAAAGGTTTCTCTGCTACTGCTACCTTGATAAATTTAAAAAGCTGCCTAATTGTTTTATTGCTTACTGCAATATAAGAGAAAGTAATTATATTTGGTGGACATAATATGTATCCTAAACACCAGTGTACTTCAACTAGCACTGCTAAAAACACTAGTTAAGGGACTGCTAGCATTTTTTATACTAAAATTTCATTTACAGGAGCATATAATGCAACATTCAAACTTTGCTCTTTGCTGAAACTGGTATTCAAGGTCTCAGCTAGGAAGCAATACTCTTCAATATTTTTTTCAGCAATATTTTTCCTTTACCACTATTTTATAGAAATTGTAAAGCTTTTTAATATATAGAATTACTACTCTGGATTGTGATCTAAATCTCAGTGCTCTCAGTGGAATTAGTATCATTTTACACCAATGCAAAACTCAGCAAGGATCAAAATCCAGGCCATCATGTGTGTGCATAGGAGCCAAATAGAGAGGTTAACTGGGGAATAAAAATAACACATAGTACAGCTTTAATTATGGTGTAAACACAGGAAAAATCCCTAAACCCAGAGACTGGTGCATTTATGGCTTCCTGGTTGCCATCACTTTTTCTAACTCTTGTTATTTCTCCAATCAATTAGATTCTTATATAAAAAAATCTTTAAGGAGCACTTTTTGTAGCCGTATCTCAGCTTGTTTTTAAGTGTAAAAATAAGTAAAAATTATGAAATAACCAGTATTAAAAAGTCAGATTCAAAGGCAAAACAAACAACAACAAAAAAGAACATTATCTTCCTTTAGTGTGTTCTTCGATAAGATCAGAGTTGACATGTTTCTATGTGCATTTTCTGGTTTCAGTAATGTTTCCTCTCTTCCCTAAATGATTTTAGAAACTCTGAAATATCTGGTCAATATTAGGCACAGATGGCAATCCATGGAGCCGCACTGGCTTTCCAGAAGAAAGGGGATTTCATCAGGGTCAGATGAAGAATCACACACTAAAAACTCATCCTGAGGAGCTTTGGTCCTGATATTACGACACTGAAAAAAAAAATTATAGCTGTATGGAAACCAAGAACCTTACAAAGAAAGCTTGAAGCTCTGGTGGTACCACCATCAAGATGTGTTTGAGTCTGCTAACAGTGTG
The DNA here is from genome assembly GCF_000737465.1 of Haliaeetus leucocephalus. Taxonomy (NCBI): domain Eukaryota; kingdom Metazoa; phylum Chordata; class Aves; order Accipitriformes; family Accipitridae; genus Haliaeetus; species Haliaeetus leucocephalus. The sequence continues at coordinate 2,916,254 of NW_010973034.1, read as the reverse complement.
AAGCAATAGTCTCTGAGAGAGGTCTATTGCCCCGTGTCTTCTCCAACATTCACAGCCTCAAAAACATCCAGTATCTCAGCAACGACCGAAAACACTCACCCTTGCAGGACGGTAACAACATTTTGCTTTTATATTGTACTTAGGGAAAAAACAAAACCACACCAAATCCCCCCAAATCAGTACCCCCCCCCCCCCAAAACCTCCCACCCCTCCAAACCAAAAAAAACCCAAGCAGAGAAACAGGTTGTGCTCATAGGTATTGTGACAGTGCTGCCAGTGAGGAGACGTGAATTCAGACACCCGAATCCCAAGCTGGCAAAGGCTTGAAGTCTGTGGGAGCAGTGCGTTGAGCATCTGACAGAAAGTGCACACTCTTAGCACGATTTCACCAACAATTGGAGCAGATTGGCAGAACGAGCCAAGCACAATCAGGCAGATCCTCTGGGTGCACAAGCACATGTGTATTAGAATGACAGGCTCCAATAAACCCTAAATAATCAATATCCATTAATCTTTAATTATCTCATCTTGCTGATATAGTAAGAGAGATATATCAAGAAACTGCCTTCCACACGCGTTCATTAGGAATTCAAAGATTTAGTAGCTGGTGGTGATGTTAGGATAATTAGCAGCAAAAAAATGGAAGAAATGTAGGTTGCTATAGCAACACATTCATCATGATCTACAGCATAAACACCCAGATTAATTTACAAGATGCCAGGTAGATATCTGCTTGGCTGACTGGGGTACACACAGACACCACCTTATTTGCTTTTATTAAGGCTTAATCATCAACATTAGAGCTTTCAAAGTACGTGTGCTATCACTGTCAATCACAGAGGAGCTGGATGCTTTTAGGGGCAAATCCACCAGCACAGGCTGTTTGCTCCTCTATCTGCTCTGCAGGGAAAGGGGAGGAAGAATAATCTTCCTCCAGAGACACTCTGAAGCCACTGCTGTGGCCCTGGAGCTGCCGTCACTCTTATGGGCCACCCATGTGGCATAGCTCATATTGTCCCTATGTAGAAAGCCAAACCCAATCCCCTGAATCTTAATAATATTTTTTCCCTGGCAAGCTGTTGGGAAAAGAGACCTCTCCATGAAGCAGCCTTTGGTGGTGTTCAGTGGTACATGATGAATGAGGGAGGATCCCTGTTTTGGTACATGAGTGGGGACATACACTGCATAATCCAAGACTACATAAGGCAACTGCCTTATGGAAAAAGTCCATTGTTTTTGGCAAAACTGTACAATAGACCTTTGAAGCACCAGAGTTAGTGGGGCAAGCAGCTAATGTCACGCCATGATGAGGTGCGCAACAAATCCAATGGAAAAGCAAAGGGAGGATAGTCAGTATACACTGGAAAACCAAAGCAGAGCTGTCCCTCCAAAGAAGTAGCTCAATGAAGGTACAGCTTATAGACATACTTTGAATAATGCAGACAAAAATGAATGGCTAACATCTCTCTGTCACTGCTTTTCTTCTGATAATGAGGCCAACACTCATGTCCTAACCTCTTGTTACCAGTTGACAGAAAACACCTTCTGTTTCCGTGCTGCAATTCCAACATTATTCTATCCTCTTCTCCAAGAAAGTGCATGATGGAGAAAATATTTTGATCAGTGGTAACTGTGCTTAAGGAGCAACACCAAAGGTGCCAAGATTTGTTAGGAGGAGGCCAATAAGGCCCAAGAGCTTAATTAGGATTAAAAGTACAGCTTTCAGTTATGTGTAAAAATCCCCAGAACTGGCATTTTCTGACAAACTGTGTCTGCAATAGAGGTGTTAGATCATGCTTATCCCTCATGTCACACTGTTTTGCCCTACCTGCTCCACCAAAAGTTGCACGTTGCGTCAACCACCCTGCCTCCCAAACCAGGATGTGCCTTTCTGCTGGTGGTGCCGGCCACCATCCCACGCTGGCCCACGCCGCTGCCTCTCCCATGGCTGTGCAGCTGTTCGTGCAGCTGTGCAGAGACCCGTATTGAGGAACTGGTTCAGCGGCATGACTGCGCGGTCGCACAGAGCTGTACAGCAGCGGAGCGGCGGGGGCCTGGGGAGCACACGTAAAGCCTCGGGGGCTGGGGGTAGGACGACTTGAACTGGGTCGAGCAGCATCACTAGAAGATGTTTCACTGGGAGCTGTGGGAGATGGAGCCAAAGCTGTCTTTCTTGATGCCATAGTCCTCACTCCCACCTGTCCATCCACAGGAGGTATGTGCAGTCTTTCCTTTTAGGGTTTGTTTTCTGACACACTCCCCAAAATCCCCAAGCTACAGTCCAGTAAAAGCGTTAGAGAATATTTTCAACCAGCCAGGAAAGACATAGGAAAGCTAAAAAGCAAGGACACCCATTGAGCAAAGGAAGAATAAAAATAGTGGGTAGTAGAATATTACGTTGGTAAATACCATTTAACTGCTAAAAGAACAGAAAAAATAGAGAACCTATATTTCTGAGTCATTTCTATGTTACAAAGCACACAGCTCACTCTGCATTGATGCCAAAGCTGGTGACACCAACACAGCAATTTGACCATGTTGAAATGAAGAAAATGTTTGCCTTTTACTTTAATGGCCTTATGATTTAAAGAGAAAAAGCACCAAGGGAAAAGGAAAAAAAAAAAACCCAACAAAAAACAACCACAGAAAGCAGAGGACTTGATCTGCTGTAAGCAGCTTTCCTCACCAGGAGCCATCATTGCGATATAGGAACTCCAAGCAACATACAACATATCCTCACCTGAGTTGCTGAAAAAATGCCATATACAGACAAGCTTCCTTTGTAGAAATATGTAAACATCTCTATCTCCCTAGCATAGGCAGCTAGCTGTATTATGCTGGCCACAGTTTACTTTAACTGTCAATATATTGTGTAGTACCTACTGGGTCCCTTTTTTCTGGCTATTCTGAATTAAATAAACCAAGACTCAACACATGTCTTAAAACCGCTATAGTTTATTTATAAGGAGAAAGACAGGCCATCAAATTTTCCACAGGAATTTGAAAAATTCATCAGGGAGTCAAAGTCTTTACTTTCTTTCCATTCATATAATTTTGGTTTTGGCTTAACACTTAACACAATATTCAGTTCAAAAGAATATCCTTTGCATTTAAAGTAAACAATGGTTGTTATACAAAGACTTTTAATTTTTCTTCCCCTGCCCTTTGCCATTTTATTTCCTTATTCCAAAGGTCTGCTTAAGCAACATTATGCCCACTCCACACCAGAAACAGAATATGCTTTTCTAATTCAGCTTTTTTTCAAAACAGCCAGTTCAAGTCATTCCATTTAAACTCTTTGCCTCTAAAGTTTCCCAAACATTTTACTATCTTAAATGGAGTTTTAAATTAGATTGAAAAATGGGGAATTAGGATGAAAAATAAATATAATTAAAAAGGGATGTGTTCTGGTTTGGAAAATGAAAATAAAATGGACGCAGCTCACAGAAAATCAAGGAATGCTTCTCAAGCCCTGGTTCTAATCTGAGTCAGGTTCATAATACAAAAGTGAGTTTGATATTTTCAGTCTAATTAATAGTAGAACTTAGCCCACAAGACACCCCCCCTCCCTAATTAGGAAACATTTTACTTAGCTCTTATTTAGCATTTCATAAACATTGGGCCAATTTCATCTTTGGGGTAACTTTATTGAAGCCAATGAATAAAGCCAAATATCTAATTAACTATAAAACTTTGGCAAGTGTACAAGTATTTGGCAAGAAAATATATATTCATCAAACAGTGCTGTGCATATGATGAATTACAGAATTAAGTGATAAACTGCCTTTATTATGCCAATAAAACTTTTAGAAATAACTTTTCTCTAAAAAAAATTACACTTTTGGAGAATAGATGACACAGCCGCCTGGTAAAAAGGTATTTCTGACATCTGGTCAAAGGGCCCTGCCTTATTATGGCTTTGACATCTGTATGAACACAGCAATTGCAAAGTCCTCCAGCAGAATATTTCTGTCCTATGAGAGCAATTTAGCTGCAACTACACCACCAATTTGAATCCAACCCTTATAAAAGTCAGTAAAAGGATTTATGATTTCTCCCCTCATGGTATAGATGACTACAAACAGAGCAGGCCTCTACTATGACAATTTTTAGAAATACTACTACACATAATTGAAGACTGGGTAACATAGTATCTGTATGTATTTGTTGATTGAAGGGATGTAACTTAAAGTATATAATGAAGATAATTTGGCTAGACTATATTATATCACTGTACGGTGAACTACCGTATTCCCCATAAGAAAATTCTCCCTTTAGTATGTCTGCCACTGTCCTTCAAGACCAACATCTTGAAGCAGACTTCACAGGCAGACCAAAAAAGCTGCTCTGAACTATGAGACTGTGCATGGGAAACTACCTACTGAGCTGTGAGGAAGGTCTTGCGAAGTTGCTATTCCCCCACCCTGCAAAAACTGCAAAGACTGTCAAAAACAGAAACTGTGGGCAAAGATATTTGCCTTTCCTGAAATCTGACCTGCAGAACAGCTGACTTAAAAACCTAAATGCAATCGTGAATATGGTAGTAGCAACCTCTTCACATTTATAAGAACTAATAAATCTTCTGCATCCAGACAGACTACAAAATCTGTGGTTACTATTTTTAAAGGACTAGTGAAAAGAAAACATCTATATTAAAAAGTATTAGAAGAGGTTTTCCTTCTTTAAATGATTGACATAAATATTTGACAATATTTATTCCATATCTCATGCTTTTATGTAGAGTACGGTAATGTTCTTTTGATGGGTATGTAGGGACAAACTAATATTTTATTGCCTCAGTTTAATTTTATATCATAATTTGGGCTTTATTGTGGACTATGTTTACTTATTTTAAAATATTGTTTTTGTGTATGAGTATTACCTTGTACTGCTAAAAGGACTGACTCACATACTGATGAAGCGGTGGACATCCATGTGCTAAGTTAGGCCCAAAAGCGTCTTTCCATTGGCTGCTCAAGTCCACCAGTGAAAACTTTCCTGTAGGAGAGGCAAATATTTTATTTCCAGCCACCACAAAGAAGTATTCTAGGGTATAGAAAAGCTTCATACCTAATAAATATATGAGATTTGTATCTGTTCTGCCATACAATAATGAGATGTTCCTAGGGATTACTACTGCCAAACACCTGCCTTTATTTCCCACTGGTTTTTGTGCAACTCTTCAGTAGGGAGAAGACTGGAAATGTCAGCCTGTATTGGCTTGTAGAGTCCCCATGCTCGTGCACAGCATCCTAAACAGCAAGGAATCATTCGTGTACCTTTTTTACGGATATTCTTCTGTCCCTGGCTAGCCCCATGCATCTACTACAAGGCAGGGAGAGAGGAATTGTCTCTCGCAGGGATTACAGAACTGTGCATCTCCTCACCTTTTAGGACAAGACTTGTGTTGCTTCAGTTTGAAGCCTGTGTCAAGCAAAATAGGGTTAGGGGGGCTCAGCAAGGTTTACACAGGCATCTCCTTACTACCCAGCCATGGGGCAGGTCTTCATGGGAGCTGTGGGGTGAGGTGAGGTCATTACACCGAAGATACTAAGAGGCAATGCTCTTGTCATCCCCTGCAAATGATGTAGCTGGGCTGTAGCTCTGAAAACTCTCATAAAAGTCTTAGATTAGAAAATAAGTTACTGTAGTGTCACTTTGGTGCAGCTTTTGTCTTCCCAGACATCACCTGCCATAAAACAGTTGATTTTTTTGTTTGTTTCCTAAGAGGATATTGGTTTAGGCTTGCTATGTATTTTTTCTAGTGCAATTTAAATTCCAGCTTAGCTTAATAGTTAACAGCAACATTTTTACAATAGTAACATTCTTTGTATATAGATTCCAATATCAAGTGTATATAGCTAAGAGGTATATGTAGGTAAGAAGTAAAATCGTGGTAATTTAAACTGTCAACCAGAAAACCACATTTGTGATTCAGAACATAAGGGTTTGGCTTTTTTTGTGTGTGAGGCAGTCCCATTCTGGAGACAGTAAGAAAGAAAAAGTAATAATAGCATTGTGCTGCAAGTATGGTATCTTTTAAATATGTTGCACAAGAATAACTGATTATGACTTAAGCATCACAAACTATGTTGATGATGCACAGAAAACAAAACCAAAACAGAACAAAATCCCCAAATCCCTAATAGAAAAAAAAAAAAAATCATTAGAATTAATAGGTTTCATCCTGTAGATCCTAAAAAATATGTCCTAACAGCAAGCCTGCTGAGTGGGCACACATCCATGTTTTGGTACTTTCTCACAGAGGTAAAAATAATTTTCTGAGTTGAGTTTCTCCCTGTCCCTTGGGCTGAACTGTGTCTGTGCTATGGGTCTCGGGTAAGAAGGTCTACCTGGTCCTGTTGCTGAAGGACGCAGTAGGAGCTAGTTTGCAATTAGCAAGATGTAATTCAGATAGCAGGTGCCATTTGGGACTGATGGGAAGAGAATTGCAGCAGTCGACAAACTACATGTTGTCCTGAGACAAATCAGGTTTCTTAGCAGCGCTTTGGGCAGCAGAATCAGCACTTCACTCTCTTCTCACCCCCCTTGCCAATTCATATTTTTGCCACTGGGACCAGCACCCATAGCTAAGCTTGCTTTTTTATGCAGTTGAGTTGAGCGAGCATCCACCTCACCCTTAAACATCAACACTTTTTAAAATTCAGTTTAAACAATGCATTTTGTGTATTACAAGTGATTAAACATTAGAGTCTACTTCTGAGCTCTTTATTCTTTCCTCTAAATGATAATTTTTAAGGTGTTTATCTGCAAAGAGACAGTTTCTGACTCAACCATACCTCACCTTTTTCTTCGTCCTGACTGAAATCTTAATTCCATGCATACGATGTTTGAAATTTTAGCTAATGGCATACGGTACCTACAGACTGTGCCTCCTGGAATAATTTGAAAAATAATAACAGAGAAGAAAAATAGCATGCTATCTAGGGCAGATAATGTGCACCTCACCTACATGTAAAATACCTAGCAAGCTGCAGAGCTGTACAAATAAATAAATGGTAATAATAAGATTATTAATAATAATATCAATAATGAGATAAGAGTTTAAGTACAGATACTTGTATTTTGAATTGAGAGAGGAAGCAAGTGACATTCTTCCAGAGTTTGCAATTGTGATATTTCACATGCACAGTCCCTCTTTTCAACAAACCTGGGCTTTGACAGTAGTGATTCTGCAGCCCTCTTTTCAATAGGTGACTCACTGTGTTACATTTTCTTAATGAAAGACAAATACAAATGTTCTAAGACTGAGAGTGTCTTTTCAAAATGGTACATGGGAGGCATACACAAACCTTATTCACAAACAGGAATTTATACAGTACCACCCATGCATCACTTTGAAAAGAAGCTAACTTCTTAAGCCTTAAGTACCTTATTTTGCCTTCTTTATTTTCTTTGACATTTTCCTACTGCTTACTTTAAAGTTAATGTATGAAAAATGAAAGAGCACAAAGGTTTCCTCATGTATAAGATTCATCGGTATCAGATCAGCTACAATTGAGCATTCAAGTCCCACGCTGCTTTTGTAATATGTATCTGATGAATCCACGTTAAAGTCTCATAGGCAAACTTACTCAGAAAGGCAACGGAGAATTTAACAAATTCATCCATCTGTACCATCATCAGCTATTACAATGCCAGGGGCTAAGCCAGACTAATGAGTAATGTGAACTTTGGCAAACAGGCAGAAAAAATACCTTGTGTACGCTTAGCTGCAATCTCAAAGCTGTTTGGGTACTGGAAAACTTGTGTGCTTGGCTTTGAGGATAACAACCTGTATGTGTTTAGCTTGCATCCTGTTACTTCTGTAATAATATTAACTTTTGAAGTATTCTTAGATCCCATCTTTGTTACAGTAAGTACTTTGTACAATAAGTAAAACATTCATCCGCACAATGATACTTTCTAAGTTTTTCCTTTCTGATATGGACTATAAATTAACTTGAACTGAATGTTAACCTGCTTGCATCTTGGACCTGTTTTTAGTAACTGGCCTCTGTGCCCCTTGCACAAAGTTCTGGATAGGCAAATCTCAGACATCAAAGACTTCAAAAACACACACAGAAAGGAAGCATTTCATACCTGGGAACTTGTATTAGTGAAAAGCTCTAATACTTCCTGCTGTATCTAAGCATATTCAAGTACTGTCATTCTTGCACTTGACACTGGTGTAAAGTAAAAAAAAAACACACGACAAACACCCAAAATCTACGTATTAGAGATTCAGACCTAAGGATCAGGGAAGATCAAAGGACCTTGTTTGCCTTAACAGGTCAGAGGGGTATTTTACTGAAAACATCTCTATTCTCTGTAGAAATGCACTATATATTTGGAGGTGACCAGCAGTATTTGTAATGCCATGTGTGATTCATTACAGCCAATGAATGAATTACAGCCTCTGTAATGAAACATACTCTTTTCTCGAAATTGTGTCTCTCAGCCAAACTGAAAATGTAAATAATCCAACTGTCTTGAGCAGATCTGTGCCAGTCTAGATCAAAAAAATAGTTTGTCCATTGTCTGCTCAAAAGTACCCATAGGCAGCTATAGTCTTGTCAAGAACTAGACAGGGACCTACTGACTGTTGTCATTAGGAAAAAAGCGATGGGAAAAAGGGCTTACATCTGGCTTTAGCATATCTGAAGTCAGATTCCTGTATTTTCCTGTGGAGACACTGGGAACAGTAGTCAATAGATATACCAGAGCTCTTACTACAGCATTTTCCATGAGTAGTAAATGCACAAAAAATACAGAAAGAAAGAAAGAAAAAAACCCCCACCCAAACCAAAAAAGTCAGGAGTAATGAAAAAAAAGAAGCCATTAGACAGCCAAAGGCTTGTTGAAATTTTTATCTGAGCCTTGCAGTGCTTTTCCCTCTAATGTCCGTAACAAGCAAGAATAAAGGGCACTTACACCAGCCTGTGAAATATGATTTTTATTAACATACCATATGATGGGTGTCATATTGGACAAATCAACAATAAAGCGTATGTCCAATACCTTTGACAAATTAAAAATATTATTTATATTATTACATCCTGTTTCAAAAAGTAGTTAAGTACCATATCAATAAATTAAGAAAAAGTATGGAGAAAGTGAAGGGAAAAAAAAAGGGAAGCTATTTTTGAAGCCTGTAAAAGCAAACTGAACATAATAACTGAAAGCACTGTTGACATGCACAAAGGAAGCATTTCTTAACAGGAAACAGTGTAAAACTCAGTGAGTCAGAAACTTTGTCATGGGATTTAGGTTTTGCATATATATCATTATTTTGTATGTAAAACAGTCTTGTAAAGCACCATGAAATACCCACAGTTTCACCTAACAAGTAACATGCTTATTCAAATGTCGAATTATCACACTGGCCATCTTTCAGTACCTTAAATCTCACTCACTGTCACTATACCCAGTAGTGACAGAAGGTCCAAAGCCAAATGGTTTTGCTCTGCTGTACTTCTTCCAGGCTGGACTTGTTTTTGTATTATGCAATCCCTCAACATTTGGCCCTGAACCACTGGTAGCCTTTGAAAGAACGTAAGGATTAAAAATATAAAGACTAAATTGCTCATAAAATTCTTTTTTTTTAAAGAACACTAGAAATATATTTCCAGTATAAAATAAAATGCTTGCCTGCCCTCGGTATAAGCTTCAGTTTGACACTGAGCAGGGGGCTTATTAACTGAGATGGAAAATATCTGGCAATTGCTTCATTTTCCATCTGATATTGTCACCCTCTTTGGCTGCACACTACAAAAAATGTGAACTGCCCTAAGGAGCATAGCCTACAAAAAGGAAATCATGAAATTTTGCCTCCTCCACAATTCCCATTAATTTCAGGAAAATTTCTTATGAATATTTCTGAGGCCATAATCAGCCTACGTAGCGTCCACACACTGGATTAAATAAAAGCAACTATGGAAAAAAACGGCCACAAACCACTAAGGGAGAATTTTCCAAAAAGCCACTTTTCACCAAAATAATAATACTTAAAAAAATGAAATGGAGTAGAGAGGAAAATTGGAGGAAATAGTGTTTTTATGTAACGTTTTAGTGTTAGCTTTCAAAGGTCCCACAGCGGCCGCAGATAGCAGCAAAATGGAGAGGAGGAGGGGCAGATACATGCCGAATCTGAAACACATTGTGATGGGAATAGTAATCAAGGAAATAAGGGTTCTGGCGATGCTGGCAGATGAGCTGCACAAAATTTCATAATCTCAGACATCATTAGAGGACTGTACCCCAATCAGAAAATGCTGGATGTAGAAACAGACAGGAGGTTGTTGGAAAAAGAGGTTCTGGATCTTTTTTTTTTTTTTTTTTTTTTTGTGTGCCTCTAGATATTCTTAGCATTTAATTAGGAAACTGGTAAGACTGCTATGAGGAACTTCAGAAGATTTCTTGTAAGGGAAAAAAAGACATGAAGGAGAATTTTACCTTTCCAGAAACTTAGAGGTGGGATATAAAAACAACCCCAGATGAATGCTGGTCCATAAGAGGGGTCCATCCATACAGCCATCATATAAATAAAAGTGCTATGAAAAAAAAGGAAAATCCTCTGCCTGAACATTGATTTCAGATCCTAACTAACATCTTGCCAGCCATGGTAATAGTATAACGTGAATGTAATGACTGGATCAACAATCACAATGTTAAATGATTTCTTTAATGAGCGTATACATCAGTTACTTCAGCTACAGGTCCAGTTAATATTTGTTCAGCGTATGACTGATTTCTGGGAAATGGTTAGGTGCTTTCCTAAAACTGTGTACATACAAGCATGATCTAAAACCAGACAGACAGGGACAGGGAAAAAGCAGATGTGCTTGACGCTGGTACAGTATCTTAGTAACAGAAGTTTAAGCTAATCTATTTAAGGGAATCGGTTGGATAAATAACACTGAATCTCTTCTTCACTTTTTCCTTAAAAATCATCTGGTTTCCCTTTTAAAGTTAATTATCCTTGTTAATTACTTCTGAATCCATAGATTGTGTCAAACTCATTGAACTTATTACTTTTTAATTCGTTCACGTGGGTATTGCTGCTTAGGACTGAAGTGTCAGGAGCAGCCCCCTTGCTCCCCGGGAAGCTCCGCTTGGCTGGTTTCCAGCCTTGCGTTTGCCAGGATCAGGGGGGAGAAGCTAGAAACCCTCTTTCTCTTGGCAAATCCCACATAAAGATCTGCCCCCAGCTGCAGACCCTGGGGTCCTGGGATGCTCCTGGAGCAAGGGCTGCTCCCAGCTGGTGCAACTCAACCCGCTTTACGTAGCGTCTCCCTGCCATGTGCTCTTCAGCCTCCAAAAGTGAGCTGGGCAGAAGACAAGCCAGGATCTGTCCTCACGTTTGTGAACAGGAGATACACCCCTCGGATAAGCAATGCTGCAACCGACGTCAGGGTATCCCTGGGGGGGGGTGAGTGTTTATTGCCAGTTTTCCTACTTACCTACTTGAGATGCTCTTACAAGTGTGGAACAACGTAAGAAGCCACACGAAGCCGGCTGGACTGATGCGATCCCACTGCTCAGCAAGGGCATGCAGATAGCATGGCCACCCTGGAGCTAAATATAGAAGGGCCGAACTCTGTCTCTTGTCTTTTTACCTCCCTGTCCGGACAGATTAGAGGCACGGAGACTTCAACCTTCGCTTTTACTCTCTTCACTGAGGGCCCAATTCTGCCAGCTTGGCTCATGTTCAATTGCACCTTGCTAAACAAGCAGCTGCTGCTGTGTGGGAAAAACAACACAGCAGTTGCAACTTGATTATGCAGAAAAGTAAGAGGAGAAATACATGTTTTATGAAAATCACTGCTCACAAAGGCAAGGTTTTTGAAAGTGCACAGGAGGCTCACAGTGTTCCCAGAGGGAGCAGAGTGGACATTTGTTCGTCAAGGGTATCTGGATTTTCTGTTAAGGCCTGATTCTTTATGGCTGGTACTCTAAGTCATGCCTTTCTTTGAATCTCATTCAAAAATTACTAGATTTTACTAAATACAAGTATTAAATTTTTTTTATGGAACATTCATACTGAGGTTTTTTTTAAATAAATGTTACCAAATTTAAAAAAACCCCAAACACTGGTAATAGTTTCAGGCTTAATTCCCTGAGAATACTGCAAAGCAGAGAGCTGGCAAATTTGGACTCAAAAGAAAGAATTTGAAGCTGGTGATAAGCCAAAAAGCAAACCTGTTCTGACGCTCAGGGCCACCTGAGCAGAGGTGAGGAAGAGGAGGATTGCTGTGATCTGGTACGACAGGCATACCTTCCTTTGGCTTGCCCACATCTGGGGAGCATGTTGAGGAGCGGAGGGTTGGCTTCACTTTCCCTTGGCTCCTGCCTGGCCATCTCATCTCTTCACAGGCATGATACCTGGGGTAAAAAAATAATAGCAGTGAGAATTACTTTTTCCTCACTCTTGAATGTCCCTCAGGACCAGACAGATTTTTTTCTAGCTGAAAGAGGGTTTATTTGGTGAGTAGAAAAGAAACCTGACTATATACATTGTTTTCTTCTTTCTGTCTGGTTCCTCTGTGAAGAATTGTGACCCTACTTTGCCTGGTACTAGGCTGAAAACATCCTAAGCCATCCCTTACACTCATTTCCCATCAGACACATGCATTTTTTAAAAAGCTGATGTGAAGCGTGTCAGTCAGTATGCTGGGAAACAACCTAACATTTTCATTTGAGATAAGGACCTGATCTAAAAAATCATGCAAGTACCTAACTCACATTCGATTTCAGTGGGATCTAGAGTAAGAGTGGAGCTAGGCTTCTAAATATCTTGTTCTGGGACTAAGAGTCTTCAGAGGTACTCATCAGGGTAACAGCAAAGCCTTTGTAAAAATTGCTGGCTTTTAAAAGAAGAAGGAGGAATAATAATGATGACATGATCCGTACAGCTAGGCTAAACTGAGTGGATAGGAAACTGAAAGGGTTTCAAGGAAAAAGAAATGCAGGGGTAGAAGGGCAAATGGACAGAAATGAGGGCTTGTTTCCTCCCACCACTCGGAATGGGGATTCATGCCACCAAATCCTTAAAGAAGGGGAAAAAAACATTTTGAAATTAAGAGACTGATTTGGAACCTTCCGCCACCCTCAGAAATGAGATACTTTCCTCTGCAAGTACCTTCCTTAAGTAGGGTTACTAACGAGTGTAGATACTATTTTACAGAAGAAGAACAGGATCTGAATTGCGCATCAGAGAGATGAGTTGCCATATTGATTCTGTTCCCATTAAAGCCAATAAGAGTTTTGCCATTGATTTCAGGAGAAGCAAGGTCTTCAAGTGCAGCAAGAGGCATCACTTGGAAGCAGAAAAGAAAGGCACAAAAGGTTTTGAATGCCAAGGCCAAATATTAAGCTGGAAGATCTTTCTAGCCAAGGGCTCTGAGAGTTTTCATTTTATAACACTTTTGAACTGCAGGCAGCAGTTCTGGTCAGCTGGGGCCAACATGCTCGCAGTCTTTGGGTTCATTCAGACTTAGCCCCAAGGCAGATCTTTCTTGCTTGAGACTCCTCACTTGTAGAAGTTCATCCCGGAGGAGATCCACTGGAATGTCTCAGTGCCTGCCATCAGTGCCTGCTGCTAGTCTCATTTATTTCAGCTGGCCTATTTTATCCCTTTTTTACTGTTTGCTGTTAAACCTTCTGCCTAGTCCATTTTTCTTACAACTTGGTGGTAGGGCCATCTGGGTAGCAGCTACTTATTTTGCCTTATTTTCACTACAGTTTGCTTAGCTTTTTTGTAGGTTGGGCTCAGGGATGTTTATTCTGTACTTCTGATTCAACTGAATACAGACAGGCCACAGCAAGTGGCTTACAGTATCTTCAGTGCATGAATATTCTTAATGTCTATAGCATGGATCAGCAAAAGGTAAATTAAGAGCTGATGTAAACCTTTACATAAAATCAGTTCAAAATGTTTTGTTTCCCTTTTTTTCTCCTTGCCTTCATTTCTGTGTCTCAGAAGGACTCCAAAGCATCATCATAAGATGGCAGAGAATGATCTCACAACACTGCTAGTACTGCAAAAAAGTTATTCACATGAAATTTTCAGCTTGTCTTTGGAAAAGTAACTAACAGAGATTGCTCAGGAAAGTTACTGCTTTCTTGGATTTGAATAGAATATCTGAATAGAGTTTAAATTCCTGAATTTGCACTCCAGAACTGAAAGATGGCAAATTTAAGTCAAACAAAATACATGCATTTCAGTCACATACCCTTCTTTATATCATGTTGATAAATTAGTAAAAGGAAAATTTACAGGGAGACCCATTCACAATGTTGGTGTTTTAGATTATAGTGTAATGGTTTTACTGATATCTGTTTACCTTTTCTAGCATAAAACGGCAGCCACGTCATAGTACGATGGGACAAGTATGGCAGCTATTTTAGAGCTAAGCTTGACCATCACCACGGCAGTAGAAGTGTCTTTATAAATCCCCCCAACATACAGTTTTTATGAATTGAACCGGTATAATATAATTTTGCCTAATTGTTTGTTTTAAGCAGAACTTAGAAACTAATTTCTTCTTTTAAGAAGGTACATTATGTATAGGTCAACAAAAAAGCTTCTGTCAAACTTTGTGAAAATTCTTTGTCAGTTAGACTCCATTCATCCTAAGAATAGAACACTAATCATTTCTGCCTGCAGAGACACTTGAGGATTTGGTTCTTAATGAAAATGAACTGAAAAAAATCTGAGTATCTGGCATTTTCTTCTACTGAGTTCACTCAGGATTGGGTTTCCATGTTTAGGTCTTGGCTTGGCTTTCAACAAAGCAAAACAGAGAAAAAAAATAATTAGTTTTTTATGCCATATTAAAAAATATAAAACCAGTATAAAAATAGAATAATGTTAAAAATTTAGATAAAAAGATTTACAAGTCTGTTACAATACACATGAAACAATTTTGAAAGGTACAAAGACCAGGTTTGGCAATCACACCCAGTCTCCCCCAATTATCTACCTTATTTGACAATTTCTCATCTGTAACATTGAGTTATTTCTGATCTTGTCGATCTGCAGCACAAAAGGAAAGGCTGAAAAAGTCAGGGACTTCTTGTAAGAGTAGCCAAGTTAAGTGCTTTTGCCATTATGATTGATAACAAAAGCACTCCTTCAGGAGTTGTAGGCAAACAGCACTATCATCATGCTTAGAGGAGGCTCTGGCTTTTCATGACTAGCTGTTTGTCCTAAAAGGACAAGGAAAATGAAGGACACAAAGGGTTGTTCAAACCATCTAAATGGTAGGTGGTGAAAGGCTTAAAATTGTGTAAGTGTCTTTGAGTTCCTAGATCTTTGTCCCTTTGTGAAAATGATCACACCTGAGACAGAAGAAAATTTCTTTTCTCTACTGAAAGCAGAGACTACATTTGTGAGGACTCCCGAAGTATAAAACCAGAAGGAGTTCTTTCCCCCTTCCCAGTACTCAACATCCCTTGCCACGAATGAGTATGAAATGCAACTCAAATTCATGATGCAGGGCTCTGCCAACTCATGCGTCAGTGACTGGCAAGACCTGGAATTGGTGTCTTACTCTTCTACTGTTGCCTAGACCAAGTAATTTCACCCCTCTCTGCCTCATTTTCCTCCTTAGAAACACAGAGGATGAGCCTTCCTTTGTCCTCCCTGACCCACTGTCAACCCACCATCATTTGTCTCTCCAAACTCCCAAGACCCTTTTAGCAAGAAGGACTATGTCCTCTGTTTGTCTAGCAAAACAGGGCCCAGGTTTCAAACATTCTCCCTATTACAATGCTATTGATAGCATTCATTTCAGGGCAGATTTTATTTATTTATACATAATTACACTATTTTTTGCATAAATACTGCTATTTATGCATAATAATACTAAGGCTGATTTTTCAGGATTTGGTTCACTATTCATCTTCTGTTCTCCTAATCTAAAGTTTAGGGAAAACAGAGCACATAATACCTTTGTGTCTTTAGCTTACAAATGAGCCAATCCAACCTTTTGAAATAATAATAAGTATTGCTAATAAGCCTGAACATATAAAATGCTTCCCCATTGAGGCACGGTGGGTTGCTGTACAATAAAAACATTATATAAAAAACCAACAAAAATATTTTAATAGAAACCACCCGCTTAAAACAAAAAGAACAAAATCCATATGTCAGCCACATTTAAGTCTTTAACCCATCAAAGAGATAAATGTACAGAAGCTGGGAGTTGAGGACTGAACCTAAGTCTCACTAAAGTAATTGGAAATATTTTCACAGAGCAAAACACTGGCTGGTACCCTCCTGGGTGATGGCTCCATCTCTGCTGGTGAAGGATCCCATCAGGTGTAGCATGTTCAACTTGCACCGGTTCTTGCAGCTGAGAGGACCGCACAGCAGCCTTAGGCTCTCATAGCCACTGATGCAAGGCTCTGAGCGTCCCCACAGGGCGCAAAAATCTTTAGTTTTCCAGACTTTTGATGAGTGAGCTGTCTCCTTTGTGAAATTAGGCTGGGGCCATAATGAGAGGGAACTTTGCTAGATGTTAGAGAAGAGTCACGAGACATCTGTGCAGCCAAATGGTACAATGAGGGAGCAGCAAGATAATTCACTCTTTCTGCCTAGCACTGGGCAGAGCAAAATGGGGATTAAATGCAGTAGGGAACAAAAGAGAAGTTCAGTCAGCCTTAGATTTTGAGGGTGAGAGTTCATCAAACGGTTTAGCATCCTCAGATTGAAGAGCTTGACACAGTTACCACACTACCCTCACAGCCGCTGCCACCAGCTAGCATGTCCTTTACATGGCTGGTTTCAGTACTCCTTTTTGCACTGAGAGCCATGAGCTGAAATTGCTGAACCACGGCTACATTGCAGAGGAAAAAAGCTGGTTTTGTTAGGAAAACAGCCTAAAATTTACACAAAGCTCCTGAAGTTGTGGGGTTATTTGGCACATAGATTTTAGTGATGGGATAGGATGCAAAGAGGAGCCATTCTTAAAATTACATGCGCAGTGAGGAGGTATGGCTTGAAAATGATTAGCTGGTAGAAGATTAATCACAACCATTATAAGGAGGTTTAATAATTCATGCTGGAGCTTAAATGTAATATTTGCGCAAAGGAAGGCACTGAAACTATAGCGTGATTAAGTTTCTTGGTACGCTTCAAAAGCTTTCTGATGAGTTGAGTTGTTTCTACTAGATCCGTAAGTCTTTGGAAAGCTCCCAGAAACAGGAATGACTTCTTAGTTTGAAGCTTACCTTTCCACTAAATGTTCACCTCATAAACATTACAATAAATAAGCACATATGACCCTCTTTCAGGATGTCCGGATGACAAGACAGGGTTGTTTGGGTCTTTTTATTGGCCTGTTACATAAGCAGAAAGATGTGATATCAGGTGTTGATTTAAGTATCTTCTTCCTCCTCTTTGTTTTCACTCAATAAGAGGTTTTCTAAGAGCCAACAGAAATAGTAAGGAATGGCCTGGGGGTGGCTGTAAACACCTTTGGTGAGTACCACACTGAGCTGATTGGAAATAGCATACCTTATGCAGCCCTGTGCACCTGGAAAAGCTATCAGGAGCCATTTTTGGGGCACAGCATCCTGCAAATGTGAATTTGCACGTATGCAACACCCGGGACAAGTGAATGTAGTAACTGGCCTGGCTTTTGTGCATTTCTTACCCAATTTTCTGTAAGCAACAAATTAATTCAGAGTCTGCTGAACAAAATAACACTCAAACCCACAAATATATGGTTTCTATCCCTCACATTAGCATACAGCAGGTCTTGTTGGAGAGGGTTGTTGTTTGGTTGGTTGTTTTTTTTTTAAGTGGAGGCTGAAGTAGTGTTGAGCAACTACTGCTAAGCTTTTTGCAGCTGGTGTTGTAAACATAACTGTCACCAGACACAATTTATTGGGAAAAAGTAGGGAGGAATCTTACAAGTCTCAAAAAGCAAAGTTCTAATTTCTCAACTAATATCTCAAATAATCAGCACAGAAGATTTGAATGGTGTTATTTCCTAGCACCTTTTTGTTAAACCCAGATGAAAGTAAAACAGCATCTATGCTAAGTTAATTTGGGATGCTGGTTAGTAGCTGTAATAATCTGTAAGAGAGATAGCATTATTATTTCTGCTACGTTTTTGAAATATTAAGCAAAAGGTGTCATTTCCAGGGCAGACACTATAACATAACTGCAGCATTTTGTCCAAAAGGCACCGCTGCAATTTCTCAGTATTAGTGTTACTTTTCAACAGCTGTGCTTAGGAACAGCTACTTTGTGGGGGACCCACTTCTGCAAAATGCGGAGCCTTCCTGCATACCGCGACTCTCTCCAGGGGTCCTTAAGGTTTCTCCTGCACCCAAACCAGCTAACAGGGTGCAAACTCCCTTAGGGGGCCATGTTTGGAGAGCTACCCTTTTTACCCAGGGAATGGAGCTGGTGGCAGGCAAAACACATTGCTGTGGCGTGGCAGGATGAAGAAGAGGTGAGGAAGGCTGTTTGCAGGACCCTGCAGCAGAAGGTGCAGAACCAGGTGCTGCGCTGTGACCAGTTCCCCCATGGCTTGGACTGGGCTCCTCTTGTTCATCCTCCCATGCCATGAGAGAAGACGTAGCATTTCCCTTGGAAATTTGCTTTTTTTTTTCATTTTCAGACGTTCCTAGCTATGGACATGTACATGCCCTGGGGTAGCTCATTCGGCTTTTGACAGCAAGAATGTATATTTCTAAGTTTAAGGCAAATTGTTTACTAAGAGAAAGAGGTCAAAGCTGTTATTACAGTAAGGCTTCTCCCCAGAGAGGCAGCTGATTGAAAACAAGAGGCTGAGAAACGCTGGGTTCATTGAGTTTCTAGTTTTGCTTTCCTTATGCCTTCACTCAGACTATTCAGCTACTTTATTTTCTTCTCGTTGTTTCTCTTTTCATTCCCATTTTTATCCCACAAATTTATTTCATGATTCCCTATCACAAAGTAAAAAAAAATATGTATTTTCTCAGACTGAGCATGGGATGAAACAGTGACGAGCTAAGGTTTTATTCTAAAAAAAAACAAAACAAAAATGACTTTGGGAAAAAAAAAAAGTAAAGCATGTCCTAAGCTGCCTGAGTTTTTGGGAAACAAAGGAAGAAAAAATGCCAGAATTTCTGGTGCTTTAGAGAGGAGCTCGAGCGGCTGCATCCTGAGTTTTCTCCAAAGGCTGGAATTACTCTTGTCAGGAGAAGGGGTATGATCTTGAAAAACCTGACCCAAAATGAAGGAGAGAAGTGCAGCTTGAGGTAGGTGAGAGGAAGAAGCTCTCAGGACAGGCTTTATTTGTTCATGCCTCAAACCTGTCTTAAAACAGCTGTTCTCTCATTTTATTTTATTTTGATGATTATTTTGCATCTTTCTAAAGCCTTGCAGGCTTGGTTGTTTTTAAGGGGCAATGCTAAGAGAGGGATTGTGGCTCAAGGCGAGCAGGAAAAAGCAGCAGCAGGTGCCTTGTTGCTAGTTTTTCTTTTTCTCGGGAAAGGTTGGGCTACATGTGCTCAGCTTCTGTTTCAAACCTGACAGAAGGAAATAAAAAGATTTTTCATCTTGTTAAAATGCAGCCAGCCAATGGTTTCCCTTTCCAAAATATTACTAGATATTATTACCGAATGTTCAGACTTTACATTCCTGACAAACAGGAAATATATGCTGCACTAATAGGATGTCAATCAGAAAGATAACACCAATTTTGTGGTTTCTAAATCATCCCCACCACCTGCTGAGCCTTTGATCATCCCAAACAATTAATCTAAGAGATACATGATTAAGAAATAAATACTTCCCAGTGAACCTGTGAGCTACAGTACATATTAGCAAGCTCTGATCTTGCTTTCAGTGATCACAAATCAATTGTATACAAAGAGGAATAAAAGAAAGGTGCAAATAGAGTCTGCTGATCAACAAAGTTTTCTCAATAACTGTGCATTAAGATATATCACTGCATTTTAACTAATGTGACTGGCCAGTATGCTTTAGGGATATACTTTTTTTCAGGAACTGGTAGCAGAACCGTATTTTGCAGCTGTATTTATTAAAGTACATTTCTGCTGTGTGGAACATTTTGGAAATGTTGACTTTAAAACTCTGAATTGAAATGAAAATCCGGAGTTTGGCATTCCTATAGAACAGGAAATCACAACTGTTCTGTCAGAAAACTGAAAATGTTACTTCAGCATTGTCCAAGCTCCTTGACGTTGTCACCACATTTTTGTAAAGGTACTTTATGTAATATAAAGCTGAGATTTCCTCCCAACCAGTCAGACTGAATTCATGCCTGTGTCTGCTGAAGACCATTCCTCAATTAATAACTGGGTGAAGAGGCGTGGTTTTGCCCAAGACTGAAAAAAAAAAAAAAGAAACAAAAAACCTGCCCCCAAATGTAAACCAACCCCCCAAACCTCTATCAGTGTTTACGTAAAATGTTCTGGCACTTGAACGCTGTGGGTCTGTGCTGTTCCCTGGGGCAGGGAGGTGGCGAGGTCCCACTGGAGGCCAAGGACTCGGGGGGCAATCAAGCCTCGATTGCCATGGTGGGGGAAGGAAGGGAGCTGCCGAAAGCTCGCAGGAGGAAGATCATCAGGGACTTATCCGTGCTGCGGGTACCCAGCCTGCGCTGGCTAGCATCAGCCACCACCAGCCGCAGGTGAGGGCACAGGCTGCCCCCCACGCCGTCTCCCCTTCCCCGCTCTCCTCTGCAGGGCTGCGGCACTTGGTCGGAACATCACGTCGCTTTCAGACGTTTTCCACTCAGGGGCTGCAGAGGCAGAGCTGAATTTTTCCCTGAAATGGATCCACACAGCAACAGGGAGATGGTCTGATTGTTGCTTTGGGTAACTGCTCAAAAGGCTGACTGCTTGCCAAAGCCCATCCAGACCTCTGGAGTGGGAGTGAATAGAGAGACTTGCAGTCCTTTAGAAAGATCTCTGTTATTTTCTTTTTCCATCTGATTTGGAAAGGCTATGAGCAGGAAATGCATGAAGCTGTCCTGAATGCCTTAAGCTGCACCATCCCAGGCTGCAAGGACACGGGGAGGAGGCACACCAGCATCTCAAAAAAAGGACGCCTGAACAGCTCTTATTTTACGAGTCTTCATCTTCAAACATCAGCTCTCAGAGTGTCCTACCACACAATATAACTTAAGGTTGCAGCAATTAATGCACTGAGGCCTGGAGGCTACCTCTTATTCAAATCAATTAAAGAGAAGATACCTGCTTAAGTGTACTCAAGGATCTGAAACATCCTTACTCTTCTATAACGTTTTAGCAGGGATCCTGTATCAGTGCTGAACTCAGTCCTTAAGCCTAATGCTGGGAGCTAACGAGGAGTCTTTCAGCTTTTACTGAAATGAATGGGTACTTTAATACTCAGCAGCTTGCAGAATTGGGCTCTGAAAAGGAAGGAACATATAGCTCACCGGATGGCTGTTTCTGTAATGCCAGATCACAGGAAATATTTCATGCAGGCTCTTTACAATTCATACTTAATCATAATAGCATCCTTTTTCCTGGTTTTTATACTGTGCTGGACCAGTTCGCTTGTTAAAATACATGTAAGATTTGCAGAGAATCAGAAGTTGGTGGTATGAGGCCATTTACAACACATGCTAGAAGACAGCATAGTGTGGCTATAAACACACAGTGTTTTGCATGCTGCTCCTTCAGTACCTGCTCACAGATGAATGTGAACGTGCAGCTGGAATGCTGGAAATATATGAAGGCAAAAATACATTTCAGCTTGACGCGAAGCCCTGAGAAGAGTCACTCAACAAGTCACCGAAGGCTTTGGGCTTGTTATGAACCAACTTTCTAGAAGCAACATGATTTCCAGTTCTTTCCTGTGTGCTCTATGCTTTGTCCTTCCTCACATTGCTGGGTACTAAAAGTGTATTAAACTCAGAGAAAAGTTAGTTAACATTTTTTGTCTAACAAAATATGAAGAAACATTTTCCTGCCTTTGGATAACATTGATGATATTTTTTCCTGCATCTTTCAAAGAGCATTAAAGCAATGCATGTCCAGGTTCCTAAACACAGTTGAGGAGTCAGGGTTTAGAAGCACAAAATTATTACTTTCTCTGTATCTGCAATCTTATCTGGTCTCATTGATTTTGGGAATCTTTTTTTTTTAAACTCTGTTGTCCATTTTACTTCCACTATTTAAAGAAAAACTTTCTCTCATGTCTAAACATCCATATGTTAACTTTTCTGCTTGCTGTTTACATAGATATGGTATTTCATTTAGTGGAAGTGATACACATATTCAGGAGATCAAAATTGGTTTTCATGTAAGTTTGAGAAAACTGCTGAAAGGCTCAAGCATTCTCTTAGTAGAGCCCATCATCAGGAAAGGTACAGATTCCCGTGCATAATGCAAAGGACTTGGTACTTAATATTTACTACTATACATCTAATGCTACAATATGCTTTCCTCAAGGCTTAAACATATTGACTTTCTGTTAAAAGGCTTTTAACATAAATTACAAGTGATTAATGAAATACATGGCAAATAGACTATTGCCGAAAATGTAAAGGTGGCTTTTAAATAACATTTTTTTCCTTGATGTAAACTTTAGCTAGACAGTTTCAACCACCACGTATTTTTCTGTGCTTTTATTTGATAACTAGAACCCAGTAGGGCAGCATATGGACACGCAGGAACTGAAATAGTTTGTCTTCATTATCTGGTAGACCTGTGCAAGCCTGGAGCCCTCAAGAAAAACCACAAGACTGCACAAACTGGCAACTGCGGGTTTGTCTGTTCTCTATTGATTCTATTTCTGGAAAAAAACATGAACCAATGTGTGAATCATGTGACTACTGAACTGAGCAAGTACCCACCAGCAGATAAAGCTGCTCTGAGACCTTTTGTAGCCTGGTTTTGGTTACTACCTCAAAACCTTTTTCTATTTGTTTCTGAACCATTTGCTTTAACCTTTTTTCTTTGAGGTTAGAGGGTGGAAAACAGCGAGCTAAGATTCCTAAAAAGGGTTTGGAAATTGTAAATGTAATTTCTAGAATTGCTAACAAAATTTACTATTCTGTAATTTTATTTAAATCTGTATAAGAATTTAATTTTTTGTCTCTGGATGGTACAAAGCATTCACATTTCTCTTTAAGCAGAGCTGTGTTGAACAAGTAGCAACAGAGAGTGCTTTACAGTTCCAGACGCACTGACAAAGGGGCAGAATTATGAGGTTAATTTTCAAAGGACCTTTGAATCATTTTAAGGTAATTTCTGCACAAATTATTCCAATTAGAGTTTTTGAATTCCACAGTGCTGCACTTAAATTTGGAAATGTTTATTAGCAAGTGGTTACTTGCACTCAGAAATGAAATTCTGTTCATGTCTTCTGCTCTGCTGCTATATCACAGTGGATCCAGAATGTCAGTTTTCAGTTCAACAAAGTTCTTCCAATAAACAAATATCAAAGAATTATTCCGACAAGAACTGCATAACAATAGATCCTTTAATCCAATATATCCAACTTTGGTTGAAGGCTTTTATGTGTGTGCCACAACTCCCTGCCTGCTAACTCAGAAGTCTTTCTTGAATCCACCATCTTCTACCTCCTGCCCTCATTATTCTTAATTCAGCCCTGTTACCCTTTTGGAAATCTCCTGTTTGCACTTATAAAACAGGCACCTCAGTCTTCAACACCCCATTCATTCTTTTCTTATTTCTTCCCTTTCTATAGCCTGAAACTGAATTATTCTCTTTCCAATGAAAATGCTTTTTCTCTGATGTTTTAAAGAACTTGAGCCACTAATTACATGCTTAATGTCCCTTTCCTTCTTTCATCTGATTGTGCCAAGTACACAAATATTTAAATAAATATGGACATTAATTTTCAATACAAATTCCTTCCAGAATTCCTAGAAAATCATTTATCCTCTGCAATGGCTTTTGCAAAGTTTTCTGACAACTCCACAAGCTTAAGCTCTGATCTTCAAATCACCAGCAGCTTTCGATAGCTGTTGGTTACCTTTAGGTTTCATGACTGCTTCTTCTCACTCAGTCAAAGCCACCATTGGTAGGCCTTTTTCTCCACCTCGTTGCTTGTCAGTATCACCATTGTGCCAGTGCTCCCCTCCTTCCAAAATGTGGACACTCACCGAAATCTGTGGTGTGAGAGAGGAAATTACCTCTGCCATCTCCACTGAATTCTCCTTATAAGCCTTGCTCTTCCTTTCCATTTAAATAACATGCAAGCAAACTGTTATATATTTCAGTGTCTTATTCAGCAGAATTATTAATTAGCTTTGAAAAATGCATCACTGCAGTGAAAAAACAGATCAGCAAGCATGCAATTCTCATCTATGCAATGCTGCTGGTGGAAGCGATTGATGCTAAATGTGTATTTTGAGGACACCTGTACAGGGGACAATTAATATATATAAAATATCCTTATATCTCTAGAAGATTCTTTCACACAGGTTTTAGTCTTTATTACGATTTCTCAAAATCCTGTGTCTTGTACCTCTAATTCTGCTCTGAGGGTGGTTCAGGGCTCTGAACAGTCAGAGAAAAGGCAAAATCCACCCGTGCACAGGAGATAGAAAGGAGAAAAATAATATAGAAAGACAAAGACTGTAATGCCAATTTACATGCGCTTCAAACACCCCTGATTCTCTGCTACTCAGTTAAAATAAAAAATATTTTTACCTCTAAAACTTCTCTCTCACATGTACTGTCCTTAAGGCTGTCACTCAGCAGAAGGAAACACATATGTCTCAAGAGTACTTTTGTGCTTTTCACAATTTTATCAAGGGAAAATATGTTGCACGTTCTCCTGACTTTCCCAGATTTTCAAATGCAGTTTATTCTAGTTTCTTACAAACTTTCAAAGTTCCCTATTTTTCCAGCTACAATATAATCACTTTCATAAATGAAGGGGCAGGGGGAAAAAAAGCAGAAATGGTTGATTGATAGAATAACGGGATTATAGATGGATGGAAGAAATGTGTGACTTTTCAGGGTATATATCGGTGTGTGTTTCTGTACTCTAGAAATGTATAAAGATAGTAGAGCCACCTACAATTCCACTGCTTTGCAATTTTTTTGGCAATACCAAAAGGAGTAGAGCATTTCTGCTCATTTAAATAAATTCCAAGGTGCTTCTAGCTAGCTGATCGCGTCTATTATCACAGAAGTTAGAACAAGTTCAAAATCAAATAGAAAAGCTGACAACCTCTATTCTGTTACCCAGATCATCTCCAAAATGGGTGCTTTTGCAAAAATACACATTCTTCCACAAAACCTAAGTTTTCACATGCAAATACACAGTTGAACATTTAATTGCCACAGAACCCACATAGGGTTTCTCAGAAATTACATAGCCCAGTTAATATCTCAGCACATCCCAAGCATTTTTCTTTCTGACACCGGTCCTGGTAATTGCCATTTTTGTTTCTGAGTACTCTTTCTGGGTATAAAGATATCATAAGGGAAAATGCAAAGAAATCTAATTTTAAAACTGATTGGCTAAAATACTAATTTTTCTTCCAGAAGTAAGTTCTGTAATTCAGGTTCTTTCTATTCATGAGTGTTGCTGAATTTACCAGTGTTTCTCTAACTCTGGTTAACAACACAGTTGGTGCTGAGCAGTCATGGATTTAAAGTTTATCACAAATTTTTTTTTTTTTTTAATATTTTTTTTGTAAGTCTAGGAGGAACTAATGAGAACTACTGAGAGAAACAGCCATATCCCATGCAGCAGCTGAACAGTACAGACCAAGGTAGTATAGTGGAAACTAATGCTGAAACTGCAAGCAGAAAAATGCTTTTGATATTAGGATAGACAGAAAGTGTTAGCACTGATAAGACAGGGAATGTGGAAAGAGCTGGGTCTCAGTCGAGGCAGACATGTGCTCTCTGGAAAGAAGAAAACCAAGATATTGCTTCCACAAAGGAGGGTGCCAAGGGGTCTCTTCCTTCCTTTCCTGCACAAAACTAGATAATTCTGATTATCATTTAGGCTTGTCAGGAAATGAGTTGGAGGATGTTTGCTGGTCTCTCCCCTTTTTTTCCATAATAAGAGTCATTGTGGAGTAAGAACAACCTCTCTATTTTACAGGGTAATGGTGTCTAGCATAATGCAACTCCATAGCTCATAACTTCAAAACACTTTAAATCAGTTTCTAAATATGAAAGTATCATGTGAAAATGAAAAAGAAAGAGGGTAAATAGCTGTATTTCTAGAAGGTGGACAGAACCAAGAACAAGATTTATTTCTGTGACTAAGCTATAACCAACCACAACATGAGGTATGTTTTAAAAAATTGGAATGAGCTATCTGAAATCCAGCCTCATCTTCCAAAGGTTATTTTATACAGAAAGTGTACTTCACAATGCATTTACCTTGAAGATACTGAGTCCAATTAAGACCATGGTGATTCAGTTTTTGACTTAAATTACAGGAACCAGTTCAATCCTGTGAGCAGACATCCATCAGCAGATCTGTGTGATTGCCAGAACCATGCATGAGGATGAGGCACAAAAAAGTGTGGCTGAAATTCGACCACCTTAACTTTTATACACTGGGACTATGCGGAAAGATTCAGTACATTTGCAAATCGATTAGATTGTACTCAGCTGTACTTTTTAGATCTCGGGCATTTGGTTGGGAAGTTGTGCTAGTCAGGGAAGCGCCACATCACCTATTCACGCTAGCCAAGGAGCTGATCCAAGTGCTTCCCTTGTAAACTGGTTACGCCTGTCATGTAAATCAGAGAGCGAGCTCAGCATCCCAGCATGACACTTTGGGAGATCATTGCTGAGGCTATAAGCACATTTTGGAATGAAGAAGAAAACGTAAAACAATATGGAGATGGAAGCAGTTTTCAATCTGCTCTAGAAAAAAAAGGGATCTGGAGCCCACTTTGGCTCCTGTGCTACAGCAGAGCTATGTAGCAAGCCTCAGGCTTTTCTCTTGCTTCAGCTATCTGGCTGATGTGATTTGTAAACTTAGGCACAATCAGTAGGATGATGACTGCTGTGTCTTATTTTAGATGGACAGTTTTCATGTTTAACATGTTTATAAATGAAAGCAATTTTTAATCAGTTCTTTAAAAATAGTACTGCAGAGTATTGGCATCTGTCATGTATTATGAGAATGTATTTGTCAAGCATGCAGAATAACAAATGCTTTCACGTATTTGACTGTCCGCAGACAACTACAAAAAATCCTAGACCTTTGCAACCTATTGTCAGAGAGTTTAGTAGCAGGAGGTTTGCATCACCATGTTGTAGGGGGGTTAAATAATTTGCACCAGATCATTACCCTGTCAAAGCACTTCAAGGAGGAAGAAAGTGGGTTATTTCAGTGCATCATGAGAGAATTTGAACTGCATTGAAATCTTTAATTTCTTCAGTATAGTATCTAAGCACCTGGAGTAACCTGGTGCTGAACTTGGGGCTCTGGCCACTGCTCTGTGAAGCATTAAAAAAAGCTTAGATCATTTTAATAATGGTATCTAAGAGCCTGATCACCATAATGCTGCATCAAAGTGGTTGGATTACCTCAGCGCAGTATCAAAGAGCTTATCTAAAGCTTGGGCTCGAGCACACCAGCAGTGACAACAGCTGCTATATTTTAAACAAATTCTGGCTACAAGTTCATTTCCAGCTTTCCTTTCCCTCAATATTTGTAAGAATTTTCTTGTGGTATACAAAAAACCCCCCTAAACCCCATAGTGAGGTGAGTATAGCAGCAATACAATGCTCTTTCGGTCACAGGAGTTAAGCAAAATGCTTTTCAGATGTGACATGTTTCAGAAAGTATAAAGTGAGGGATAAGAAACAGAAAGACTATGAGATCCTTTTTTTATTCTCCTTCACTCCCCCACCTCCACCTCTCTGCCTTTCTATTGCCAGCTTTTTATGTCTGCAAAGACTCAAAGTTACAGGAACAGGGGAGTGAAGGAGAAATATTTATGTCAGAGATGTAATACTTGGAGGAATTCAGCACCTAATAAGAGCACCATTTTCTTCGTGAGCTTGTGAAGGGTGAGAAATAACAAGGGCAGTAGCACAACAGCGGCAGTCTGAGGTTAGCAAAGCCCAGACACGAGGATATTCAACCAGCAGCAGAGAGGGAAAACAACAGCTGGCATAAGCCATCATCATATGTCTTGATCTTCGCCAGGGACAGGTGGTCAAAGCAACTCCACACCCTTCTCTCCGTACGATGCTTTGGAGCCGGACACACAAGTATCTGGGCCTGGAATGCTGCTTTAATACGCAGTTTCTTAGATCTTTCTGTTTTATTTTTGGAAATGCCCAATTCCCACAATGCCGGAGCCTCTCTGGCTTGCAGCGAGATGCTAAGACGTTAGGGCTGGGATGGTCTCCATCTCCGGTGGGAGGGTGTCTCCTAGCAGCCGGCCCTAGAGCCACGTGGATGTCTTCATGCAGTCCGCTCACTCTATCGACCTCAGAGGGGCACGGGGACTGCAGCTGCTGCCGGAGGAGGGGAGGGAGCACAGGATTGTGCTGGGAGACAAATGTGGTCTGGGTGGATGGGGTGGGTGGGAGCCTTAGGATTCCTCCCCGGGACAGCTCTATTTATGTCTGTCACCGTCCAGCCTTCCTGTGGGTCACATTGACACCCACCTCCCCTGGTTAGTGAGCTGTGCACACACGTCCGTGCATGGCGTAAGAAAAATCACCAGCCTCACCTAAGCACCCGTCTAGCCTCTGCTTGCAAGCACTGCATGCATAGACTCTGCACTTCCACCCTGTTCTCTTCAAGTTTTGAAGCCGAATTGCCCGTGTCAGGCAGGAGCGCCAGGGGCAATGGAGGAAATACATGCTTGTATTTTCAAGAACCCAACCCCAAAACCTGCTACAAAAGCATATGTCAAATGGGTAGTGATTCATTCTCCCGGTGAATTAGGATCAACTGTTCTCCAAAGGCCACAAAAAGACAGGCTGTCCTGGACATACTGGCAAGAGGTGGTTCTCCGCTGGCTTGTGCAGGCATGCATGGTATCACTTAACAGGAATCACTGTGATTTACAAATGAGGAACAACAGATTTTGGAAACTATAATTGTGGTTATTGGGCAATGTTGTCTAGCCCATAGCTCAAAACTTGACACTTACCGGCTTTAATAAGGTTGTGTAATCCACCAAGACGAGAAGAAAAACCTTGCCTGCAGACCCACGTGTGGTGCTTCACACGTGAGCTGCAAACGGCAGCCGGGTGCCCAGAGGACTTTTGGACTTCATGCCAGCAGAGACCATTTTCCATCTTAATGCAGAGCAAAACGCTAGGGTGAAAATCCTGGCTGTGCTGCAGTAAGTAGACGTTTTAACGCTGACGACAGTGGGACCGGGTCACGCTCACAAATTGTTTAATAAAGGTCAAAGAAACAGGATATGAACACAGAAAATGTTACAGTTGGAGGGGGCAGAAAGCCAGTCTGCTTTCTCTGCTTGGCTTTGGTAGATTTGTCTTCCCTGGTGTTTGACAAAGAAAGGAGCATAATAATGTGAGAGGAATAATATGTTCAAAACCATAAAGTTTAATTCATAGGTTTAAAAGGCATGTTTTGGATGAAAGCCTCAGCTGCTTTAACACAGATCTAGTAAATGGGAATTTGTTCTTGCTCCCTATGCTTCCAACCAAATATTGTTCTTATTAAAACGTATGTGTCTACTTATGGTTGTGGTAACGCGTTTCATTTTTTAAGATGAAAATCCGGTGCTTGAAACAAACTGTGCTAATATATGTCTAAATATTAAGAGATACGTAGATGGATAGATTATATAGAAAATTCTGTTTAGACAGCCACAGTAACTCTTTCAGAGACGTCAGGAGCTCATTACTGGTTTTCCATTTTCAGAGATGAAGAAAGAGAGGCACAACAATTACACAGAGTTAAGATGAACAGTAAAATCACAAACAGAATTTAGGTATGCTAAATCATAGTATCTAGATCACTTGCCAGACCACATAAGCTGTTAGCAGAAATCACCACTACCTATTTTCATGTGTTGCTGTAATGATGGATTACTAATCATTATACTTTATTTTATAGTAAAAATATTAGAATGGCCATATCGTAATAAGGTTGTGGTATCAAAATCAAAGCATCTGTTCAGGCCTTATGAGATCCACATTTAAAAAGTCTATCAGTCAGTTTTGATACTTCTGAAAGGACCTCCTCCATGCCTCACAGCACAGGTACCTGTGCAGGTAAGACCATGGACGTAAATACAATTACCCTTGGTCAGCAAAACTGTCAGGGACAGGTTCTTGGAGGATGAGATAACTTGGTAGCTGAGTTGCACATGGACAACCTCTCATTGTGTACTTGCTTGAGATAGCTGGACCCAGCTCCTTCAGAAGACATGCGCCAGGGTTAACGTTGTGCTCTGCCAGGGGCGGTTGGTCACGCTGATGGCTGAACTTCCATACTAGATCTGGATCCTGCAGAGAGGAGCCTGTGACTCTGTCTGTAACCATACATGTAGACATACCAACTGTCAAGTCATGTGCAGATCAGGAAGTGCTTTTTTTCCCTAACATTTTCAAACGGCATTCAAGAGTGTATGGAAGGTATGAGTCTTCAAATACGGGAAACAAAACTCAAGAAGAGGTCAAAGCCATGTACTGTTTAGACAAGATCAAATCTTTTTCACTTTGTGACACACTTATAATCTCATTAATACTAGTTCTA
The DNA here is from genome assembly GCF_000737465.1 of Haliaeetus leucocephalus. Lineage (NCBI taxonomy): Eukaryota > Metazoa > Chordata > Aves > Accipitriformes > Accipitridae > Haliaeetus > Haliaeetus leucocephalus. The sequence continues at coordinate 2,885,563 of NW_010973034.1, read as the reverse complement.
TAAAGTAAAATATATGTATGGGCAAAAAAAGTAGTGTCAAACAGCAAATATGCTGCAGAAAATGTGTGAATTCCTACGGACATACTAAAAGTTCAAAGTACACAATGCAAGTTATTCATTCAACTCCACTTGTGACTTGCCGTAAGGAAAGTGAGGGAAGTGACTATGCCTGCCCTCTCCTCTTCCACCCTTCTTGAAGACCCTAGCCACCCTCTATCTGCATCTCCACTGAAACCACAAACTATTCTGCTCCAGTGGAACTCTGTGTTTCTGCTCCTTGCAGCAGACAAAATATTTAGCAAGGAGTAAGCCAAGACCCTCAAACTAATTGTACTTGAACCCAAACCTCAAGATGCACAATGTTAATTTATGGTTAATTCCACTAAGCGTTTTCCAATCCCACAATGCTGTTTCAGTAGCCAAGACTAACTTCACTTTATTGGGAATGCCCACTGGAGACATCTGCAGAGATTAATTTCTCAAGACAGTTGGAGCTGACTGGAGATAGAGTGCTTGTTTCAAAGTGTTTCTGATAGAGGACAGAGATGACAAGTTTGGGTTGCTGTTAATATAAATAGGAATGAGGGGTCTACTAAAATGCTTTTAGTCATGGCCAAGGGCATGATTTAATTTGCATAAGAAACTTCTTAGGGTACACTCAGGTGCATGTAGTATGAGAGTGGTGGGGCAAGAGTTCTTTAGTAGATAGAGTCTTGTGCCATTCAGTCTTCTGGAATATACATAAAAAAGGAGGAGAGAGACCCTTTTTTGTTGTTTCAGCTTTAATAGCCTTTTCTTGCTCTAGGTTGAATTCTGTTTTCCTTTACACTGGCAAAATCTGAAGTGACTCCATCAAAGCAAAATAAATCACAGCCATATAAAATAGAGGTGACTTTAGAAGCCAGTCCAGTTTGTTATAAGGAACCAAGCCAAGAAACAGTAGTTCTTGAAATAAAAGCAGCAAGGTAGCAATCCATATTCCCAACCACTTCACAAGGAACTAAACCAAGTATTTCATGATGTTTTGCACAACGGAGGTGTCAAAATACAGCTTTCAGAGAAAGATTTTTAAAATCCTTTGAAAGTGCTTTCAAAGCCAATGCTTCTAAAATTTCCCCCTCCGCCTTCCCAAAAGGTTTTTTGGTGGATTCTTCTGTCATGGAGGAGTGTTGCTCTTCCTTCTATTGCAGCAGCAAATATGGGATTATTATCTTATAAATGGCTTACTGGACAAACTACAGGATGACCAGGTTGACTTGTAGGTCTTTGACTTGTTATTCACTCTGCAGTAACTTTAGGAAAATCTTTACCGTCCAAATTAAGAAGCGAATGCTCTCACACAAAGTCATTCCTTCTTTAAGAAGCATGCCCAGATCACAAGTACATATTATCAGATGGGCCAGCAAAGAACTATTAACTGATTTACTTCTGAGCGGCCTCCTTGCTTACCATTTAGGGACAAAGTAGCTGGAAGATCTTAGAGCCATGAGGGAAACCCAGACAAAATAACAGGTAGAGAGCCAAATGTCAGTGAGAAGATTGTGTTGCTTAATATGAGTTAACAGTTCATGCTTTGCACCAAGGACTTAGCCTAAATGCATTATTTAGCCACTAATGTAAAGAAAGCCGTTCAGAGCAAATTAATCCTCACCGTGTTCTTCCGCTACTGAATAATAGCAGTGTTTGGGAGGTAGCACTGAGGAGACTCCACAGGACTATGTGCACTATTCCCATAGCAGAACAAGAAGTTTATCTGCTGCTTTTGGTGCTGCACAAAGAAATTCAAGCAATACTGTGTATCCAGGCCTTGCCCCAAACCAAAGAAAAGCACTAGATTACTTAAATAATTGAAAATGTTATTTGTTGAAGAAAATATAATAGGAGAAGTAAGGATAGTTGCTATGTTTAATTGTCTCTTACTGTTTTTAATAGAATCCTAATAAGTAAATGACCTTTAAAAATCGGGGAATCAAGTGCAACACTTCCATAACTCATGACTTTAAAAAGAAAAGGAAGTCATTATTCAAGACCATAAAAAATATATTATATAGCCATCATGGAGCAGTGGAAGATCTTTAGATATAAGAAGGAAGGGGAGGCAGAATTAGCCAACAATAATATTATGATTAATGAAACAGTAACTGGGAAAATTAATTTTCTTCCCCTCCCACTCTCCATATTGAGTTTACAGCCTGTGCCATTTTTCCACACATTTACATTCTTCCTAATACAGTTGTTACCTGACACACTTTAGAAATGAGTTGGTGAAGGGCTTAAAAAGTTAGGACCCTCAAATATATGACACCTAGTCTTTCAAATATTACTTAACTATTATTTATCTTTTTTAAAATTCTAATTTAATGACTAATTTTTTTTAAAAAAACATAATCTTCCTGTATGGTGTTGCTCATTTAAGAATTAAAGTTAGGCTACACTTGGAATGTCACTTAATATTTATAATGGTCCTTCTTTTTGACTGTTAACTAATGCATTGATGTATACATAACTTTTTTTTTTCCTTCTCAATGGCTTTCTAAAGCAGCTCACAATGCCCCACACACTGGTCCTCCCACAATTTGATCAAGCCTGATTCAGGAGACAAAGCTCAGTGGATAAACAAAAAAGAAGGAAAATGATTAGAATGTGTCTTATACACTCAGTTACCTGGATAAAGTGCTTGCAAAGTGGACAAAAAAATACTACAGAATGAGAATAGTCATACTTTGAACATAATTTCTACAAGTGTGAATAAACTTTCACAAAGTGAAATGCACTGTAGAAACAGATTCTTAGGAAACCACTATTAAAATTGTTGTGATCTTATAATTTCATATCGTCTACTCTTCTACTCACTCCATATTCTTGTGTAGAGTTTAGCAACAACTATATAATACCTGCATATGTCTTGTTAACTCTTTACATGCCAGCATATATGCACTAAAGCCCTTGAACTGGAATTAATGAAAAAAGTAGAGTAAATATAGGATCTAAATAATTAATCACATATAGCACACCCCTTGCAATACTGCTGCTTTTGTTTGCATTTCTTTCAGCTGGGTAAGGAGCAGCTTTTGGATAGACTTCTGTAGAGCCCTGCTGTAGCTGCCTGCATGCACATGAAGCTGAGCCAGATGGGGCCTGATCAAGACCTCCCTGAAACCTCAGATACTGTAGGCACAAGAAAACGAGTTTTGGCTGAATACATGATGATTATTAACCCACAGAAACTGGATGAGTTGAAAGCTGCATCACCACCGTTCATCGGGCAGAAGTGCAATAGGAAACCAAACACCCTTTGGAAAACTCATGTAAATAATCCCAGAACAGGGCAAGACTGGCGTGTGCTCTGGGACAGAAACCCCAGCTGCTGTGCTGGATAATCCTGACCCTTTTTCTTGTTTCTGCCTGGCCCACTGAGTCACCGTTCAATGGCCAGTGGAACAGCTCCAGCACAGCCTGATGAGTGCATTGTTCCCTCCTACCGCAAATTGCCTATAATTTGACAGTTCGGCTACCCTCATGAGAGATACGGATTGGAAACCTCAGAGGCTGAGAAATTAATTGAATCTGGGTCTCCCATATGTTGAGCGAGGGCTCTAATCACTGAGCTTTTGTGTAATGGAGAGCCTACCACCTCGTCTTCTATTTGTACTTCTTAAGCAATTAGCGAACCTCTTTTCTGTTGTGGTTTTTGCTTGTTTTGTTTGTTGGTTTTTTTGTTTTTAAAAGAAAAGGCATCATTATATCCCTTCAGGAAAAGTTTTTGGACTCTAACAGAGGGAACATCTAACTGGTAGCTCTGCTAAAGGCTCCTACATCCTAGGATGGAGCCACTTTGAGGATACCCCTCTGTCGTCCCCGTCTTGGCTACACTTAAGCATGTCCCCTTTCATTTTTCAGTCTTTTCTACCTGTCTGATGTACTGAATGAGGAGCTATCACCTTGCCCACAGTGAAGGATTCTGCTAAAGGTGCTTAAAAATTAAGCAAAAAAGTTGAGCCAAAGTGCTTTTTTTTTCCCTTTGCAGTGTATAGAGGTCAGTCAGCTGCTTCTGATGGTGATTTTGATCCCTTTGGCAGCTCCAGGGTGCCTGTTTGCTCACAGTAGACACAGCCAGGCTTGTAGCAAGTGAGCTGCACCATGTAAAATTTGCAGAAACCCTGGGAACAGGTATTTCACATAGGGTTCTGAATACCTGCACTGCTTCAGCTGCAGGTGACAGATTCCTGCTTGGTGCAGCTGAGGACGAGCCAACTATTCACATCTGGGTGGGAACGCTGTTAGCTGCAAGGGTCCTTGTCTGTTCATTTGCCAATGGATTTTTGGGTGTTTGGAGAAAGACCAAGAGGCCACTTTTCTGTGTAAGCACTAAGAGACCCAGGGGAAAGTTTGTTTGCTATGATTGCGCTATAGCAATAAGATGCCTTTTCTTCAAGAGGATGTACAGGAGTGCTGAAATGCAGATGTGTTGGTATCACACCAAAATATTAAACTGATACATATCAGTCACCAACAACGCAGGAAACTACACAAAAAACAAACAGCTTTCCTAATTTTGTTTAAATGATATTTCTAATGTTTGAAACACAATTTAAGGTGTTTCATAAAAAGTTTTGTTGTCTACCAGCATTAAGTGCTTATTTTACTACAAAACTTCATGATAGTCTTTCTGAAAACAAAATGGGAACTACTGACATCTGCTTGCTTTGCTTTCAGACATGTAAACTCTCAGATTAAAGACTGAGCCACATCTTCTGAAAAATACCAGAGGAACTCTTCAGCAAGTTTCTCTCTATTTTCTTTTGCCATTGATCGCCGAGCTGAGAGTGCCTGCAAAACTCTGAACTATGTGGCATGGATAAATTCAAGAGGTTATACTTGTCTAGACTGATTATAAATATACAGAGCTTAAACAAGTATTGTCCTTTCTTAGTATTTTTATTAGTTTTAATTGTTACTCCACTAGAAAACATTGAAGTAATTTTTAATTTTATTTTTATTGTGACTCCCAAACTAAGATTTTATTTGCCAGGTTATAGCCTTGAGAAAATTTTCATGGCTGAACTATAACTGAAGAATTGCATTTATAATGAAAGTAACAATACACTTGAACTAAAAAAAAGTCCAATCACTTTTCCTGAATATGTAGTATTACACGTATGTTACAGGTTTCCAAATGAAAAATCCAAGGCACTTAGAAACTGAGGAAGACCTATCAGACACTAAGCCTTAAGTATGCTTTTCTGTCTAAACGCACTCTTCATGTGATTCATAAATTTTAAGCAAATCTTCTAAATTATCTGAACCCTCACTTGCTTTTCTTAGTATGTTTCTTGCAGGGGCACTTAATGATTTAACTAGTATTTTTAATCCTAATGTCTTTGGGGCAGCAATCTTGGCCTTCCATGTGGTGGCCAACATTCCTCTCTCCCACAGGGACCACAAATATTTCAAGATACTCAATTTAGAAAATCTTCAGTAAACCTGAAGGGAATTTCAAGGCCAGCCTGATCTTAGGGAGAAGATATTGTACTGGAAACTAGTAGACCTGAATTCTGTTCCCAGCCTCTCTACCAGTTTGCTGAGCTGCTTGGGCAAGTTATTATCTATCTCTTTGCTTATCCTTTGCATGGTTTTTGTTTTTTCAGTGTTAATCCAGACAATATAAATTTCATATTGTATGAGTCCTAAAAAATGGACTTAATTTTTACTTGACCTTCCATGTGATTGTTTAATTCAAATAATAACTATTGATAATGATTAATTAGGCTTTTGAACAAAAGCATATTTGTCATAAATCTGTAAGTGAGAATGGTCATGTTTTCCCGTCCCTTCATGCTTGAGAACAGGAGACGACAGTTTTTTACAGTCTTAGCAGTATTCTGTTTGAAAAGATCTACGTCCATGGTTGCAAATCTGGCACTGAGTACTCATCTCAGCTTCCTAAATATGTGATATGTTTATATGCAGTGGTTTTTTGTGCATTATAAGATCTTGGTCATGAAATTTGAATATGAAATGCATCTCTGAAGATTTGTGAGAATTGTGAGTAGCAGTTACATCCAATATTTCAATTTTTTGTCTGGTCTCTACAAATAAAGCTTAAATCAAGGAAGAAAGGTAAAAGTCACAAGACTACTACTTTTCTAAGCACTTTCACATCTTCGTGTCTCATCCAAAAGACAACACAGCATTGTAAGGATTAGATGCTAAACTTTCAGAATGTTTTACAGATTCAGAGGTAAGAAATTAATTTTTCCCAATTGAAATATGATTTATGAATGGGGTAATATTTCTTACATTAGTAACAGCGGTTAAAAGCTCTGAAGCTGGACTAATTCAAGGGACAATTTATGGTATCCTAAACCAAACCAGAATGAAACATCAAATGAAAAAATGTGGAAAGTATGAGATACAGCAGCAGTATAAAACACATCAGGATTTTCATAAACATAAAGGGACTTTTTGCAATAAAATACTATTGTTTTGTCAAACATAAACTAAAAGCATGTCAGAGTGTTTTCCTGGATAAATTTATTTCACTCCTGATACTGTTCCTCTACAATCTAGGAAATGTCAACACGGCAACTCGTATTAACAACATGTCAATATACCAGATACCTTTGTAAGAAGGTGTTTGGTGGTATCTTGAAATCAGTAATTCTAGCCTTGATTATATGCAAAAATGCAAAACAGAGAAAAGAAAGTGGCACTTGGAGTATTTTGCTGTTGATGTCATTGATTTCACACTTCTACCCATAGATCAGTTCTTAAATATGGAGGCATGAACATACCACGTTTTGCCCTTGGTGGTTTGGTTTGAAGGTTTCACTCTTCACTAAGCTAAATGCTGAAAGAGAAAACATGTAAATCAGGAAAGAAGAAGAAGGGAATTTGAGAGCTACCACTATAAAACTCTAACATTACACACAGTAATTGCATGTTGTGATATGGTTTCATGTTAATTGTGATGATACTGGATAAAGAAACTCAACCTCAAATTTTTCTCAAAAGTTTTCTCAAGTCACAGCCAGAACTAGTTTTTGGATGACCACTGTGTATTGTAGTCAACTTAGGCTGTCAAATACAGATTTAAAAGATGAGAAACACATTTGACTCATTCCTCTGTCTGCACAGCTGACACACAGTTCCTCCACGAAGTACATGGAGTACCTGGAACTGGGCTGGAGCACGATGCTCCAGGAATGGGTGCACACTGTACCCGCTCTTGAACAGCCCTGCTCCCATCCTTTCTAAAAATACCAGTAGTCCACAGGGAGATGGAGCAAAGAAATTTCTTCTCCCTGTCATCCTTTTTCCCTGTTTTCTCCTTGCCTCAGTGATTTATTGTAGATTTTATTACACGTTGAAATATGACTTCAATGCAAACTTTAAAGCAAGCCCTTTACAGTTACAAAGCTTAGCCGTTAACAACAGGCGTGGGAAGATAAACTCTCAGCAGCTTTCTGCATTGCCCTTTACACAAGACAAACTGTAAAATGATACGATCCAATAACAAACGAAGAACCGATCCCAGCGGCCGGAGCGCAGACATGGCTTTCCGTTCTGTAACGTGTGCGTGAAAGGAGAATATGGTCAAAAAACTTGGCGGTGGCGAGTTACAGGAATAGCTGGCGCTTCCAGGAATGAGACCATTCCTAATAAATCTGTGGACAGTACGTTTACCACAACAACAGCAGGTTTTCTTACATTCATGTTACAGAACATCGGAATATGCTTTTTATTGAACTTCCATTAAACCTTGCTGGTGGAACAGGACCGCCAGACAGCGAGAGAGCACTCTCAAACATCACCTTGGAAAAGCCACCGAAGGGATATTTGTGTGTTTAGGGGACACTGTGCTTCCACTTGCCAAATGTAATTTTGTTAAAGGATTTGAGGACTGCAAAAATATAGTCTCTAATGACATGGCCATGCGCTTGCTACCTTCCAAAACTAACAGTACCTGCAGAGAATCCTAATTTCCTCCTAGCCCTGCTTTACTTTCCTGATTGTAGTAAAAACATACAATCTGAATGGGAAGGGTTTTTTTTTTTTCACTGCTCATTTACCAGTTTTTATAATCTTCTTGTGGATTAACACTAAGTCTAGCATGCAAAAGTATCTTTCCACAGGATGTAATCTGCTTAAAGACTGAATGGTTTTGGCCTATGGCAAGGGTTGAAAAGATAGTACAGTCTTTCTCAGGCTCTCACATCTGGCTTGTACTCATGGAAAAAAAAATAAACAAGAAGAAAAAAAATCCCAGAAGACTAGCTGCCTTATTTTGTTACTAAATATTGCACACTTAGAAGCCACCTCATCTTAGAACTTTACAAATATGTAAGACTGCCTTCGAGAGCTACACATTTAAGCCATTTATGCCAAGAATCAAAACACAAGCTTCATGGTAACTATTTAAAATGCCACTTCTTTCTATAAATCATGGTTATATCCTGATTCTGGGCAATAAGGGATAAATGCTCACGATGCAGCTGTACTCAACTTAATTTGGAGACAAACCAAGTGAGCATCTGACCCTATGTTTCTGGCACAGATATGCCATCACCTACATTATAAGAATATTCAGTGCTGTTGAAAGCCTTCACTGAAGCATTGGTAGCTTAATTAGTAGAGTTTCAGTCCAGGATATGGGTACGTTTACCTTCTTTCCTAAATTTTTGCAGCAGAGGCAAGCACATGTTAACCCCAGAGCTGCTTGTCTTTAAGATCCGTAAATTGGGGTGAAAACGTCAGTTCCTCCGGCTCAGGCAGATCCATCACAGCTGTCCCCACGGCCCCCTCGCCTTCCCACCCCTCTTGTGCCGAGTGACACAATGGCGCCAGGATGGACCTGCAGTCACGCGTCCACCCCCAAGCAGCCACGCCGAACGCGTCCTTCAATAACGAAATTATACAACGGCGATGAATACGCATTTATCACCGCACCGCTCCAATGGTGCTACTGAGTCAGCTCGAGACCACAAACAGTAAAGCCCTGTTTTAATGGCCAACACCAGACATAAAATTTATGCTCCTCTGGCTGCCTGTGGTTGCTGTTCTAGCTGCTGAATAAATGGCTTTATCTTCAAAAGATCTGGTTGACCTGCTGATTTGAAACCGCTTCCCAGCAGCAGTTAACAGTGGACCCCCAGCTGAGATCAAAGATGGCCCTGTCTGCGTGCAAAAGAGGCCTTTTGAGGAGGCAAAAGCATGAGCATCTCTGCTGGGGAAGTGCAGCCTGAAAGCATCCAGGCTGCCTGTCTCTGGAAGCAAATAATTAGGGCCTGATCCAGCACCCTGCAAGATCCCAGGGGGGGCAACTGCAGAAAGCGCTGCCCTGGCCCATCAGTATTGCCTGCAACATTTTCTTCAGAAAAAGAGACAGAACTCACCGATCTTTCAGCCGTATTAATTTACTATGCTCTCTTCAACAGAGCTATTAGATGACCTCATTTTGTTTTGTTTTCCATGAATGCCGTGAACACCAGGTCTTTTCCACCACCTCCCTATATCTCCCGTAGACCCAAATGCCTCTCTGAATTTGGCTTTTGGGAAAACTGTATGGCTGTGGCAGAAATAAACTCAGGGTTGCAGTAGCATGGATGTGCTAAACTCAGTGCTTCTTAAAGTACGATTAACCCACATGCAATTTTCCCTAGCATAGTCTGCAGTGATACAGTTCTCCTCTAATGGGGTGAATCTTTAGCAAGTTGGGTTAATTCAGATTTTTATGAATCTGGACATGTTGCTGTGGAGAACAGAAGCAACTGGAATTAAATGTCTTTTCTTTTTGATGAACATTTTTTTGCAAAGTGCATTGGGTGAAATCTTGCAATTTTAAGAACTAGTTGACAAATATAGAAAATAATCTCAAAATAGTAGGAAATTTCTAAAAAATTTAGCCCTTGAGCTAGGCAAAAGTAACCTGCAGGAAAAAAAAAAAAAAGACTGTTCTGCCTCTGCTTCAGTCAGAGGTCGCAGACAATCAGAATAGTGTCTGGGATGCAAACATGAGTTTTCCATTTGGCTGAAAATGCCCAGTACAAAACCTAAATGTGTTTGTGTGCCTGTGTGTGTGTGCGCGTGCGTGTGCAGGAAAATCTTTTATTTTTTGTGGAAATCACCTATGTCCACTTTATGGCATCTTTGAATCCTGGAATGAATTCGTAACGGAAACATTTAAAATTATGTAGATTCTAATCCCAATGTTTACCATGACTGACTTTGGGACAGTTACCTCAGTAAACCTCATGTCTGAATATTTGATGAAACCAACCTCTGAAGAAATAATATATTTTATAGCCTACCTCCGGACTGAGGGTGTCAAACATAAATAAACATCAATCCATACAATATGCCCACTACCCACTTCTAAAGTTGCCACCAAACCACTGGCCTGATTTACTTTCAAGTGTTGTGTTTATTTTTGTTTCATGGTCATTTTATTTATGGAATGCTATAAATATGCTAGCTCAGACATTAAATTAAAAAAAAATTATTCAATGAATGATTTTTTTTGCAAAGTTTCTGCATTATTTCATAAAGCTATAGAAATAGAGGTACCGGTGGCGTCTGCTCAACTTTAGCCCTAAAATGGACTGTGAATGAAAGTATTCTCTTATGAATGTTCATGTATGTCAGGAGGCCACTCATGGGTTGCTGTGATTGCCTCCCTCTGATCATGGGAAGTATTGGACTAATGCTAGCAGAATAATTGTGAAAGAAGGACACTGTCATTTCTTGTAAGACCTAGGGACACATAAACTGTACCTTGCAGAATACACAGCTGGGGTTTTTTTTTCTGGGACTAGGGGAGTTCCTCCAGTAAAAGAAAGAGGACAGACTCTAGAAATAAAGATGAAATGGCTTTGAATATTTATACCCATCATCTTGCTGTAGCCCTCCTTTCTAAACACTGGAAAGATTTTCCAATAGTCCTTTTTTTCTGGAGCCCAAACCTCCTTGGAACATGGGTCTATTTTTCACAAATTGAAGATCTTTCAGTCCAGTGTGGTGGATAGAACAGTATGATCTGCCTAGGAAATATAAGCAGGCAGAAAAATAATATATCTTTGCCCTGGCTTTGGCTGGGATAGTGTTAATTTTCTTCTTGGTAGCTGGTACAGCGTGTTTTCAATTTAGTTTGAGAATGTTGGTAACACACTGATGTTTCACTTGTTGCTAAGTAGTGCTTGCACTAAGTTAAGGATTTTTCAGTTTCCCATGCTCTGCCAGCGAGCAGGTGCACAAGAAGCTGGGAGGGAGCATGGCCAGGACAGCTGGCCTGAACTAGCCAAAGGGATATTCCATACCATAGAACGTCATGTGCAGTATATAAACTGGGGGGAGTTGGCCAGGAGGGGCTAATCGCTGCTTGGGCATCGGTCAGTGGGTGGTGAGCAATTGCATTGTTGACAGGACAATGTCAACCATGATATTGTTGACCAGGACAATGTTGAAAATAGAGGGAAACAAAGAAGATAGGCATGCCATTCAGTTTCTTTTCCGGATGAGATCACCTGGTTCTCATATAGTGTAAGTGTCCACAGGCTTTGTTTTTAACTAATATGCATTTCGTACCATGAGGACCATACTCATGGATCACAACCTGACTGGCTTAGTTACCTCTCTTGGCACCTTGGTTACAAAAGTGGCTGGTGCACATCTAAAGAGGTACCAAATCTGCCTGCTTCCTGTTCTTGAGGTATATCACCTTCAGCAATAAAGGCCTTAAAATGAACATCATTATTAATAACACTAAGTGAAAAACCTAACAACAGGATCCTTGCCCATCAAAATCAATTCACATTTTGCCATCGAAAGAGGGTAGGAAAGAAAAGAAAATATATACATATATGTATATAATCAGAAGTATAATAATCATGGTTCAAGTAGTAGACCAAAAGCTTCTCAAAATATGTGCTTATAATGGAAAGGTTTAGGCATTTATAATGGAAAGTATTAGGCAACCTTTATCATATGAGCCACTGCCAGTTCCTCCTAGAACAAGGGCTTAACCTATCATATTTACTCTCTTTTCTTAGGAAGGCTTCAGCTGGCGATGTGCCCTGAAAGTCTGGACACTCGAGCTCTGTTGGACCAACAAAGAAATTAATTCCACTGCTGAGGGTCCTCCACTGAAAATGCCCTCCCTTTCCTCCCATTAAACAGACACTTGGTTACTGGACTTTCCTTACTGAAGGCACTGCTGTTGGATGGGATTGGTGGAGAGTTTAAAATGGGGGTCTCTTTAGAAGGGCAGCCAAAATCTCCACTTGTCTAGTGGGTAGACAACTGAATAAGCTGCTCTCAGTGCTCCTGCAGGAAAATTTTGCTGCTAGTTCTGCAGTTTTGCCATTAGTCCCATTTTTATAAATGCACCCATTTAGGTGCTGTATTTTCAATGTTGATAAGGCATGCACTGCTTAGTGTTCACCTTGCTTCACAAAAACAAACAAACGAACAAACAAACAAACAACCTGAGTGTTGCATTTCAGCTTGACATTATTCCCTAAGGAAAGCGAGGTCCTGAAGCCAGGAGGTGAAGAGAGGGTCAGAGGAATTTTCCTTGGTGAGTGTTTGTTCATGGAGCAAGCAAAAGCTGGCAATACCCACAGCTATTGGGAATTCTGCGTGGTTTTGAGCTTGGGTTGCTACAGCTTAGGACCATTTTGAGCCTGGGCAGTTGAAAATCAACCTGCTTAGTGCGGAGTTAGTTTCAACAGCATGGTTTAGGTTTTTTTAGACATATTTAATTCTATTTATTTCCTCGACAATCTCGTAATGCACTGACAGTCCAGATGCCTAAGAATACTGAAACTTGGTCAGTCCTGGAAGAGGATGCCAGTAGTCAGATGGACAATGAAGCTGCCCTCTGCAGAGCCATTTTGCCTAATCTGCCTTCTCAGAGATGAATGGAATTACTTAATCAAACTTTTTCTTCAGTTTAAACTATATTTCTGTGGGACAAAGTCTGTGGGGGGGACCCACAACCAGTTGAACGTAAGGTAAAATCTGCTTGTTTACTGCAATGGAGAAGTCAAGGAGCAGTCTGAGAAACTGTGTTTAGGAGATGTTATTTCTGCAGATCACCTTCTTATGAAGGTTATTATGAGATTGTTCAACTTCTTACAATCATTTTTGCCTCATTCTTGTTTTTTGTAATAAATACACATTATGACAGTGACAGCTTTTGTTAAAATGCTGAGACTATGGCACAATATGTGAAGAGATAGGAACGCCCTGATGATATTCCCAAGGCTCAGACTTATATAATAGGAAGAAACATATTAAATTTATTGAAATATGGGATGTATTTTATTTATTTATTTACAAATAAGGCATCCATTTGGGAACTCTCTACAGATGGATGCTGCAAGCTCTTGTATGCTTAACTCATTGGAACTGCCTACATTAGGAGGATTAATAATGGGTAAATGTATGCAGAGTTCTGTTCTAAATTTGAAACAGTATAACATAAACAAGGCAAGTGTAACTAAACTGTTAGGCAATGGGTCATTTTTCCCCTCTTGCAATGTGGTTGCTGGAGAAGCACCAACAGTAGCACAGCTATCTGAGGCAGGATCATCTATTCAGTGATGACTGAGTATTGCAATCCTCCAATCTCTACATACTTTACCACAGTAGATAAACATTTCTCACTGTTTAATATATTTGTTTTCATGGGTTGGTGAGATGGAGGAATGATATTCTCCTCTTTTTATAGAAGGCAGTCTATACAGAGGGCTTATAGGCTGGATTCATTAAAAAAGTCTATTCCAGTGCCACCTAAATTTGGAGGCACCTAAACAATTTAAGTGGTTTACCTTTCTTTGTGGCTCTCTCTTTAGTTGTCAGTAAGAACTGGTCTTGAGCAAAGCTGGACTTATGAGTTTCAACCCTTTGCTCCCAGTGCTCAAATGTGTGTCCTTCCATGTGTAGAGCCTTCATAATGAAGCACCTGACCCACCATCATTGCAGTCTGTCATCGATTACATCATCACAAATGTATAATAAACTGTAGATCAAATACTTTGTGTGACAAATTTTATCACAGTCAGAATGTAATCAAACATTGTAGATAGCATGCAGAAGTTTATTCAAGTACGTGGAAGCAACAATGCCCCTTGCCAAGACAGTTTCATTCATCCGTCTAAACAATCTGAATCATTTTATCATGACAAACAATCCCAAGTTGCCTTTATCTGCATACTTACAGTCTAGTTAGACTTGTTAACTTGTGGATATCTGTCAGCACACACTGCACAACTGCAGTATAAAGCATTATAAAATATAACATGATGATGATGTGTTCTACTGAAAAAAATTTAAATCCTAGGTTTTGGATGAGCTGCCCTGTATTTCTGCGAATAATATTTACAATTATGAGAAAGCCATAATAAATGCAATGGTCCTACTAAACTTGTCAATTGCTCTAGATAATTAAACAATGCTACCTCTGTCTTCACACATTCTAATAAGTGCAAATATTTCTTTAATCTGGGGAATACTACAAATACTGAGGCAATGTGAACTTGGGGCAACTTGAACATGTTACTGTCACAATAGTATGTAGAGACCACCTGGTGCTAGGCAGACCTGCCTAGAAATCTTGGTTTCCAATTTGCAAGAAAAGCTGTTTCTTTTTGAAATATCATTCAGTTGAAATCACACTAAAACCATTTTTTATTAATTTGAGCAATGAAACAAAGTGACTGAAATAAAATAGCTCCCCAGACCCTGCAACTGCTCAGTAAAATTTGATATGCTTGTCTTTTTCACTAGTGCTAAAAGTGGATATTCGCCTCACAGGATCTGGGGCTACCAGCCAGATTGACCAAAAGGACCACGGACAGGCTGATGATCAAATGCTTTTTGGGTTATCTGTGGGAAATTTCTCAGAGCACTGAATTCTTGGTTTAGGAAAAGTCCACCAAATACACCTCCAGAGTGAGGACCTATAAAGCTGGTTGTTTTGGGGTTGTGTGGTGGGGGTTTTGGTAGTGGGATAAAGGATGCAGGGGTGTCTCCTGTGAGAAGCTGCTTGGAGCTCCCCTGGCTCCAAGTTGGACCCGCCATTGGCCAAGGCCAAGCCTGTCAGCGATGATCATCGTGCCTCTGGGAGAACAGGTTTAAGAAGGGGAACCTGTGGTGAGTCGGGGGATTGGAATGTGAGAGGAACCCCTCTGCGGGTACTGAGGTCAGTGAGGAAGGAGAGGAGGAGGAGCAGGGGAGGAGGGGATGCCCCTGCAGCCCGTGGAGGGGAGTGGGGGAGCAGATGCCCCCCAAGATGGCCAGGACTCCATGGGAAAGCCCGCGCTGGAGCAGTCTGTGCCAGAAGGACTGCAGCCCGTGGAAGGGACCCACGCTGGAGCAGGTCATGGAGGACTGCAGCCCGTGGGAAGGACCCATGACAGAGAAACTCATGGAGGACTGTCCCCCGTGGGAGGGATCCCACAGTGGAGCAGGGGACGAGCGAGGAGTCCTCCCCACGAGGACGAAGGAGCAGCAGAGACAATGTGTGATGAACGGACCCCGACCACCATTCCCCGTCCCCCTGCGCTGCTGGGGGAGAGGAGGGAGAGAAAACCAGGAGTGGGGTTGAGGCGGGAAGAAGGGAGGGGTGGGGGGAAGGTGTTCTCAGGTTTGGGTTTACTTCTTATTATCCTTGTTTTGATTTGACTGGTAGTAAATGAAATTGATTTTATTTTCTTCCTAAGTTGAGTCTGGTTTTTGCCCATGACTGTAACTGGTGAGTGATCCCTCCTCATCTTTGTCTCGACCCACGAGCGTTTCTTTATATTTTCTCCTCCCCATCCCACTGCAGGGAGGACGAGTGAGCAAGAAGCTTCATGGTGCTTTGTTGCTGGCTGGGCTTAAACCACAACACTGGTGATGAAGTAATTTTCCAGGTGTGTAAGCAACAGTTTCATGAAAATGCTACATGAGTTAAGGTGAAGTTTATTTCAGTAATTTTAATCATGTAGTATGGGTTTGATGAGCTGGCATTTTCTAATAAAATGTTGCTTTATCAGAAAATAGCTGATAAATCCACTTTGTAAATGGAGGCTGCGTGACTGCTTCCCAAGACCAAAAAGAATATATGATCTGAGACCAAGAATGGCATGACAGTTCTGTTCCCATCACCCTGAAATGCAGGGGTTCCTCTTCAATCCACACCTTTAGGCATCCGAAGACAGACAAAAAGCTATGCTGCATACAATTGTTATATCAGACAATTTTCATATACCTAGAAGCAGTCATTGCCAGTTGTGCTGTTTTCTTCAGGTAAGCCTAGGGATTCACCTCCTCCATGGTGAAGGTTGTGGGTACTCAGAATTTTTTTTTCCTTTTCACATAGCTATAAGATCTACCAGCAAAATTCCAGATTTTGTTTATTTCTAAAGAGCCTTTTTTCTGCATGTGACACTGGCCACAAAATGCAATCAACTAAGCAGTAACTGGTTTAGTACTATTTTTAACTTGATTTTGCCTATTTAACACTCTGACAAAGGAAAAAGAAAAGAAAATGAACCCAAATCCTGACTTAACCCTTAAAGCTTACTCTCTGTAAATATTCATTCCAAATGAGAACAATTTCATTCTGATTAACTCAAACAAGCAGTCAGGACACACACAGCATCAAAAAAAAAAAAAAAAAAAAGGCTCCAATGCTATGAGAATGGAGCAAACCAAAATAACAAGATGCTGAATGTACATGGCCAGAACTGTTGTAATGTGTGAAGGGGAAGCCATGCCAGTCAATCTTGCTCTTCTCATGGCTGCTATCAACAAGGAGAGCTTTCCAAGGGAGGAATCTCCCACCCAGTGTTGAGGAAAATTCATTTCAGTGTTCTTCCCTCCTAAATGATACCTGGTGCTGTTGGAGGACAGATGTTATTTTGGTTTCTTCAGGGCTCAGAAGTTAGGGTCTCCCCTCTGTTCCTCATAAATCCATTTGGCAAGCTGAGTAATGGCACGACTACATTGAACATTTTACTAATAACATGCAAATACGGCATTTCAGGTGCTTGCAGAATGTATGCTATGCTTTATTCTGGCCAAGATCCCTCACTCAAACAATTGCTGAGCATGATAAACTGCTTTATAAAAAAAGACCTTCAGTTAAATAACACAGAGTGAGATGAAGCTTATGAAAGCATTTGGAGGAGGATTAGAATGACATGAAAAGATTCAAGGCAGATCAGTACTGACATTTTCTAGCCAGCGCTTATTGTGTAATGAAGCACTCTTGGAACTTGCACAACTCAATAAGCATTTCTAATCAATAAGTAAAATAAATAAGGGATTACAAATATATATTGGAGCAGTGCATTTCCTCCTAAATCCTTCATACCTTTGACATTATATCTTCATTTCAAGTGTAACTCAAGTATATTTAAAGCGATGAGCAGGATGAAAACTTTTTATAGCTACACATTGCGCAGTGTGTTAGAAACAATGCTTCACAATGTTCTTCTAAATTTGCTCCTTTTTTTCTGACATTCATTATATCTTATACTTTACATATTCTGCATTTATATGGGTAATACCTTTAAATTGCTCACTCCTGTAGTATTTTGTCAGGTACCACACAGAAGCTCAGATTCAATCACATTTAAGCAAAAAGTTCATACTGGCAAAAAGTCCCGCAGAAGGTTTTACTTTTGTCAAAGCAAAGTGCACCCGCTCTTTTCTTACAGAACTCTGAAAAGTGTGAAGACTTTTCAAGTGTTGTAGCTGTGGTAACTATGGGAGCTTCACTGGTTGAGCACATACTCCCAGGAGGCTCTGTTAAAAATGCCTCCTGAACCTGTGTTGCCCTATGGAGGTATATTTTCCAAGGAGCATGATGGAAGGGGCAGGAGATAACCAATGCAAGGGAAAAACTTTCTGAAAGAGAAGTTTAGATTGGAAGAGAAGCTGTACGCCTCAGATGTCCTCAAAAGTTCTCACACCAAGAGAAAATTAAAAGCCAATGATCACAACAGAAGGAATATGACTCCAAGATTGCCACTACTGTGGCAAATGGTAAAAGGGAAGAATTGCTCTATGTTTAGTCTCTGTCACAGAACAAATAATTACACTGACATACCAAACCCAAGATTGGAGCAGAGGTGGAGTTAAGAAACCAAAGATTGCTGTTTTCCCTTGCGTTGTGCTGGGATGTTCTCAGGCTCCTGAAAACGTCTGTCACCACTGAGCATGGTCCCAGACAACACACCCAGTTTTAGACAGTCATTTCCTCATCTCAGATGATTTTCTGATTTCATTACTGAAGAAAGATTAAAATGCTTCCCCTTTTTTCTGCCTATTTGATGAATATTCATTGTGGGAAATTATTTATTTAGAAATTTATTCAGAAATCACAGACTTAATGGCCTATCTCTTTTAGGGCTGCTCTAATGAACCTAACCAAGATACTTTAGAAATCACCATAGGCCAGCTGCAAAAGGGTGAGTTAACATAAGATGAAGGACTGTGAACAACCTGCCTTCTGGCACTTCCTAACTCTGACTTACTGGCCTTTATGCACAGCTCTACAGATGTTTTAATGCCATGTTTATGTACTAGACAAACACAGGTGTGTAGAAGTCTGCTGACTGGAGGGATGTGCAGTAACAACATAACTTTTGTGGTCAGTATGGGCACAGACAGAGACTGTTGCTGCGAGAAGACTGGTGATAGTTTGGTGCTCAGCTGAGGGCTCCTCAGTCAACTCGTACGTGATGCACAGTGGTTAGGTGACCCAGTCCATACACCCGCCTCACCGCCTCATAGCGAATGATGTACTTCCCATCAAAATATTTTGGAAATGTTTTAGAGTGTTTAAATAATGTTGCTGGGAGCATATTTCCTAAGTTCTCTCTGTAAACTTAATGTACTTTCCTGAGAGTACAACTTTATAGGCCTTAAGTTCAAAAAAGGAGAAGTATGAGTAATAAATGTCAAAAACATCTACAAATGGCCTAACTCAGCCTTTCTCTACAAATAATGGTGCTACTTCAAGCTCCTTTGCTTCCTAGTAAGCTTCAGGAACAGACAGCTAAACACAGATCCACTTCAAGAGCACATATGGCTATGGCAGCTTTCCACAGGGGTTGACTGCACACAAGCTGCATGGCAACATACTTGTATGTTCCCATAAATCACTTCATTACCTGTGTCCACTCTACGCTACATGAAATAGCTGTGTTCCATGTTTTGAGTGCTCTCAAACCTGAAGTAACATGGTTTAAAGTAATAAATTCACTATTTAATGTCCTTAAAGGCCATCTTAAAACTAGCCAGCTTTACCAAAGCATGCCAATTATCACTGCTTACTACAATTTGCAGTAATTATAGCTTGTATAGTGAGATGGTTCTTAACTGCAGACAACACTTGAAAGAACAATCCAACAAAAAATACAGTTTCTGCAATCATTCTTTTTAAGTTAGAGGAAAGAAGTTGGCGGGGAGGAAATTAGTTTAGATAACTTATTCTGGAGCATTTTGAAAACAGCTGGCATAAGGGAGCCCGGGTGCTCTGTATTGGTATAAATCAGGAGTAACCTCCCCTATCAATAGAGTTACACTGACATAAAACCAGTGTACATGAGAATAAAAGTAAGATTCATTGTTTTCAAATCAGGAGACTGTTAATCAGCTTTCCTATGCAATGTGTTGTGCAGCTCTACTTACACTGCAGTAAATGGTACTATCCTCAGCATTGATCACAATAAAGTTGGTCACAGGTTTTCAAGGCTGTTTTTTCAGCAAAGTAATCCTCTGTGGCAAAATTCAATAGGAGACTTCATCACTCAGGTAGGATTGCAGTGTTGGTCATCCTCGACCACTGCCAAATTTCACCCATCTCAAGCCCATGCTGGGTGACTGCTGGGGCAAACGCAGGCCAAATATGAATGCTCCCATCCCTCCCGATAAAAATTACAGGAAGAACCCAAGTCATCTGTTCACTATGGGACAGAAAATGGCACTTTGAGCTTAATTCAAAAAGGGTAAAACAGATACAGGTCTTCCAAAAAATTTCTTCAACCATAAGGCTGTAGGAGGGGTTGAGAGTGGCAGGTCCTCGAGGAGGCAAGTGGTGACTGCAGGAAAAAATCCAAAAAGAAGAGCACAAGCAAAGAGGTGTGAATGCTCAGATGGTGTGTAAAATTGGTGCGTTATATGAACCGAGTGGACTCCATGTAGTGGAAGTCACGCCTTATGAGCAGAGTTATTCCTTGCTGCACCTTATGGCTGGAAAGCCACCCTATCTCATCACTTAAAGCAGGCAGGACAACCACTGTCCTCTACACTTTTATCCCACCTACTCCTCTTTAAGATACTTGAAGAGCTTTATTACATGGTGCACAATAGTAGTGTGATATACTTTACTGACACCTCAACAGCTTCTTGTGGGAATTGTAAAAATAATTTGCCGCTGATGACATTACTCCATGCAGAAAAATTGATTAAACCTGATACAATACTAGCAGTGAAAAGAAGGCTTCTAATACAGCTGTGAAATATCCATGTAACAGCAGAAGAACACCTTAGCCATTGGATAAATGTTCAGGTCTCTGTCAGAAATGGCACTGGAGCACAGAAACACAAATGTATGGGTTATGGGCCTTGTTATTTTAAATTCTTTTTATCACTATCTATTGAATTGCTTGTGTGCAATTTTCAGCAATCCTAAAAGAAAAACTAAGGCTGAGGTGGAAAAAAAAAAGCTTGGTATTGTTGCGTAGGTGGTTTTGATCAGAGTTGGCAGCAATTTAAAATGAGATGCAACTTCCAGAAGAAAAGACACTTTTACTCAGGGAAAATACACGTGATACATGAATAAGACCTTTGACTAGTGACGGGCAAATCTACTGAAAAATGTAAGTGCTTATTACATGCATTTTCAAACCTTTGGAGATCTCCCTCAATTTCCCTCCTCCTTCTCAGAGGCAGTATGGGGATTTTCAGGTGGATTTTTTTTTTTTGCTGCTCTTCCCGCACCCACAGCATCCCTGATTACAGGTGATTATTTATGCCAGAGCGCACAGAACATTCAAAAGGCTGTTGAGATGATTCAGGAGGCACAGAAGATTACCCCATATATACAAAATGGGTATGGAGCATTTCTAGATTTTTTTTTCCTGGCCTCCTGCTATGAGGGTTTCCTGAAACCTGGACCAAGCTTTGTGCGCTCTTCCTGCTACATTAAAAAAAAAAAAAAAAAGTCTTTGAAAAGATATCCATCTTAAAAAGCAATGTCAGGGACCCACTGGATTCTGAGACAAAAAAGCCAATTTATTCTGGTGAATTCTACACCTTTCAGGCAATTCATCTTTTTCCCATAGTGACATCACCAATTATTGATATAATTTTAAAATTATTTTAAAGCACCAATTATGTGCTTCAGCCTACGTGTATGAAACAAGGGATCAGGCTTGTTTCTGGCGCAGGTGGTGTCGATCCTGGTCTTCAGCAGCAGAGGAGACCTCATTCTGCCTGCAGTCCAGGCAGCCATGAGCATGCGCTGCCTGCACCCAGAGCTAAGTGGAGGCTGTGTAGCTGCAGTAGCACAGTGCTGAGCCTGAACAAATATATCCTGCCTTCTCAGCAAGGCTTATTAGCTTGGGCTGTGTGCCTGCAAAGTGCAGCTACATGGCTCCTGGTTTGAGGCCAGTTTGCATCTGGCCGGCTCAGAGCACAGGAGGAGCAAACTTGTGTCTGCTCACAAAATATCTTGTGGATGTTCTATCTGCCAGTTCAACAGGGGAAAACCTAAGCGTAACAGCAGCCCCCCTTGAAATCAGCGGAAGATCCGAGCCTGTGAGCATAGAAATAAAAGAAAAACAGGGAAATATGCAAGTATCCTGGAGAAACTTGTCTTTGAGTGGATGCTGCAAACTTGCTTAACCCTTCCATTACCTGATTGCTTTGCTGCATCCCTCCGTTCCTTCTTCCATATCTGGGAGTATAAGTAACACTCATACTGCACTCCCACTAAATGCCAAGTTGCTGCAAGTCGAACAGCTCTGGCACTTACACCCACATACACCTGTTTCCTGACCGACAGATATACGATGTGTAACTTACACCATTGCTAACTCATGATTGAATTCAGCAGAGTTTTCTATTTATTTATTAATTTTTAAAAAAGCTCTAAGGTCAATACAAACACAGGTGCTCTCCTGCTCTGGCCTCACTCTACTTAAGCCCCTTTCACTCTCTGTGAGAGGTGAAATGGCTGGATTTGCAGAATCTCACAGGGATGACAAGACAGACACTGCTCCTGTAGTTTAACCACGGGACGCATAGCATTTATATTTCAATACATATAACATGAGACTGGAAAGCAACACTGGTGTTTCCATACACCTGTTCACAAGTGGGGACCTAGACTGGCCAATTCAGATATGTCCAAAGAAAAGTTGGCAGCATTAAAAGAATGAGAATATGTTGTTGTAACAACATAGAGGAGTGAGTGTGAAGAAATTCAGCCCAAGGAACATCTCCTGTGTTGGTCCTGAAGCAGGGCAGGGTATGGGACAAGCTTGGAAAAAACAGAAGTTCTGGTGAAAAGATGGGAAAAGAAGAATCTTGAAATGTCAAATCCACGAGTTTGTTTTTTGTAGTGTATATATAGCAAACAGCCTTACTGTTTTGTTTCTTCTGTGTGTTATCGTGCTTACAATTTTCCATTCATATGAGCATAATGTTTCTGGAACAGACCGGTGCAATCTATTTAAAATAATTTTCCAATCAAGCTATATCCTAGAGATGGAAGTTAGGTCTATATTTAAAGAAAAGGATTTGATATTCATCAGTGCATAAAATATAGTAGTTCCTGAAATATATTTTAAACGCAATTGATAAACTCCACCTTTCAGCCCCTGTTGAACAACCATGAAAATGGATATTTAACTTTTTTTTTCCTTCATAATTCCATGTGAACTCTGTATATAGCAATACGCATGTGTTAAGACACAAATATACATACACATTTACCTGTGGGTATGTAAGCCTAACGCAGGTCATCACACATTGTATGTAGTGATGGCTCTTGCTGTTTCACACGTCTTGTTTCTGAAAGACATTTAATTGCCTCTTACATTTCTTCTGAATGGAGAAGAGTTATCATGGTCATCAATGTGAATGAGATTCACCTAATCCCTAAGATTTTTTTTTTCTTCTTTTTTTTTTTTTTTTTTTTTTTTTTTTTTTTTTTTTTTTTTTTTTTTGTGGTGGCCTCAGCACAAAGAAACCCTGATAAACAGATAGGTCAGATCCCTAGGTGTGACTCAGACAGCCACAGAGCATCAAGAGGAAATATGAGAAGTTCTTCACTCCCTTCACAAATCTTACAGCTAACGTGGTGAGATTGGCCTCCAGAGTAGAGCAACATCAGAGTTTCCCAGGTTTACAGCAAATGAATGCCCACCTACATGTTGCTCTCTGCTTGAATGGTATGAGCATGTCATATTTCAGACATGGCTTCTTCTCTGCAGATGTGTTTGCCACATCTCATTCGTGGTGTACTGCAGAAGTAGGAGGGATGGATCTGCCTATGCTGGCTTCACACCTTAATGGTTCTCCAGGGGGCTGTAACACCCCCAGCTGATCATATCTACTTCTGGCCCCTTCTTTTCCAGGCCTAAACATCAAAATTGTGTCTTTAAGCTTGATGCCAACTAAACATATGCACAAAAGCTCACCAGCCCAGAAAGACTGTCTAGGTTTCCGTCTACAGTCAGTGGTTCTTTTCTGGGCCATTGAGAACCCAACACAATCACACCTGGGAGGAGACCTTCTTCACCGCCTGGAGACAAATGGGCCTCCTCCAGGCTAAAGTTATCCTTTGCGAATATCCTTTGAAAATGTTGATGCCAATCAGGCAAATGCAAGGGGCATCTTGAAGAGTTATGCTTGCTAGCACTTTCAGAAAAACTGTATCTAAACTGGAAAGCTATTTTGCTCTATTTCATGCAAGGATCTCTCAAGAAAATAGTGATTCAGCTCTTTAGCCCTTGAAAAGAGAATACTGGCGGACTAAAATTAAACACAAAAATAAATACACAGATTGGATAGGAAAAAAAGAAGATTTTTTATAAACTCCATGAAAATAATAGCATGGTTCATAAAAAAAGATGTTAGGCCGTAGCTACTGTTTGCATAAGCCCACGTGATGAACGATGTCTGGTTGTAGTAGAGTTACACACTATATATCTTACTATATCATGCACTGAGTTGACTAAGAAGAGGTATGAATGCGTCAGTATGGCCCTGAGCTATGAAGGCTTGCTTAGACACAGCCTAAGTTCTCTTGCATTAAGCACTGTGTGAATGTGGTAGCCCAGCTCTTGGCCCACATGAAGCCTGAGCAGACCTGACCAGACCTCACATGCAGCTGTCTGGAGTGCCCAGCGCAAAGAAAACCGGTGCCAGGTCGGCAGTGTTTCTCACAACGCACAGACAACCCTCAAACATGGTTTCTTTCTAGAAAGAGCTGTCACTGAAGATGTACTTCTGTAGGGAAGTTCAACAGTTTCCTTGTTCTTCCTGCATCTTGGTAAAAGGGGAGTTGAAGGTGATAGGAATAAAAGTGATAGCAGTGGAAGCAATTTACAGACCTATGAGTGTTATGAAATATGTTCATGACCAGGTATTTATGTTGGGATTCTCTGCTTGCACTTCATGGTAAGCGCATTGAAACTCTTTGTTCCTAGGATGTAGGATGACGGCAACAAACAACAGGCTGCAGAAACCCTCGTGCATGAAGCAGACATGGAATCTCTTGGTACTATATATGTAGAGGTTGTTTAATAAATTATAAATTACAAATGTTTTAAAGAAATTACAAATTACCTCTCCTGCTGCTGGTTTTGCTGTTACAATTTCAGTTGGGTTCGGTTCAATTATACTTGGCATGACAAACTTTACAAGTGTTTCCAATGTGTAAAAACACATGGACCCTTTGGATATCTTTCAGGAATAGGTTTCCATTGAGGACACGACTATGCGATTTGTTTGGAGTTTGGTTCCTACAGAACATTAGTATTGCCCTGCTCCAGGTCAAATATATTCATGATTACTTTCATACTGGTAATAAACTTATCCCTGACATTCCGCATTAACCCTCTTCTACCCCGCAATCTGATCCACCATAATCCAAGTCCTATCCTATTATGAAAAAGGAGAAACAGACAGAATTTTTTCAAATTCTTGGCTATTCCTGGTTTCATTGGCTACAACTTCGTTGTCTGTCAGAGATCAGACAACCTAACTGGCAGCACCAATGTGCCAGGCAAATTTGCCAGAGGAGAAATACAGCAAAACTCACTATTCTCAAAATGTTAACGATCTTTTTTTCAAAATTTTTCAAACCAGTCTTTTAACCCAACATTGTCTTATTACCATATGCTCTGATATTTCTGTTTGATCAAAGCCAATTTTCTCCTGTACTGTTGTATAAATACTCAGAAACCTCTCTTTTTTACAGTTAGGTATAGTGTGTTCTCTTCCCTCCGATTACTCCAATACCATGATGTTCAATAAGCGTCTTACTTTGACTCTGTCAGGAGAACAGATACAAAGGGCTTATTTGCCAAAGCGTTTCTTGATCTGAAGCCCTTTCCATGTAGAGGTAGATGACACATCCAAGCATAATCTTGCTGTGGTGCACTGGAGTTACAGAGGCCACAGCAGGGATCAGGGAGAGAAGGCTTCCCCGCAGCAGGAAAAAATGGCTCATGATTGCAAACCATCCTTCAGTCTCAGATGCTGACAGAGTTAATGCCATGCTGCAACAAAGTGAGAAGAAACAGCAGCTAAGATATACACATAAGAAATACAGGAGGAAAAGAAAAGGAAAAAAAAAAAGAAAAAAAAAGATTTCTAAGATGATATCAAAACAGATTAGATTTATCACACCTATGCAAATATCTGTAGACGATTCTATATTAGGATGTGACACACAATATTCTCATGCAAATTTGGGATTCTTTATTCTTCTATTAGTTTGGGGCAACAAGAGGAGAATGACTAAGACTGATCCAGGGAAAACTGGGGCTGGTGTTTATCCTGCAGAATAGGAAGAAGATAATAGTATTCTCTGAACTAATATACAGTGTTAAATCAGAGCATATCAGACCATCTTCTAGAATTTAAGTCTCAGTGAAATAATTATATCATCCTTTTTCACAAGCAGGCAACCTAGACAGAAGAAGTTGATTAGACTGCTCTCTAGTCAGACAATGAATCAGTGGCACAGCAGGAATATAGCTCTGTAGTCTTGAGATCCATGTACATACTCTGGTAATTGGATCAAACTCCAGGAAAAACATCCAGAAAATGAAGCAGAAGTAAGTTAGGTCTTAACTCCTTGTGTGTCTGTCAGCTGTATAAATCTCAAGTGCACTCCTTAAAATGAGCCTTCTAATTTTGTTGTTAGTCGTAGCATTTTAATTCTTCCCTTCTCATGCTCTCTGAGCATCTCTGCTTTGCTCACAACACACTAGTCAAACGGATCTTTAGGCAAAACAAAATGAGAACAATCCTATAAACCATTTAAGCCAGCCAAAACATGGAGTGAACAACAGAAAGCATTCCAAGATCCATTTGTACTAGACCCTTTTTGTTTCACATCTGGGATCATACTTAGCCCCGGCAGCTTTGCAGCAGTTCTAGTTCACTTTCTCTGCACCTCAAAAATGTCACTAGAGCTCCCCTCTCCCGCAACATGTCCCCATGATCCACAGACATCTCGATGAGCTTACAGAAAGGAAATCCATCTGAAATAAAAAATATACAAAATAGATCATCTTTGGGGTGCTTTTTCTGGTTTTGTTCTTCCTTTTTCTTTTTTTTTCTTTTTTTTCTTTTTCTTTTTTTTTTTTTTAACTAGAAAATGCTATTGCCAGCAAAAGCATTTCCCTCACTTGCACAGCTGCCACACAACCTGGCAGTCCTCTCATTCTCATCTTTCATATTAAGATTCTTTTGAATCTGAAGTGATGGAAAAGCACCTTTACACCAGAGGTTTGACACTCCATGAAATTGAACCCCAGCAGCAGGTCATTCATTCACCATGTAAACCCAGCCTTTATAGGGTGTGCTGCCGAATCCTCTGCTTTTAAATGACCTTACAGATCACTCTGTCTTCACCAGCTCTGGAGGGGCTATGCAAAAACACTACATTCTGAAGGAAAAATGATGTTTTGAAAAACAGTGTCTTTCCTCCTTGCCCCATCCCCCCTGCAACCTTTTCCAGCTGTATAGGAAAAATATTTTCCTTTTAGAAACAGAGAGGAAACTGTGGAAAAAACCCATACTTTTGTTACCACTTTCTGTCTAGACGCAGACCAAATTGAAGATAATAGATAATCATTTACGAGTTGACATAGACAGCAATTTGGTGGCCTGAGAAGCATGTGTGTTTGCACTATCACTTAGGACAAGCCTTGTACATTTTGCTGACTGCTACAACCACTTCTTTGTTTAAGGATGATAAAGCATGGGCTCAATCCATACGTGAACAAGTATAGGGCTATAAAAGCAGAATGAAAGTAATTGATCCCCATTCAGGAGGCACTTCACAAATTACACGCTGTCCAACTCTGGGAAAGGCAGTTTGATGACCTACCCCTTGACCTGATTGCATGAATCTGAAAAAAAAGGTCGGGGCTGTTATTACAAAACCTCACAAGGCCAAGGACCAGATCTACAAAGGGGGGTTAGGTAGCACAGTGCCAAGTGCTGTAGCACCTTCCCGCATGGGTCTAGCCACCTTGTGGAATTTGTAATCTCCAAATTAAAAGCCCAAGGTGGAAAGTGAGTCCTTTTTTTTTTTTTTTTTTTTTTTTTTTAATAAGGGAAGCAAAACCAGAAGGTCATAGTGACCAGTGGACTCAGGATGTGGAAGACCTCATTTCAGTTTCCTGCACTGTCTAAACCACATCTTCTCTTCCACCCCCAGAAAAATTTCTCTCACCACCAACATGGTTTTCTAACCACTGGGAAACTGGCTAAAGAGTTAGGGGCACCATCTCGTCCTCTGACTGTGAGTAGCATGGAGTTCAGGCTAGGAGATGAAATTTGAGAATAAGTAAATATGAAACTTGTTTAGGAAGAGAAATGGGGAAAACCTGAGCAGTGAGCTCCTTGCTCCTTTCATCACCACCAGGTCTGCAGATATACAGGGAAATAGAGCTCACTTGATCTGATGGGACTTTATTGACAAACACAGGTGTGTAAAGACTTTAGATGCCTCTAGAGTAAAAAACTGCTAAGTAGGAGTTCTGAGGATTTGAAATTTGAATGGAAATATAAACTGTTTGTATTCAGACATTTTGTTCTCTCCACATGTATCACTTCATAAACTGAGCAGCCAATTAACAGGCAAAGGCATTCCAGCCCTAAATAGATCCCTAGTCATTGTAGTAGCTTTTTATCTCATCTGACTCCTGCAGAGAATAGTGAATGAAGCTTTTTTGCAATAGATTCAGTAGATGCACCATTCTTTCTCCTCAGTTCTGATTCTGACTTTCTTCAAGTGGTGTGGTGGTGGGGAAGGGGATTTCTTAGGAAGCATCCACCAAAGAGTACATCTGCTGGGCAGAACCATTATCATTTCCTTGTATCCCAAAGTCCCCGTGGCTGAAGAAGTGGAGTTGTCTCCATGAACGTTACCTAACCACAACTGTTTTTTTCTCAGTGTAATTAGGTATATTGATCTGCTTTTCGAGATAATTATAGAGCTAGTAAACATGGTATCTGGGTGTAAAACAAAAGACTTGCTATTACAGAAGTTCCCTTCTAATTGCATTTCTATGTCAGTAAGGTATCTCTCTCATTTTGCATCTTTTACTTTTCTTCCTTCATCTTCTCTCACCCACCATTTTCTGCTGCTTTCATCTGTCAAAGTCAGTCAAGTGCTCTCTAGCCCTGTCTTTGTAGGAAAGCCTTGATTAAGAGGTGGGCCTTACAATAAACTTTAAAGATGATTAGGCTTAGTCTTATCATGATTGCTTAATTAAGGCTTTCAGAATTTTTACTGTTGGATTCAGACAACAATTTTTGAAAATGTTTTGCTGACTTAATGGCTGCTGAGTGGATGCCATCAGCAAATGGTAAGGCTTATTTCCTGGCCAGCTTACTGAAGGTCACTTTCATCTTGCCTCATCTGAGCTTGAACCAATGACTTTATTCACAGAATTGTTGAGGTTGGAAGGGACCTCTGGAGATGGTCTAGTACAATCCCCCATGTCCAGGACTGTGTCCAAATGGCTTTTGAATATCCCCAAGGATGGAGACTCCACAACCTCTCTGGGCAGCCTCTGCCAGTGTTTGACAACCCTCACAGTTTTGTTTTGGTTTGGTTTTTTATGTCGAAACAGAATTTCTTGTATTTTGATTTCTGCCCATTACCTCTTACCCTGTTACTGGTTACCACTGAGAGTCTGGTTCAATTTTCTTTACTTTCCCCATCAGGTATTTATATACATTCACAGGATCTCCATGAGCCTCCTCTTCTCCAAGCTGAACAGTCCCAGCTCTCTCAGCCCCTCCTTGTATGTCAGATGCTCCACTCCCTTCATGATATATGTGGCCCTGTACTGGACTCTATTCAAGAAGTCCATGTTTTTCTTATACTGGGGAGCCCAGAACTGGACCCAACCACTCCAGATGTGTCTCACAAGTTCTGAGTAGAGAGGAAGGATCACCTCCCTTGACCTGCTGGCAATGCTCTGCCTAATGCAGAGATTAGAATGCCAAGGAGGCTGTTGGCCTCTGCTGCAAAGGCACATTGCTGGCTAATAGCCAGCTTGGTGTCCACTAGGATGCCCAGGGCCTTCTCTGCAGGGCTGCTTCACAGCCTATTAGAACCCGGTGTGCATGGATTTGTTTCCCATCATGTGGAGGACTTTGAATTTCCTCTTGTTGAACTTCTTGAGATCACCCAGCCTGTCCAAGTCCCTCTGAGTGACAACACACCCATCTACCTGGTCTATCAGCCACCCCTCCCAGTTTTGTATAGTCTGGTAACCTGCTGAGGGTGCACCCTGTCCCATCAATGAAGATGTTGAAGTGCAAGGGTCCTGGACCCAACACCAACATCTGGGGCACATCACTGACAGCTGGACTTTGTGCTGCTGATGCCAACCCTTTGAGCCTAACAGTTTAGTCAGTTCCCAATTCACCTCACTGTCCACTTATTTAATCTGTACTTCATCAGTTTTTCAATGAAGATGCTGCAGGACACAGTGTCAAAATCCTTACTGAAGATCAACAACATCCTCTTCTCTCCCCACATTCTCCAAGCCAGTCATCTCATTGTAGAAGTCTATCAGATTGGTATTCACATGCCTGTAGCATGACTCACTTACTAGCTTTTTTGAACTGAAAAGAGAAAAGTTCCCTCTGTATTCTGAAAACAAGAGACAATCCAAGAAGTCAGCAAATGACTTCTGGAAGCAAACTGTTTGACTGTAACAAGACAGGCTGACATGAGTGAAGGCTAAGGCAGAACCATAGCATCCTCCCATCATGGTGGGAGATGCAGGAGCACACCAGCAGAACCAGTCACACCGAGAGGCTGACAGCTCAGGAATGGCAGTGTGCCTTTATTCTGTGGCCACAAAGATGCTATCACCCATCAGCTAATGTCACAGTCTAACTATGTCTAAAATAGTCCAGAACTCTGGCTTCAAGTAGGTGCTTTTGGGGTTGGTATGCTTGCAGACCTGATGGTTGGATACAGGGGCAAAATATCAATGGCATTTCAATGATCAATGGCATTTCATAAGTGAGTTTTAAATTGCTGGTTTCTTTTTTGAAAGTGATGATGAGTAGTGGAAGTCTTAGATTTTCTTTAGCAAAAGGATGAAAGATGTGGCATTTTAGATCTGCCTAATCACTTCCAGAATCCCTTTTTCTTTTGCTTAACTAATCTGTGTTATTGTTTAGGCCAAGATCACCAAATTCAAACCACTCAAGATTTTTTTTATATTTACTTGCTGTTATTAGCAAAATAAAAGAATATCTCATTGATAGAAACAAGGTATCAAATTTGGAGAGGATAGCTAATTAAGTAGTTCACATTTCAAAATTATTTTGAGTCTTGATTTTGCAGCATCTGTGACAATTGTCTGAATTCATTTTAGCATGGCATATTTGTGAAAGTTCCTTGTTGTTCATGAGATTCAGAGCAGTTTTGTGGCTAAAGCTGCTACAGTCTTTAAAAAATGTGTTCTGTAAGATACTAATGAGTTGAGGTTGTCTATTGTGCTGATGAGATAAAGCAGGCACGCAGAACAAAGTGCATAGGAGAAAAGCTGACTGGGAATTCATGTCATTGTTCACTTTACGTGAATAACAAAAGATGCATTTAACATTTTTCATTTTGGATTGGGATACAAAAAAATGCTGATGTCAGATAAAGAAGTAGGATCCATTCCCTATTAGTTTGTGTTGATTGGAATAAGAGATTTCATACTCTGCTATGAGACAAAGGTTTTTCAAAACAGAAAGTACAGGATTTGCCTTAAAAGCCAGGTTATGAATCAGTCATGTCCTATCTCTGGCAACGGCTGAAGGAAAGAAAAGTCTTCCACAATCCACCAACCTAACAACATGCAGTTCAGGGGAGGTTGGGGGTGAAAACTCTGCTGCTTTTTTTTAACCCTTATTTTACAGCTTGAAGAAAGAGGTTTCCTACATGTAATGTGGAGAGCTATTGATCACAGTCACCCAATATTGTTTTCATTCTGCCCTTTAGTGCACTGTTTATGTGGCAATAGTGAATTTCACAGGCTGAAGCAGTGTGTATACAATGAAACACTGAGTATAAAATTATTGTGAAGCCAACCACCCTCTTAGTTTGATGAAGCACTTCTATAATGCCAGGAGAAGCTTAAGCCTTGTCTTTATTGCCAGGAAGTAAAACCTTGATAAATACAGGGGAATTAGCATTTTCCACACATTTAGCATGTTATCGGCTAAATTATAATCCTAATCTGACAAAAAGGATGGATGCCCAAAATCAAGCCAGTGGTGTTAAATGGTGCCAGACTGGATCCAAATGGGATTTTAATTGAAGTGAGAAAGTTAAAGAGGAAAAGGCCTGTTTTGTCAGGGCTGGTGAAGGGAGCTCAAGCGACGGGTCTGCAGTGCTCCTAACACCTGCAATGAGGCGCTTCCTTTCTGCACAAAGTCGGTATGCCGTTTACTTGCACTGGAAAATAACAAACTTTCTGCAGCATTTTCACAGATGATTAATCACTGCTGTTAACAGGGGCGCGTCCAGCTGTATTTCCTATTGTTTTCCTTTCCTTAATTGTTTATCAGAAGCAGAAAGCTCCCATATCGATGCGAACTTAAAAAGTTTAGCCTTTTGCAGATTCTTGGTACCAACTGTCTGCTTTGTATTAAATGAAAAGTATATTTTAAAGTAGATTGAAATAAGGGCTGTGCTAACACCATCTTGGTTCTGTATGCTTCCTATTCATGTAGAGACAAAAGAGAATGGTTGCTTTAGTAAGTCTTTTTCCGTTTTTGCACAATGTTAATTCATTCTATGCTCCACCAGATGTGCTGTGTTTCATTTCCAACCAGGTTCCCATCTGTCCAGAAGGCTGGAGTTTGAAGGATCTCATTGCTGTGAGGATGGACTACTTCTTATTCTGCCCATTTTGAGTAAAAGGTAGGAAAGGGTGAAAGTGGGAAACAAAGTGGAAATAAAAAAACCCAACATCTTTTAAACATTTAAAAAGTGAATGTAGAGGATTGTGAGCAGTATTATAGGGAGACCTCAAACAATGTATGAAATTAGGTGTTTGGTCTGAATTCAATGAAAGATAATGAAGGGTTTTGATATGATAATCCCACTTAAATGATTATAGAGTGGGGGGTGTATGTGTGTGTGAGCTGTGAGGGGAGGAGGGGTGTTACAATAAGCTAGCCAGCCAGTTCTGCTCTCAGTAAAGTGTCAGATCGGCTGTTTTGCTAAAGATAAATTTTTCATGTTCCAAATATTCTGAGAGAAAATAAACTATACTAATAGCAAGATGCATAGTGATTTGCACATTATCCAAGCCATTGAGTTATTCCTGACTGTCCCTATTCTAGTTCTTGATTTGCAGGCCAGCTACGCTCTGCAGCTGGAGCAAATTATATCAACAGAAGTGCTGATGTGACCACAAGTTGACAAAAGGACATGATTTCTAGTAGCAGAAAAGCAACTAGATTTTATGAAATTGTATCTAATAATGTTGTTTAACTCATGGATCTTGCATCTGACGTCTACTTTTTATCCAGTCCTTTCAGCAGCCCTTTGTTAGCAGTCACTCAGAAGAGGAAATAAAATGTAGCCATTGAAATAAAAATTGCTCTACGCTTTTTAATAGCTCAGCTGCAAGCTCTATTGTTTTATTTAATGGATTGTATAACTGAAGTCTTTCCTCATGACTATACTCATTTAGCTTCCTAGTTTCCAAACTAAACTACAGTATCTCGGGGTTCCAAAGTAAAGAATTGAGAGGGAGAGAGATGAAAGGATAAAAGGGTCTTTATACATGTAGAATTCAAACTGCTGGAAGTAATGTGAATCAGGAGTCAGAACAGCAACCAAGAGTCAAAAAGTTCTGCACTGCGTTTCCACTTCTGACATTGACTTGCTCTATGCCCTTGGTTATTAAAATCAGCCCCTCTAGCTCTCAATTTATCAGTCTGCAGATGGGTGTAACAATATCTACCTGATCCAAAGACATGTAGTGAGTGTGAGTATTTGCACTTCGAGAGCCTTGTGTAGAGTCACAGACAACTGAAGTATTGTTGCATTAAATTTTTACATCACACAGGAAAATTTCTCTCATCACCCAGTGTCTGTTCAACTAAGCCAAAAGTATCATGCAGTTAAAGAAACAGGATGCAAAACTGAAATAATGGGTAGAGAAAGCATCTGATTACTGTTCTCTAGTCACTTAACTGTAGGTACAGGAGATCTAAGTTGCTTTTACAGGTCACTCACTACCCCATTGTGTAACTTTTCCCACACCTGTTTTTTCCTATGATGATTTCCTAGAAGACTGTCATTCTCAATTTGTACAGAGCCTGGCACCATGGGTCTCAGCTCCAAATGAGGCAGCAATCCGATAGCAATAGCAAGAATACTGCCATACTAGGGGCAATGTGTGATGAAAAAACTTATTTTCTGTTGACTGCATCAGCGGTAATCTCAGTGTAAAAATTCAGGGAGCTCTTGTAAGTCAAAACGATTCTGCAGCACTGCTGAGAAGAGTGAAATTACTGTGTCACTGGTGAAATATACAATCCCTTTCAACGGAGAACTGAGAATGGCAAACATTCATGCAAGATTTGTAAAGTCATTTTCAGCCAAGTAACCCAAAGCAGCTTAAAAGTTAATTGACAGGTAATATAAACTTTGAGTGGTGATCTAATAAAACCAGAGAGAATCAATCATCATTTCCAATATCTTCTGAATAGTCTTCAAATATCTTAAACTCGAAAGAATCTTGGGTTACCTCTGTGGCCTTTTGAAACTTTTTCAGAGTGTGTCTTGCACATGCTCTTTAAAGAATTTGGGGAAAGCTTTCTTTTTGCCATTGTCCCAGATGTATTTGTGCCTTGTAGGCATGTTCAGTGAAATGGAAAAAAAGGCCTTATTAAATCATCAAATGCTAAGAAGGCTTTCAGCTGTGGAAGACACGCAATGTACATTGCAGTTGAAACAAATCATACAGTATAACCTGTTAAGGATGTAATTGAGATACATGTAATCATTAACCTTGGAACAGACTGGGAATCAGTTAATGAATCAAATCAATACCCTCTCCACTGATCCATAATAATTTGAAAGAAATGAAAAATTTAACAGTTGCTGTATGTGAGGTTATCATGGGCTGCAATTAGCTAGCCTCCGGGAGATTATGTTACCTAGTTACCAGAGGGTAAGTGTAATTTCCGTAGATCTTTTGGAAAGATTGTTATAATGACAGGTGCCAGACAATGAAATGGGTCAGAAAGACACTTTAGGCACTGGCTTGTAGCTAGGTCAGCTTTCTGTCCCTCCAAGCAGCACATCCTTCTCCTGACATTTTGCACTCTCAGTTAGTGCTGCTGCCTGATGAAGACATTTCAATAGACTCTCAGCTGAGTGTATCTGTTACAAAAACTAATGAAATCTTTGTTTTATGTGCTGCTACCTGTCTGGAGCTCACTGTTTTGTGCTTCTTCCAAGGTGTAAATGAAGACTACACTATATGCTTTAAGCTGTACAGTCTCCGCAAAGAGAGTGAAGGTTTTAAATTTCTAGGTATGTGGAAAGATATACTGGCCAAAGGAATAAATACTAATGGGAAACGAGATTCAAAAATACATGTGGAATATGTGTGCCTAGATGGCAAATGTTAACGAGCCTATTTTATAACACTAAATAGGATAGAGGAAGGAAAAAAACTGTTGTTTGCCTCCACAGCATGTACTCAGTGATACCCGTGCACAGTAGGATAGTTAGTTAGCTACCACATGCAAAGCAGAAAGCAGATGGTATGGTTGATATAGATCACAGGAACGTGAGTATCTGTGAGTGTGCATGTCTTTGTATGTTCGTGTGTAAATCAGCAAGGAGTTTGACATTGACATACTCCATCAAGTCTAGTTTATAAGGAACAAGTAGTGCAACATTCTGTGCATCTGGCAACATAACTAGCTCTGTCAATCTGTGGATACTGCTGACATTGTACTATTAGCGTCACTTCCATCTGTTTTGTTTATATAGGGCTTGATTTACTTTCACCATGTGAATCGGTAGTGGGTAGAAATGTCCAAAAGTCTCTGGTTCCAATTAAACCTGCAGTGTATCGTGTTGCACAGTATTATCAGAAAGGGGAGTATTATTGCAAAGAGTGTTACCTGTTTCCTCAATGGGAAATATCGATGTACATTATGGAATACCAAGTCATTTAAGTAGATCATAAAAGCCTATTTCACCAAGGCAAATTCAGTCCTTGTTCATTTTCCTGTCTTCAGGGATAAGGAAATTAAGTTTGAGACAGGAGGCTGTTCTGGTAATTCACAGTCAGTTTAGTCCAGCATGTGCCAAATGCTTTTGCCTCTTTTTACCTCCTTGGTGCCACTCATTGCTTTAAATTACACCATGGTAATGTTCTCTCTCCCAGTTATTGCTGCCCAGAACCATGGTTGGAAAATCTGGGTCTCCTTTTCCTTGTGTCCTCCATTACTCTAAGTGCAAACAGATAATAGGAGTGTTCTAGTTTAGGCACAGCTTCTGATCTACCCTACGAGTTCACTGCACCCACCACTGACTTTAGCTACCTCTAAGGAAAAACAAATGTACTGTTTAGCAGTATAAATGGGGACAGAAAATGAAAACGTGTTATACAAGTGAAATCATCAGTGGATTAGATGGGCATATTATGATACTAATCAACCTGGAATTTGAGCAGGTTAGATAACCTTCATTATGTGTCATAGGATCATTTCTGCCCAGGCATAGTCAG
Organism: Haliaeetus leucocephalus; assembly: GCF_000737465.1. Taxonomy (NCBI): domain Eukaryota; kingdom Metazoa; phylum Chordata; class Aves; order Accipitriformes; family Accipitridae; genus Haliaeetus; species Haliaeetus leucocephalus. Next base: position 2,849,042 of record NW_010973034.1, on the reverse strand, counting down.
GTCTACACTTCTATATTTCATAAAAAGAAACAACCATAATCCTATTTAGGAGAACTTAATTAGTTACTTGGAGGTCTGACTGACATCTGTGAACAAAAACCTGTTTTCTTTGGTACCTGATGCTTGATTAAACAGCATCCTGTTCAATCCTATCTTCAGAATTATGCAATGTACCTTGTGAGAAATCTAGCCATGTAAAAAGGTGTTTATTGGAAACCCTGTAATGCATTGCTTTTGATGTTGAAAAGATGGATTCAAAAGTAGCTGTTATGAAACTGCAGGTTCCCTGTGGTATTTGCTAACGGTTTGTGATTTGGTAACAGGTCCCAATATTCAGACCTGATTTTCTGCAGCTCCCAGGTTTAGTAAATGGCAGTTAGCTACCCAGGCATATTCTGCAATACAGAACAGGAAACAGGTAAGGATAATTTAGAGAAGCCAGACTACCATCTATTCTGAGAAAATAAAAAATGAGTTACTTGAGTGCTGTTTGTCCGATTCCCTGGGTTACCCAGAGAAATCAAATGTTTTCAAACCATGGCAATAAAAACCTCTTGTTTACTGATTTGGTGCACTTAGCTTTACAGAATAACCTTCTGTCAGAATAACCTGGTCTCCTTTCTCCCATAGGCAAACCATGATGTCATCCAGACCAGCTAGTTCAGCCAAGTGTGCACAGGACATATACCTTTAGCTTGACAGTCGATACTAAAGACATTGTTGATGCTCTGCTGTCATAGTTCAACCAAACAACCTGCAGGCAAAGATCATGTCCTTCCCTCTCTGTCCTTAGAGGAAAGAAACAACAAGACCTTTTCTTCTGTGACAAGGAGTTTCTAAATCTTCACACTTCAGACACAGCTCTCCCAGAAGAATAGCGTATTTGTTGCTAAGAATTGAGAGTGAGTTATGATTCTCAGTCTAGTGGCTAAAAATGTCACTACAAAAATTATCACAGTGGAAAAAGAAGAAAACCCTCCCTAAACCAAAGGTACTCAATAGTTCTGCTGAAGTCCTATTTCAAATACCAGGAGGCGTTCATCTTGAGGTCTATCATGGTTATGACAAATCTGAGATCTGCTACTTAAGTGCAACATGCTGACCCAAACTGAAAAGACAGGTTAAGTACAGGAAGCCTGAACTGCATACATTTAGACATCTAAACAACATTTAAATTATTCAAAACATTTAATTTTCTTATTCCTGTGTTTGAAGGCACCCAGAGTTCCCACTGTCTCAATTTCAGGCAGTGCAATGTGGTGTGACAAGACTGGGACAACATTTTCTTCTGGCTGTCAGGTATCACACCAGGCAGGATCCCGATTTCCTCGGGTTTCTTCACTTAGTCATTATTTCACTTCAGCTATTTACAGAAACTGTTCAGCAGGAAAGACAGCCACTGCTCTGGCTGTCAGGTCATAACACAGCGTATGCTCTCTCCATCACTCCACCATCAATTGTAATGGGGTGGAGAAAGAAAGAAGAGACTTGGTGGTCTTTACTTCACAGGCTTGCTATTGATACCTGATGGACTGGAGGTAAAACTTCCTTTCCACTATTTGAGAGTAAATCTTGCACTATATCACAATAGCTGTCAAGAGGATAGAGCATGCAGAAGGGAAAAAATCTGTAGTAAATACAACTTATAGGGGCCCCTCTCCATTGGCATCAATCCTTTCCCTTATCACAGCTGAAACATATAATTGCACAAACAAGAGCGTAATTGCAACATTCAGGAACCTTATTAGCACATGTACGTGTGCAAGGTGTTCAGAATCAAGTTAGGATTTTGTAAGTATGTCTCCCTCTCTCTTTTTTACACAGCTCACATAGTGCATAAGCTTTTGAGAAGGTGGGTAGTCAGTTGTATTTGCTTCTCTCATCTCCAACATGATACCTGAAGAGAACATTTAAAAAATGGTTTTCCATAAAAATGAGAAAAGGAAGCTCAAACATCTATAGAATCTTTAGATACTGCACATAGGTAACTCCAAGACATCCATCCTTGTAGCTGGATGCAGGCTGTGTACTGAAAGAATAGGCGCTTAATGAGAATAATGTCATGTATAGTTTCAGACAGTCACGCTGAGGTGAAGGTTGTGGGTCAGAGCTTTATCCCTGGATCTTCTGTTCATTGTTTTTCCATTGTATGGAAATATACAGCAACTCTTATGTACTGCTTTCCATTGGCAGACCTGAAAGCACTTTGAAATGACCTGCTGAGGCAAGTGATATTCCTGCATTGCTGTCAGGGAATGGAGGACCATGCTATCGCTGAACTATGGCTGAAGCTGTGAACTTCTGAGCTCCATACATCACGAGGTCTAGCTTCTGGGCTTTGGGCTGTTTGTGGGTGAGACACATACACCATCCTTATCCTATGTCCTAGCTATATACTGTGCAAAGTATATCTGAAAAGGACTTTCAAGCATACTAAATAGCAGTCAAGACATGTTGGGGATATGGCCATTGTGTGAATCCAGGTCCTAGACTTCTTTGGGTAGAAGCTGCAGGTAATGGGGAAAAAAGTCAAACAGTGTTTCTGGGGCTTTATTTCTGTCCACTTTTTGAATAACTAACAATTTAGATGGCAGCTGGAAATGGAGTACATCTTCCGTCATTTTGCTGTGTTTCATTTGCGCAGTGTTTCATTGAGTTTCGAGAGGGGAATCCAGCCTAATTCAGCCAAACTGGCTCCTCAACCAAAATCTTCATATGTGGCATATGATGTGAATCCTTTATTTTTTAGATGCAGTACCATCACCACTTCACAGCTGTTTTTTTCCAGAGAGGACAGAAGGCAGATAATTCAATAAAATTCAACTGAAATACAAATTTCATTAAACTTATTAAGAAATATAGAGGGTTATAATTCTCTGAAAAGCAGATAGTAGCTTAGTTGGGGCACCTAAGACTGCCGGCACTTAGTGTTTATGGAAACATCAATAAATTTTGCCTTTGCAATTCCATGAATTTCATATTGAAAAGGGAAAAATTAGTACTCATCCTACATCTCTGAGTAGTAAATTATAAGTAAAATTGTTTGAGGCCCATAGGTAAAAGGTAACATAGGAAAGCAACAAAATATTTTTATTATACCATTATCATTTTATTGTGTATTATAGCCAAAATAAGCACTCATAATCTGAAGCTAGCAAAGAGTTATTATTTTTCATAATTTAATAATGATGATGCAGAGCATATGGCCAAAAAAGGCAAGGAAAACAGTTTTTATAAAAACAGAGCTCTGTGGATGCACAATATTGAGTTTGTTTTAAAAAGAGAAGTGCCTCCTTGCAGTTTCTAAAGCACTAACTCCAGGATTGTATTTATTCATCTGTTATTTACTCCTACTAGAAACCACAGCATACCATTAACCTGCCTCCACTCCTGCATAAGGGTATGCCATTGCTGTTGTCTCTCCTCCACAGATGGTTAGTGCAGAGATGAGACATTCAGTGAATGCTTCTGCTTTCTTCTGAAAATGAGGAAAAAAGAAGCCCGATACCTCCTGCAATAGACAGCTATGGGAGCAAAGTGTGCAAGTCAGGGCTGAGACCTCCAATGTGAGTACCCAAATTAGTAGACTACAAATTACAGCAGGCCACTGTGGCTCAGTGGCACATCATCATGACAAGAAGTGCAACGTACCTCTCCAAAATGTGCAAAACTCACCATAAGTAGCGTGTGACACGATGATCAAGGTTGTCCTTGAGAAGAAAGCTGATGAGTTCCTTCATGAGCTGACTCTGGTGTCCTAGGTAAAGGGAGTTGTCCAGCTGAACATTCTCCTCTGACCACATTTTGAAAGAAAGTGGCAGCACCCCTACATTTTCTGTGGTTTCTTGCTGTGTTTAGAAAGTCCTAGTACATTTTAGCCCTTAGAAGGAGACATTTTACTTGTACTACAGGCTTTGTATGGGCAGCCAACTATTTATACCTGAAAGAGGGGAAGTAGTGCACCTACTCAGAAGGACTTAATTATGTGGATGGAGACATAAAAGGTAGCCCCATGGACTTTATAGTTTGATATTTGCAGAGATGCCAATGGGAGCTCCATGCAGGTTTTATTAGGTACTGTGTTCTTGCTGAAGCCTCTAGAAGAGACTGTCATTTGGAGAGTTACAGACTGAAATATTCATGTGTATAACAGTACATTTGAAATTGGCCCATATGTCTGTTTCTTTCAAAGGAGAAAGACGGGTTAGTTACCTCTAACTGGAGCTGACTCTAGCAAAGCTTTTGCAGATCCTGAAAGATCACAAGTAAATGAAAGTGGCAAAATATGTACTGGTTCTAGAAACAAACTAATCACTTTCAAAGCATGGAGAGTTTGCAGACCTCATGCTGATGAAGAAAACAGTTATGGCCAACATGCCAACCTCTGAACCTGGTGTTGGTCCATGAGTGGGAGGACTGTCTGGCTACCATATCTAGGTACTCTGAGCCTCAAGATGTAGAGGACCTGGTGGCATCTGGCCTTTCCAGTGAGCTCCTGAGTCCTGTAGGCAAGTAGGATGGAAAGTCATTCTTCAGTCAATGAATATTTAAACTGTTTAAGCTGTTCACATTTAAGCACACATAAGTGATTTTGGGAGTCTTTGAGATTAAAAAGAATAAATACTTGAAAGACTGACCCAAGCTGTGTCTGGAGACTTCTGAAGTTATCCAGATGGATAACAAGGGTGCCTGCTGCCATGGGCCCAGAAGCATTCTGTCTGCATCTAAAACACATAAATGTTTTTTTGAGGAATGAGTAGAAAGATCTAGCTACATAGGCGTGTATAGTAATTGTTTTTTTTTTTTTTTTTTTTTTGTGTGGCAGATTTGACAGCAATATGAAGTGTCTGTGGAAAGATAGTTTACATTCTTTACTTCATGGCCACAGACATGAAGCTGTCATAAAGACATCACCTTGGACCTGCTGTCATGTTGTAGCTATTTGAAACAATCAAAGCTCCCTGCAACGAAGCATTTAGAGATTCTGGAAGATGGCTCTCAGGTAGCATGTGCATTAGCTATAACTCACTCTGGACTTTACTTAATATGCTAGAGTTACTTTGATTCTTCCTGTGGCTTGCAGCACAAGTTCCATCCTAAAAAAAAGTTTTAACTCCAGGAAAAAATAGCCAGCAGGTGATAAGAGGTTTTGCCTTGAGTTTCAACCACTTAAACAAATGACTTGAAAGGTTATAAGTAAGCCTCTAAAAAGAAAAAATTCCACCCCTTTCACTTTACCACTAGCAGGTGACTAATGAGAGGGAGAAAAAAGGAGGAGGAACAGGAGGAGAAGTGAGGACGAAGAAGATTCCCTTTCCAAGCTGTTCTTATTATCCTTTTGAGTTTTAGTTAGTCTAGATTAATTTAAATGTTACCACCTTTAAATGACTACCTTTCCCTGTAGGTACAGTTCGTTAGTTCACATAATGTATGTTTTGCAATAGCAGTCAATCTCTCTTCCATTTGTTTAAAAGCCTGTTTGTGAGCAATAATGGACAGACTTCTCTGAGCATTTTCTACTTTAAAAAGTCTAATTTGTACTATCTCTGAAACTTTAAATGCATTTCCAAATCTGGTAAAATTGATTCCTCTCTGAAAAGGAAGAAATCTTTCTGAATTTCTTTCACTTTTTCTTTTTTCTTATATAGCCCATTTTATCAAACATTTATAAAATTTTAAAACTTTACAACACACTTGCAAGATTTGGACTGGCTTGTTCCTGGATGTCTGCAGTATTTGAGTCCAGGAACTCCCAACTTGAAAAGTCCTCTGAGAGAAAACATGTGGGTATGTGTAAGGTAAAGAAGAGAGGAGTTCTTTTTAATTGTATAAATGTACTGGTTGATTAAAGCCAGGAGGGTGCCTTAGTAATTTTAGAGCATATTTTTCATTAAAAATGAAAAAAAAAGTTGAATAACTCAACATTTTAACTATTGACTGAGACATAGCCAATCTATTTTATCTATAACTGACCTTCTTAGGCCTTGGGTTCCCCACAGTGTAAGCAAGAATACGATAACCTAGCCTTATTCAAGCAAAGCAGTGACCATTCTGGCTATTTTTAATATATCTAATTTGGTGAGTTCACTAGTTACTTCTCATTCTCTTGATTCACTTAAATAAAATGCATCTTAATTTGGAATTGATTCTCATTTTTCTGTTCATTAGTTAAATTGTGTGAATTGCCATGTCCATAGATCTCATTCACTGACATGGCAACCAAGATAATCTTTTATTCTTAACACCTATAATTTAAATTATTATTTCCCCTTTTGATCACGTCTCTGGATTTTTACTGAGGTTTGGACTTTGAAAAGACTTTCTAGACATTCCCCTACAAATATGCTAAGATATCATAAAATTCTCATGTTGAATTAAAATGTCTTGACTTTTAAGTTTGGTTAAAACATGAACATGAAATGTCTATGGTATCATGCTGAGATTCCATCTGATTTCCTGATGAGCTCCTAAGGTGACAGTTTCTTGATCTACCATTAGGGATGTAAGGTATGATCAACGAGAGCTGGCTGGATTATCCTGACAGCCTCTTCAGTCAAAATCTCCCATATCTGAAAGCATCTCTGATGCTTTTAATTTTCTTTTTTATAAAACTTAACAAAAATTCAAAGAGAGACACATGGCTCATCAGAAAAGTGATGACTCTCAGATGAACTACTGGTCATTTAACAAACACCAGGGTTTCCCTAGCAGGATCGTGCTCTGTCAGCCCAACTGGCAAACACCTGAAACTTTTGACTGCAGGCAAGACAAACAGGCAAACAGTCCCCTCTGTTCTACATCACTAAACTGACAGTCCCACCCTTTGTTTTAGACCAAGACTTCAATATACTCGCAACGTTTGTGTCATATGAGTGTGAGTTACTTCTCATCTACACCCACTCATACTTCCTTCCTAATAGCAAGTTGTTCCAAAATATCTCATCAGCAGCCCCTTTCCTGCTGCTTCAAGAAAAAAAAGAAAAAAAAAAAATTGAATCCGTGGTCCGTTGGTTCATTTTACCCAGTGAACTAAACTTGTTTGCTTTGCCCTTACAAAGCTTGATCTCCTTCCTGTTTGTGAATGAAACACTCATCAGCACAATGTAATGTGACTTCATTCAGTAGCAGCAGCTGCAGAAGCAGCCAAGAAGGGAGTTTTGGACATTCAGAGGAGGACTGTGCAAATATTTGGCTTTTGAGGTTTAGGAAGAGGAAAAGAATTTTTTTTTTTTTTTCTGGGAATGTTTTCGTTTTGGCATGATTTTTTTTAGTTCAGTTTTCTGCATCAAATTAAAAAAAAAAAAAGAAGAAAATATTTTGTTTGGGTTGAACAAAACACATCATTTGACCAACAGGAGACGTCATCTATTTTTAAATTGAAACTCACTTAAAATGCAATTTAGTATTTTTTAATGTAAGATCAAAGCAAAAACATGATATACTTCCTTTTGAAAATATGCAGGTGTTTCCAAATTCTGTTTTTTCTCTTTTTCATTCTTTAATTTAAACAAATGATTGCATCTGCTGCAATACCACCCCAGTACTTCCTGGTACTACTCCGTGGTGCTATATAATATTATATAGAGTCAACTCTGAGGCAAAATAGTTTCACTTATTTTTAATTTACATAATTATCTAATTCAAATAACGCACTGGAATTATCACTCCAGTATTTTTATTCCAAGGTTTCTTATTTTTATACTCACCTTATAACTACCTTCCTATTCTTTGCCTCTGCTTGCTTTGTCCTTTTAGTATTTTGAGTCCAACTATTTTTCTTTCCAACTCCTACCCCCACTTCTAAATTAAATAATCCTACTGCATCAACGAATTAAATGACATATTCTGCCATAACATTGTTCATATGGGTTACACAATGCCAATATATCTGCCTTGTCTGCCTAGACCATACATTTCCACTGTATATAATTCCACATAATTAAATGTACGTAGGTGTCTAATCCTGTGGTTAATCCTATGACTTCAATGTGACTGAAATGCCTAAATTCATGAGGTTTTGTGTCTCGGGTCTTTGGATAGGGGCAATATGAACTGCTTTGTTTGTACAACAGTCTCAGTTGGTTAATCGACGTGAGCATAGAAACCGTGGTTGATAATAATTAATTGTCACTGTTGTGTCATCGTTGTTAACATCATCACTTAGTGCAAGACTAAAGTTAAGACAAGGCTTTCGCATTTCATGAGATGACTCTTTAGAAGTTTCCTGACAGTTGTACCCTGAACCACTCAAAAGAGCTCTTTTCCACTGGATTTTAGATGGGGCTTCCACTGCTGTTTCACTGCTGAGCCGTGTAAACATACTGTCCACTAATTCTGTTTTCCAAACTAATGACAGCTGTCTGAATTCAGCCATGATAGCTGGGATCACCATTTTCCTTTCTGATTTGTCATTTTGCTCCCTTAAAAGTTCATGTAAAAGAACTGCCTTCACTGAGCAAACGTAGAAAACATATTCTGAAATCTGATTTTGGGAAAACCCAGCTAATTTAGCCTTTTTTATAACCATACTAGTCACATTGCAGACCTCAGGCACATTCCTGTTGTCCTTATCCAGACAACCTTGCTTTCATATTGATTTTGCCCAAATAAAATAGGCTTTAATATTGTGCAAATAATGCAATGAAACTAATGTGCCAGGGAAAAAAAATAATTGTCCTATTTACACCATTTTCACACTCTTACAGATTTTGCATATTTTCTCATTTCTGTATTTTTGTCAAGATTCTCATTAATGTTTTTGAAATTCCTATATTTATTGGACAAGCAATAGCTTAATGAATCCCTTAAAAAACCCCTGACCTTTAAAATTAAACTATCATGCAATTGAGTTTCTGTATTCTGAACATTTATTCAGATCATGTTACAACCAGCACAGCAAAGAAGCATAAGTGAAAGATTCAAGACTTCAAGACTTTTCTCCAAATTATGTTTACAATAATGTAAAAAATATCTATAAATCCACGTCAAATATAAGACCTCAGTACAGATTCAGATGCCTGGCACTCTCATGACCAGTGCAATACAGCATCAGCAGCAGAGCTGCTGAGATGCAGGCTCTCAGTTTCAGTCACACTACAGTTTCTCGCCCAGAGAAACTGTGTTTTTTCAGCAAGCTGAGAAGCATTTTCTACTCTGATTGACTTTTTCCTCAGATGTATTCATCACATAATTGTAATCAGGAGAAGCCATTGTGTGTTGTTCCTACTGAAGTACAGCATTTATAGTATTGCAATTAAGACGGCTTCATTGCTAATACACTGGGCATTTGCCTTTTCTGCAGATTTAATGCGACTTTGCTGTGTGATGAGTTCAAGAAGGATGTGGAACACCTCTCCAAAAAACTTAATGCTTTTCTTCAAGCACTTTAAGTATCTGCAGGCTTTAATGCAAGGGGCTGGACACCCCCCTTGCTGTGGTGAAGTTTAACGTCAGCTTTCTAATACAATCCTTCTCTCAAGCTGCACTGTCTTTCAATACATTTTTACAGTTACCCTGGCAAAAGCAGGTTGTCTCTTTTTCCCATGCCACATAGTTTCAAAGCACAAATGTAGTGGTTTTCTCAGCTGAATGTAAAAGTTTTCCAGTTTTTACAAGAATCACTGACATTTGGAAAACTCTTTGCATCTCAAATCATATTAAAGACTAGAAAACTCTGGCAAATAGAGAAGCAGTGGAAGCAGGGAAAAAGCAAATTGTGTACAATGAAGTAGCTCATCTTTATCTTATTTTGTACATTCTCATTCTATAATAACTTTAATTTCTAAAGAAGTTGCTCCAATCTCTAAGAAAGTAACACTTGTTTTAAAAATATTAAAAAATTAATCTCTGAGTTATTTCTGAGGGGTTTTTAATGGTTTCCCCATAGCAGGAAACATGTTGCTTCTCTGAAAACAGATTTATTTCAACAAATTACCATTTTCCTTCCTCCCTAAAATATTTAATTGAATGATGTTACAAATGCTTCTAGTTGTGCAGTGTCATTACATAGGCAGGGAGCCACTTTAGGTTTCCTTACATTGAAAGGGCGTCGGGAGGTAGCTGGGTGCCCAGCTCTCGGTTGCATTGAACATTGCTGCCGGTGGATTTGGTTCCCTGGCAGGATCATGTACCGAGGACCCAAAGTGTGACAAAAATGGCAATCAGGTAAGTCAGTCCCTGTTCAGCACTCTGTATTTCCTCACACCTGCACTGACATTCTCAATGCAAGCCTGTGTAATAGCTGCATAAAACCCCAGAGTATGCTTTCCTTCAACGTAAGGGTGCCCCCAGAGAAGACGACCCATCTGAGCCCCGGCTATTCAGGCATATTGACTGCTTGATATTTGTCACTCCTACATAGCTGCATCATTTCTTGGTGCTAAACTCATTCGTGAAGATAGAGGTATGGTGGGAAATTACACCCACTGGTAGCAGCAAGTGGTAAAATTTGAAAGAGCTTTCGTTTACTCATTTTACAGTGTGATGTATTGGGGTTATGTTAAGTTATCAATATATTTTGTCTTTTCTATTTTTAGAGGGTTTTTTTTTTCACTCCGTTGCTCTGTAACTCTTTAGCCCCCTTCCAGATGATCTGTGCTCCTGTGACAAGCAAGCCATGGTAAAAAAAAGGGAGCTGCTATGAGTGCTGGTTTCCTCCCACCTCCCTCAGCCTGAAGTCAAGTTCATTCTGGGTCATCAGGGTTGTTGCAAGGAAAGGTCTGTGAGCAAGGATGAGCAGGACTTGTGCGGCATTGGCTCATATTGTCACCTTTCCCTCCTGAGTTGTAACTGGTCTTCAATTTACCTACCAAGAAAAATGATCTGGCCTGCCTTGCAAAAATGAGACCCAGGATTTATTGCAGCTGTTGTTTGATTTCAGCTTTCAATGCTGTATCCACGGTAAAGAAACCCAAAGAAAAAATATGTAGGCAATCTGCTATTTTGTACTATATATATTTTATTTTTTTTTTAATTACATGGCTATTACTTTAGTGACAAAACCTTGTCCAATGCATTCTGGGTGTTTACTACTGATGGGCAACTGGTTGAGTTCAGCAGCACTGTGCACAGGGGCTGAAGAAATGAGGAATGTGCATACAGAAGGCTAGAATTAGGAAGATATTTTTTGGAAGACCAATGCACTGAGTAGCACGCAGGCAAGTAGGGAGGAAAAGTAGAAGGCAGGCTGTTTGTATCATAGAGTCAGCTACAGTTTTAAGGATGTGCTTGTGTGACAGCAGTGGTTGTGAATTCACTACGGTTCCTATCTCTACAATCATCTGATGTGATATACCTCTGTATAGTGTTTCTGAAGTGCCTAGTTATAGGACCTTCTGAAACTGCAGTTGTTTCGTGACTATAGCACACAAACACCTTTTTCCTTACAATTTATTATGGCATGGGGAAGTGCTTGTGCTCTGGTTTTGCAGACAGCGAAGACCCCTGAAGGACTGAGTGGCTAAAAGAAATGAATGCACAAAAGGCTGTTAAAATGATCTAACCATCCCATTCTTACTTAGCATAACAACTTAGATTCTCAAACCTCCCACTCATCTGCAGCCAACCCACAGGGAACATAACCTTTTCTGCCAGTAAAAATCTGGGCATGTTCAGAACTGTCCAAATCCTAATCATACTCGGCAACTAAAGAGCTATCTCATGCCTCAACAAGAGATCTGTCTGGATTTTGCCTGGTTTTCTTCCATGGTCTGCTCTGGGTCCTGTCCAATTAAAAGGTAAAGCAACAATCTCATTTTCTCAAGTATGTTAGTGATAAGAACATTCGCCTACACAAACTGGAGAAAAAAATAATAATAAAAAAAGAATAAAACTGTTCCTTCTCTGGATATGTTTTACAAGGAAAGGATGGCTATACCATGTATTTTCAGGAGAAGAATCAGAACCAAAAGTCTTAGCAGAAGACCACTACCTCCTTGTAGTCCCAAAAGAACATGTCTACCCTGCCAAAGTATCCTTGCTTGACATGCTCATTTTTGTAGATCCCGTTCCTAGGTACCCGTTCTACCAAAAGCACCTGATCCACTGTAGTTGTTTCCACCTGGAAGCTAGAGCAACTTCATTTTGCAGGCTTGTCACTTGCCCAAGGTTATGCAAGCTGGCTATGATGGGGGTGTGAAATGAACCCAGCTCTTCCAAGAGCAATCCAAGCCCCAGAGCACCATCACTGTCTTTCCCTGCCTGGGTTGGAGCTGTGGTTACTCTGCTCCAGAAAACCTTCCTGCCAACCTTGTCTTGAAGTTTTCAGTGCAAAGAAAGCTCTTAAAAAAAGGCACAGACAGGGCTATATTGGCAGGAGGTTTGAAATTTCAGCTGGAAAATGACACAGGAAAATGTGTTTCCACTGGAAAATGACACTTCCCCTAAAGTTTTTTGGCACAACTGGAGAAAAAAGCATTAAGAAAAATTCCAGTGCCGTGAGAAGTGTTAAGATGCAGTAGCTGGTAACTCACTGATTTCAGTGATGCCAATGTTTTTACCCTTCAAAATGCCTGTTATTTTCAGAAAAAATAGCTTCAAATTTTAAAAGACAGGAAACTTTTCGTTTGCAGTTGCTACTATATTGGGAAAAGGCTGATGATCAGGTACATGTGTATTAAACAACTTGGGGGTTATTACAGTAAAACAGGAGCTACCACACTGGGAGATTTAAAAAAAAAAAAAAAAGAAAACAAAAAAAAGGAAAAACCTGTTATAGATTATCATTGCCTGCATGTGTAAGAAGTGCATGCATGTGGATAATCTTGATGTGGTTTTAAAACAGCACTAACAAAAGACCAAATTCAAACCCCAAATCACTTCTGTTGTTAACAAAAGAGATGAAATTCACATTTTTACACAATGACTTGTTTCTTGAGCAAATACAGTCATTTCATTAGATTAATATTATTCTGAATCTTTAAGGGTTTTCAAGCTTTCTTATTTGTTTGCTCTCTTCTTCCTCTCATTTATAAACTGGCAAAAAAGCATGCAAAAAAATTGAGTCAACCCTTAAAATTAGAAGAAATGGCTAGCCTTGGAGCATTTCTCATCAATGCTAGAAATTCAGTTTAGGACAGTGAAACTGACAAGTCACTCTCTATGATGACAGATGAAGACTTTGAAAATGAGAAGGAAAAGAGCCATTTACCAAGCTTCTTTTTTTATTTGATGTAAACAAGAGAAGTCACGTCTTTCTAGCCTATGTGGACATTCATTCCAGTTATGATCTCAGCTGTGAAAAGGTTACGGGGAAGTATGTATGGGCAAGAATACTCACTCTGTTGCCAGGAGTATGGGAATAGTTGAGCTTATATTTGATCTTTTGCTGCCCATCATACTTCATACTTTTCATCTGTGTCATGCCACATCACACCAACATGACAGAATAAGCTGCCTGAGCACCTTGACCTAGCCATTGCTGTCCCTCTGTGGTCCCCCACCCAGTCACCAACAGAGACTTTCCAGAGGTACAATAAACAGGAATCTTTTCAGACAGTTCTTCATGAGGCTATTTATAGAGCAAATTGTTACAAAAATAGCTCTAGAGCTGACATGTATTTTTCTTCTCTAGGGTAGGAGATGACCTATCACTCCCTGCAGTGCTCACTGTGGGCTGATGCTTCCTGAACTGCTTCCATATAATGCAGTTCCAGGACTCTAATCCAAGTTTTACTGTAACGAACACAAAAATGCATATTTTACCTTTAACAAGCATCTCCAGGGCTGTTTGAGCAATTGGTCTCTGCACTTGATGCAGGACAGGCACGTGCTGCTATAGGACTGAAAGAGTCAATAGCTATTCTCTCTTAGACAGACAATTAGAAGAACAGCACTCTACAAGGATGTTTTGTGACACTAATCTATGACTTTTCTATTTGCTTCTATAGCAAATTTAAAGATTTAAAGATTTCCCAACCTCTCCCTACATTCAAAGGCTGTTTACGGAGTCCATTTCTGAATGGTATGAAACGGCTATGAAAGGACTTAGATGTGAATAAAAGTTACCTCAAGAAATAGACCTAGATTATTTTGCTGTTCAGGAAAGACATGTTGAGAGAGACCAAGTCCTACTTTGCCTTTTACTGAGTGTACTTACATGGTTCTTACTGAGTGCTACTATCTGAAGCAAAATATGGCATGTTACGCAGTCTTCCATGTGCTAGATCTCATGGAAGATAAGCAACCCCTTCTTCCCAATATTTTTACCAGACATGTGAAGAACAGTAAAAAATTTGATAGCAGAACATTTTCAGTGGAAGGCATACTAACTCCAGAACTTTGTTTCTTCTGATGAATGGAGATCCACATGCAACAGCTTCAGGACATATTGATTTGCTCAGATCTTACTTAGCTGTTAGGAATAAGTCAAAGGGACTTTTCAATGCTCTGAGTTACTAAATTAAATTAATCTGATCTATGCTATGGGTTTTTTTTTACTTTCTTAGACACAGAGAATCATAGAAGTGTTGGTTGCATGGGACTTCTGAAGGTCATCCAGCCTCCCACTTGAAATGGGACTATTGCCAACACTAGATCAGGTCAGTGATGGATTTGTCTAACTGAGTCTTGAAAATATCCAAGGACAAAATTTCCTCAACCTCTCTGGGTCACTTCTAACCGGCACTTACCTCCTGGAGAAGAGTTTTTCTAATGTCCAGTACGAAGCCTCTGACCCACAGTCTGTGGCCATTGCCCTCTGTTAGGTAGCCTGGCACTACCTAGAAGAGTTCAACTCTGCTGTGCTTGTAACAGCTCTTCAGACAGTTGTCGGCTGTTATTAGACTGTCCCTTTGCCTCCTCTTCCTCAGACCAACCAAGCTCAGATCCCTCGTCTTCCCCCCATGTATGCTGTCGTCTAGGCGTCTGACTCTTTTGGCGTCCCTCCACTGGAGCTCTGCAGCTTCTCTACAGCCCTCTTGAACTTGGGACAAAAAACCAGAGACAGTATTCTGCAGCCAACCTGCTGGCCACATTCCCCCTAATGTAACTCAGTATGAAATTAGTCTTATTCATAATGAGGGCTCTGTTGCTCACCTTTGGTTTGGCCTTCACTGCAACCCTCAAGTTCCTTTCAGCAGGCAAAAGGTAGTTGGATTTGTCCCTTTGCAGGACACACAGGCAAAATCCAACAAAATTCAATAATCCAGTGATATCTTTCATAAGAGCTAACATTTAGCTCACTCCGACTTTAGCTCACTGTTTACCCCTCCACCTGTACTGTGCTTGAGAACTCATTTTCCTGACTTTTTTCATCCAGCAGCAACAGTGCTGCTGAACATGAACTACATTTACTCACGGTGTACTGTGGGAGTAGCTAAGACTGCCCTGTTCCAGCACATGGAGGGACCGTGCATCAGCTGGAGGTGCCAGCAGTAGCTCTGCCTCTCCATTCAACAGCAGCCACCTCCACTGTATCCTGGGGAGCCAGGGCAGATCCGTGATGCATGGCACCAGCTCCTGGAGGTCTCTTTTTCTAGCACCAGTATGGGAAGTAGTAGGAAGAAGGACTTACACTGTCCTGTGCGACTGCACGTGTCTCAATGCTCCTCTGAATTTTCACGGTCTTTTGTCTTGTAATGTAACCAGGTTGGTTGGTTGGTGGACTTTTGATTCTGCATACCTGACTACTTATTCTATACGAATGGATCTGCCTATTGATAGGTCTGTTTATCAACCTGTGTGAAGGCTGTTGTCACCAGGGTGTCTGGACAGCAACAGAGAGCTATATTCAGGTTCAGGGGAACTCGACTAATGTCAGTGAAATTCCAGTAAGTATCAATTTGGCATTTGTGACCGCAAGAAGCAAATTACAGACAGCAAGATGCATTCATGTTTTCTAATACAGGTGAAAGGGAGGACTAAGTAAATTTTGAATAATTTCTCTGTTGGATATTCAGCAGAATGCCATGTTCTCTTCAGGCCTCAGGTGAATGTTACATGCAGAGTATACCTGTTCTTAGTATTTTTTCATTCCTCTTTCTGTTCCTTTTCACAACAACAAACTTTAGTAAACATAGAAAATGGGGTTCATTTTACTGTGTAATACTTTTTTAAGAATTCTAGCAGAAAGGCTTGCTATATTTATGGTTCTATCAAAAAATGCAGCTAAAAATAGAAATTGTTTCCTCTCATCAAGGAATGAATCTGCCAAATGAATCTGCTATAGGAAATCTAAGTCACATTGGATTACCACCTGACACTATCAAAGCTAAACTACCGTCAACTTTAAAGCAAGAAAAAATGATCAAATTATTACGGGTTTATGAAATATGTTTAGAACCACTTTAATTCCTTTCAATCCTTTCATAACAGAGTGAAAAGGAAAAAGTTACTCTTCAGTGAAGGAATTTATTGTAGCTCAAAAGGTGTTAAAAATGAAGAAAATCAGAAAAGTTCAGATTCACAATTCAAAGATTAAGGAAGGAAGATAACAGTGAGAAGAAGAGCATGGATCATTTTGATACAATCAATTATGCAAAGCATAGATGTAATTTTGGGGTATGCTTGAGCTCAGGATTCTAAATTTACAGCTAATTTCACCATTAGATGAAGTTTTGCAAGATGATCTAACCAATTTGGAAAAGTCTAAGATTCACTAAACATAAAAGATCAACTCTGACCTCTTAAAAGACTTCTGTTGATCATAAACCACTTGGTTAAATTTGATCCTTTATATACATAATTTTCGTAAATATCGTTCAACTAATATAGATATCCAAGCCGCTGAGAAATCTTAATGAACCAGAAATCATAATGTAGAAAATAGAAATAACATCCCCTATATATATTTTTATACACATATATGTGTGTGTATATACATACGAACACAGAATTTTATTTATTATATAAATTAAGCCACCAGTTTTGAAAGTAATTCCTCAGAATCAGTCATAAGTCTTTAAGCACCCACCAAACCATATCCATGTGGTCTTCAATTCATTCCTCCAGTTTCGTCAGGATGTCTGCATTTGGCTAAAGCTGAGGAGCAGTGTCTGCATTTTCTAAATGCTCAGCATGCCCTTTATTTATTTGGACCCTGTCTTCTCAGCAGATGGAGAGGCTGCCTCAACTATTTGGAGAATTTAAGGCAAGGACATTGTCGTGGGTGTCTCCATGAGCTCTGGGAGCTAATGCCGCTGGAAAGGGTGTCCCAAATTATTTTGGGACTTGTAGATCTCAAGTTATCACCATGTTACAGACTACATCTACAAGTCAAATTTACACGACTCCCTCAATTAGGAGCAAGCACAGGTAATCAGGCAGCATCCTGGCCAGCCAACCATGGCTACTGATTTCAATTCTGGGACTGCATCACATAGTGTCCAGCCTAGAAACTGATGCTTGAGAAATAGGATACTTTTTTTATTCTGGCCTAATTCTGTCCCTGAAGGAGTATGGTGGGAGCCAATAGCATTTCTGCAGGAAGAATATGTTTCATAGAACAACAGTGCTAAATGTGAAGTGTCCTATCCATTGGCCACTATTGCTATCCCAGCTAGACCAGCATAAAGGTGAAGTAACCTCTGATCTCTGATGCAACAGCTGGAGCTGATCCATAAAGCGTTAGTACAATAGAAAACAATATTGCAAAGCACGTGTTGGGTATTACAGTGCTGTGGTTGAAATTCAAAATTCATTTGTGCAATTTTGCATCTATATCTGTTTCTAATCAGTTGACATGTGTTGCATGGTGTATCCTGACTGGGAAAAGGTAAGTAGGTTAGAAGGAAAGGATGTCTGGAAATTATTAATGCATTCAAGCTAGTTCCCTACAAATCAAGAAATATATTCTCTCACTGATGATGGTAAGATTATTTTTCTCTACTAGGAAGGCCCACCTTTCCTAGAAGACAAGCATCCAATTGTAATTAAGAATACTCTGGTCTAATATCAAGTAAGGATAACAGTATTTCCCAACATTTTCATATCCTTTTTTCTAGGTCAGTAAGAGCAATATGACGGTGTTGAATTTGTTCACAAAAGAATCAACAGTAAGACTCACAGTGTTTTTAAGTCACAGCAAAACATCAATAGTCTTATATTTTTAATAATGATCTTATTTGCTGTAATCTTGGCAGCCTTGATGCATATTAGTTTCATTGCTGACAACATCAGTGGAGCAAAAATATTTACTGTAGGTGGGTTCTGTTTAGTTTAAGTGGAATGTATGGGGTCACAATATATCTATTTCTAATTTTAGTACTGTTGTTTTGGGACCAGTGCTGTGTATAAGCCTAATTTGCTATAAGTTTGTAGTAAATTTATGTGAAAAAATACACACTCACACAAAAATAATGATTTTAACCTAGTCCGTGCCTCATAGAATATTCACTTTCACCTGTCATTCTCCTCTTGCTGATGGAGTGCTTCTGCTATTAATGACAAAACTCCTGTTGATGCTGCTAAGATCAAGAGAGAAGCTGTTTGGCTTTATGGCAAGCAGGGGGATAACTGGTTGATTTTTAGGGGCCTGACAGGAGAATTAACACAGAAGAAAGTGGGCAGGCTTAGGCTGACCTGCTCTGCAGCAAGCATCTGCCTTACACGCGGGTGATAAAGGGGCAGAGGGATGTCATGCAGGTAACAATTTTGCTCCTTTACAGATTGGTGATTCCTTTCCCAGTGGACTCCCTTAAAATAAAAGTGTGAAGTACTGGAGAGAAGTGGTGGTGTTAGCAAGGATGGAAATTACCCTGTTGCTTCATAAAGTCCCCAAAAGGGGAAAACCCACCTTAAGGAGATAGAGTGGCCACTCCCTTGATAACTGGTAAATCTGACCTGCTGTTTTCAGCAAGGTACCTGTTGCTGGAAAGCCTTAAGAAATGTCAGCCTAATGCCTTGCTTTTAAGTACCAACATTTTTTCCTTTGCATGATTATTCTGATAAAATCTGTGTGACTAGTTTTACACAAGTTTTTAAATAAGGAGGCATAACACCTCAGGTTTCCTAGAAGCAAACACTATCATCCAAGGATTCCTTGCCAGAGGGCACAAAATTCCCAAAGGCTCACTCATCCCAAAAGATGCTCAAGTCCTTCCCAGGTCATAGTAAACCAAAGAGTGAACTGTGTTCACTAACCCATCAGAGTTTTCTTTAAATTGTTAGTTATTCACTACAGGCAGCTATTTAACAGCACTTCCTTTGTAAATGAAATGGGTTATAAAGTCTAAATGCTGTGAGCTAAGGCTCTCAGATCCTGTCCCTGCTTCCATCATTGGTCTAATGCTATATGGACTTATGCAGGCCACTTGAGAGCATTTTGAAAGCTTTGATGTAACTTGTCTGACAGAAACTACGATCCTGTTATTATCGTAATTTTCTGAGGTGCTGACATCCTACCTCTCTTCTTTACTTTTTCTCTGAAAACTGAACTGTTTATTTAGGTGCCTGTGTAATAACAATGTCTGGTTTCAGACTTGCCATGCTGAAAATATTGCCTTGCAACTGGAGATGTTGAAGCAGTTTTCCTATATTACATGCTGGTAAGGCAGTAGCAGGCCCGCGAAAATAATACTGAAGGATATTTTTCAATTTACAATATGAAGTTGAGACCTTCTTACCTCACTGGGGCAAAATAAGGTTATCACAGCAGCTGTCCTTTCTGCTTATGGTTTCAAATTTTTCCCCTGCCAAACTGACAGTAATTGCAACCTTATCATTGAGATACCTCTGAGGAAAATCCTTCTAAACATTAAAACATTAAAACATTAAAGGGGCAGGGTTGGTAAGTTTCCTTTCAAGCATAAAACCAGAGGACTGTCTTTCAAACCCTATTTACCTCTATGGTATGAGTTAAAAATCAACATGATTTTACATGAGTCAAAGCATGTCTGGAAAGAGCAAAAGATGGTATTTCTGATTCCTGCCTGCACTTCTTCATTTACGGAGAGGGAAAAGAGCATTTTCCAAGCAAGCCCGTAACGCTTTGGGTATCCAATTTTGTATAGTTTTTGCTGCCTGGAGAGTGGAGGAGAAGCCTGCAGACTGCAGCACAGATAGCACAGGGCTGCGGTTTAATGTATGCCCCTACAATGCTATTGCCAATGTACTTTTTCAATTACATCACTTGAGCCCTGTTTACATGCTCATGCTTTACCAAACGAACCTCGGCGAACCAGAGGCAGCCTGTCTTTCACCGCCTAGCATACCCGGCTGGAATGCAACGTCCCAGTTTTAGCAATGTATCTTTTAATTTTGTTTTTAGCATCAGACTGAAAATGATCAAATCCCCTCCAGCTCCCAAATGCTCCTGTAGCCGTTCGCTGTGTTTTCCTGCCGGAGCCACAGCCTGATGCACATTCTCAGACTTGCTGATGAGTCACCCGACACAGGAGGACGCAGGGATGGAGCCTGCCCACTGGCCCGCGCAGCTGAAAACCAATACTGGTTGCTATTTAGATCAACAGTAGAAATGCCAGTGTATTTGCAACATTTTTAAGGCTGGCTTAGGAAGCTAGAAGTAAAAAAAAAAAAAAATATTCTCCTTCCCCGGTCTAATGCTGGATTTGCAGTGTTTACAAACAGCTGTTGCAACAGCCCCAAGCTCCAAAGAAATATGTGACACATCTGAGACTCTGACAGTCAAACCCAGCATTTGTTCCAGTGCATCCCATCTAAGGCTTGGCGTAACAGGAGACGTGGTCCTCCTGGTATTTGTCACTGTGGCAGCTGTGTGCATGGCAGTGGCAATAGCTATGCGGTTACTTGCTCCGATACTTACCGCAGCAAGTAGAAAGCGAGCCCGCAGACGCAGGAATTCAGACAGCCCTTGCTGCAGCCAGCAAAGACCGGGGAGCGAAGCCCACTGCAAAAATAATTATAGGAATAAAGGAATAAATAAAAAGATTCAGCAGGGGTCCACGTAGCAACCTGGGTATTAAAGGCAACAACGCAGGGCTTGAAAACAAGTGTTGCAACAGCCCCATGTCTTGCTTCAGCGAGGTTTTAGGAAAAGAGCGGTCCCACATTGACTTGTACCCTGCACCTCCGCTTCACCATGGCTGTTCCTTCACCCGCTTTCCTGCTCCCTCTGAGATCCTGCAAAGAGAACTGGCATTTGCAATCCCTGCTGGGGCTAAAGGCGAATACAAAGACCTAAGATCTCTTCCCCAGAGTACAGTACAGTGCTAGGAGCAGAAGCAGCCACGAGAGCCACACCATTTCGCTTCAAGAAAACACTACACAAATGATGCAAAGTGTACACAAAACTACACGGCAGCTGTTCCATTAAGAAAACGCTTCAGAACAACTGAGCTGTGTTCAGGTGAGGGATGATTTTCAGTGCACAGAACGTGTTAGGAGGGGAAGTGGCTATGCACAAAAAAATACCAGATCTTTCTCAGCTGTTCCCAGCAGCAGCTACTGGGTTAAACCTTGAGGTTCTTGTATTATAAACTTTTGCTCCTAAAACACTCCACATTAATCGATGGTAATGTCCCCTGCAGGTAATTTGAATTTTTATTTTATATTTTGGACAGGGGTCTTGAGATACCATGTTAAGGTTACATTCTTTATATAGCATCAATGGCTTATGTTTGCACTACCAATGAAACCCTATAGCTTTTAAAACACATGGGAAAAAAAAATGCCTGGCATTTTTTACATAAGTAAGGTTTAGAGCAAATAGATGTCAGGACTCAGGGATATTTTCACTTTTATCCCGTTAAACTTTACAAGTTTTAGCTGTGCTTCTGAATTCTTCAGAGAAGCTTCGAAATTCACAAGTTCATACAATTCACAGAGCATCTGTTGTGAAAAATAAAGAGATTGTGACTTCCAATTTAAATAACTGAGATTTCCATTATTAAAAATAAAATCCTTGTTATTTAAAATAAAGCCCAGAATAGTCAGCATGGGAGTGGCATAAGAAAATCTAACTTAGAAATTTCAGAATAAGCAGGGAATTGATATGAATTGGAGGACTCTGTGTAGCCCATTAGAATTATCTTCCTATGCATGTGCAACATGAAATTAGAAATGAGGTCTCTAGCTGCCATTGAAGCCTGCAGGAGTTATGCACCAAGGCCTGGATCCCTAAAGTATCAAAGCACCTATTAAAGTACCCTTTAAAGTAGCTAAATTCCGATAAAAGCAAAACACCTAAATCCTTTTCAAGAGCTGTGCCTCAATGACCTTTTGGGATTCTGAAAATCTTCTCATTGTAAAGTGTTTAGCTGGGTATCAGAAGAAACCGTTTAATAGATGGAGAGCACAATGGGAGAAGGGGACAAAACAAGGGAGGTTGGGGAGGGACAGAGGACCTGCTCTTGGCAGAGGAAACTTCTGAAGAGGAGACTAAGAAGCCTGAAGACGTGGGTGACAGTCAGTGACACGCAAACGTTTCAATTGCATCTGAGTTTTGTTCAACCTTTTGTGCACTGAAAATGAAGAATAAATTTGCATGTATCAAATTCAGTGTGAATTTTGCACAGCCCTAGTTCAATAATCTAAGTTTCCCAAAGATTGCTTTTGTTAACAGCCTCTTGTTGAGCGTCTTTCACGCAGAGGTCTCAAAGCTTTATAAACAATGTTCTGTGAGGCTGTTTTCCCTTGACAGATTGCAAATGGGAACATAAAGTTCTATATTTTTGATCTTGAGTTCCCCCAGATCACCCAGAGGGAAATGGCACAGTTTGGAGGTTGTGCCTCGCAGTTGCAAAATGCCATACCAACATGGATGTCCTCTCAACAACATATGTTGGGTGAAGTGTATTGTCATTTATACATGCAGAAATAAGCCCCAAATAAGGCAACGGTCTTACTAGAGATCACATATCCTGGGGTGAATTAGTAAGCAAGAGGTCCCTGTTATTGCACTATTCTTTGCCAGCCAGGCTATTCTGCCAGATTTCTTACAGGTATGGCAAATCAGGCTTTTATAAGGGTTTCATCCATAGTATTTTTATTCTTTCTTAAATAGTCCTGTATCACCAGCTGCTTTAGTCATGCTAAGGGAACACATCAATTCAAAATGAAGTGATGGTATGCTTAGGAGTGTCACCCTAGCAAGGCAGGGACCACTGGTTTAACAGCACAAAGGAAGTTTTTAGAAAGGTGTTTTAAAGGTATAAGTGGACTGAGGAAAGCACCACCCTAAAAGGATGAGGACAAGGAGCTTGTGGTCAGCTTAATGTGGCTCTGGCTGCAGCCCACTATTTTAGCAGAACATTTTGAATCATGCAGGAAAAAACCCAACCTCAAAGCCTCTTATCATTTGAAGAAACAATACCTAAATAAAGGTGCTAGGCTTTATTGCTGTTTTTTGCACTTCTGCACTGTGTCTAAAATATTCCCTTTGGCTTCCATGTGAGCAGCAAATTGGGTGAAGACTTTTGCCCAAGGTTTCAGGGACATCGCTGTATCTCTGCCCTATCTCTACCAAAGCTTCCTATAGTCAACCTATAGCACTCTTTGCTATTGCAAAACTTTGTTGTAAGCATAAGCCCCCATGTCTCTATAAATGTCTCATGTCTCACCCAGGCCAGGTGCCCACAGCAGACCACCGTCCATTTCAGTTGCTCTAATTTTCAGGTTTGAGAGATAAACATTAGATTCTCGGGGTTTGGGCTTCTCTTCTTCATTATTGCTTCCTAAGTTGTCATGGTTATCATTTGACACCCTCTCCAAATTCTTTTTCTGTTTAACAACTCTTGTACTCTCTTTTTTTACCCTGAATAAACAGGCTGCTTAAAACTGGAAAGGGAGGGGGTTGGGGGGGGAGGGCGGCGGGAAGCGAACATTTGTGTGCAGAGAAAAACGTTCACAAGGGGCTGAAAGACATTTCTGACCCACAAAAAACCCCCCACAGACTAATAGACTGCATGCTGTGACCAAACTGTCACTATTTTTAAGGTGTCTGACTTATACCTGCCTTGCATAATGGTCACTCTGAAAAGGATTTTGGCAGCCAGTTGACCACTAAGTATGAAGCCGATTTTTTGTATTATTTTTATTTGTTTTACATTGTGGTTAGGCTTTCAAACTTTTTCAGGGCAGGAGGGGGGAGGCAGGGGGAGGGAAAGATGAAGACAGAGAGAGGGAGAGAAGAAGAAATAACCTAAAGAGATGCAGAGAGATAGAAAGTTAGAAGGACAATTTACACACACAGACAACCCACACAGGCACACCAGAGAATTCAAAAATAGGATAGCGGAGAGGATTCATAAACAGCCCCTTGAAAACGCGCGCTCCCTTTTTCCTTAGGAAAACACGCCATCTCTCCGAGGAGCATCCCGAGCACAGAGCGCTGCAGATCTGTCATTACAAGGTGTGCTGGTGCGGTGACTGTCTGCAAACTTGGCTCCGGCACCGCTCAGCCCGGCTCCTCTCCCTGTTAGCTCAGCAATTTCCCAGTGGTCAGCCCGTCTTGCCATAATCACACGCTGGCGCCACAACTGTACGCTGTACCTTGTAATGAATGCGTACTAAAATATACCAAACCGCTCCGATTCTGGAGCAGCCATGACCTCAGACTTGACAGCTCAACACCATATTTGCTTATGTAGCGTACCTGATAAAAAGGATGCCAGCTGCAATGAATGGAGTATTTTCTCTCCCCCCCTTTCTCTCTCTGTTAATTTTATGGTACATGGAGTATGAATTATTTCACTCTCATTCCACTCTTTCAATGGGTTTAAGCTGGGAGCTTCTCTGGGTTACCAGTAGTTAGAAGATGGTCTATGTGAAATGCAGCTGCCCAGAAAGATAAAGTGCACAGAGGGCAGACGTTTTGGAAAATGCTTCTCTTAGGCAGAGGAGAAAAGTTTCTGTTTCTTCTACAGTTACACACTTGTCCTTCCAGAGCATGGTTTTTGCATCCATCTAGGAGCGAGTTATGTTAGATCATGTAAAGACCTGATGTCTCTGTCAGACTTCGCCGTAACCCATAAATAAAGGTGCCCTGAGCTTTAGAGCCCCTCCAAACGTAAATTAAAGATGATTTTCCATTGCAGAAAGGCTCAGATTTCGCAAGCCTCATTCAAACTCAGCAGTACTCTCTTTTTTCCCATTGCTTTCATGTTATCAAGTGCAACAAGCCACAATATTAGGGCCTGTATCATATCTAACAATTAAAAAAGCCCCACAAACAAAACACACAAAATCCAAGCAATGATGTCCAGGCTGACTGAGATTAAATTCAGGTAGTTTTCTGCAGCTGTTCTGTCATGTTTTGCATGCAGTTAACATGAGGAAGCTTTGAACCCAATTTTCAAAGTATTTCTCTTTTTTTTTCTTTTTTTCTTTCCCACAGACACGTGCTGGTAAAAGAGCCATAATTCACAAGAGAAGGTTCCTAAAAGCACCTTGCATTTTGGTAATATTAGCTAGAGCAGATGTTATCATAATCCTACTACAGCAGTAGTGATTTGTCATCATTAAAGAGAAAAAAAAAGGTTAAGGAGTCTTTACAAACCTGCATTCACAGTATATTTTGCATTATAATTTTATCTAGCTTTGATGGAATACCCAAAATGCATTAAGTTTTTTGTTTTGTCTTCGTTTTGGAGAACAAAGTCATGTTCCAAGTTATTTTAGAGGCCTCGGAAGGGACAATGCAAAGCACAGCTTTGTAGGGTTTCCCATCAGGTGGAGCAAAGTGTGGGTCCACACAGCTTGCCTTGCCTTGGTAGACCATTTTGCTCTCAGTAAGAAACTCTTGCCAAACTTTCTCCACTATAAAATGCACAGCTGATTTTTCTACCATTCTTCCTTGGTGAGACCTGTAGGTTTACTGCCAGCCTTTTTCAATTTAGATGCGTCAGATGCAGTGTTCTCCTCTATGTAAAACCCATACCCGTTATCTGAACTATATGAAGCTGAGCAGGCAGCTGGCACCTGACTCTAGTTGCAATTTGTAAGAAAGGTTCACAGCGGAGGAGTTCCTCTTGACTTACAGTTGCGTAAGGGAGAGCGAGTTCAGGCTGGGGACCTCGGTGTGCCTTGGCATGACCCCGAAGGATGAAGTGGCTTCCACTGGGGTGGCATTGCCTCTGGTCTGACTGCAGTCTGTGAGGTACGCATTTCTAGGGACAACTGAGAGGGTTGTCAGCCTTTCTGTAAGGGTTTTTGGTGTCTCTGGCCATGGGGGACAGCTGCGGTTGAGCCACCTCTTGCCTGGGAGCAGCCTGGGTGGAGCAGGAGCTGGTGGTCCACCTTTTTTCATTCCACCAGTGCAAAGCTGCAGCAACTCAACTGAATTGGCTTTAGAGCTTCTTTGTACGTGGAGGTATACAGTGGTAAAGAACCATTCTGGCTGCCTTTGTTCATTCTTTCAACCTGCTTACGTCAGCAGAAGGACTGTTTCGGTGAAGATAAGTTAGGGCAGCCTCGCGGTGGAGGCAGTAACTCTAACACTGACCTTTCCTGCCTGACTCCTTTGTGCAAGATAGCTCAACTGTGTCTCACGAACGGTTGGAGCTTTTTTTTTCTTTCTTATTTAGATACTGAATTTAGGCAGCACGGCAAAGTGAATGACATTTATGCGAAGTGATATTATTTCTCATATTTTCCCTAAACTTGAAAATTCTGGCATTGATTCCTTGCTCACTTCCCACTGCACTAAACTGGTACTTCTCAGATACTGACAGCCATGCACATAAGGTGAATGAAGATTGAGACAATTGTCAATCTATCCCATAGAAGTGCTGGTGCTTCAAAGTTTTTTTGTGCAGACTCTATTCTGATGCTGGTAAGAATTGCTATTACACTCAATTAAACATTTTCCTGACTGGCTGCTTTCTCTTTGATTGCTTCCTATTTTTTGGGGGGGGGAATAAAGTAAAAATAATTATAAAGTATATTTTAAAATTAACACAAGCAGCTCTATTTGCATGTGAAAAATTATATACTCAGGGGAGAAATAGGCTGAGGTTTGCATTGACAATCTATTTTGGCACAGACCACGCAAAATCACATGGAAGAAGTTTGTATCTGTAAAGGAAAATTTTATAGACACACCAAACTCAAGAAATTGAGTTAAATATCCACAGGAGAGATGCAGAAAAAGCTCAGTGAAGACACAGGCTAACCAGAGCCTTTGCAGGACACTGTGACTCCACAACTGGAGGAACAGGAGCAGCATGAGGACATTGGCGAGACCAGCGACACCAGACTTTTGAAATTCTGACTTTGGTCAACATTTCTAAAGTCGTGGGGTCTCTTTCAGCAATCTGGAACAG
Organism: Haliaeetus leucocephalus; assembly: GCF_000737465.1. Classification (NCBI taxonomy): domain Eukaryota; kingdom Metazoa; phylum Chordata; class Aves; order Accipitriformes; family Accipitridae; genus Haliaeetus; species Haliaeetus leucocephalus. The sequence continues at coordinate 2,821,866 of NW_010973034.1, read as the reverse complement.
CTACAGCACCTCTAAAAAGCCTGCAACATGCTATGCAGATGGATCTGCATGAAGTTAATGCTGAATTGAATTAATTTGCATAGCATTAGTTCTCACAGACTAGTAAGTGTTTTTCCATTCCTTTGTACATTGTAATTCCAGCCAGACACTTTTTTTTTTTTTTTTTTCAGCTGCAACTTCCCTTCAACACAGCTACGGCTCCATGTCTGACCATTGCTCTCTAATGAACATCAGTTTTCATCATTTCTGTTGAGTCAGCACTCAGAATCAGTGCCCTCGACAAAATCTGGACTTTTCTGTGTTATTTCTACTTCCTTTGTCACGTATGGCACACTGTGATTGCGTTACCCTTAATAAATGTCCCCCTCGGCTTCAGGCTGATGTCCTTTTAACAAGACGCAGCTAGAGAGCTGCGTGGATCTGCTCCGGGGGAGACAGAAGGAAAGGGGAAGAAATGAGAAAAGAACAAGTGAAACTTTCTGCACAGCCGAGCAGCGAGTTACTTCCCCTCATGCAAAACACAGGAGAAGGCCCATAGCTGGCTGTGCTACCCCACCAAAAATTAAAGGGAAAGGGAATAAAGAGAGACCCAAGTCTCTGGACAGAGCTGTCAGGGTGCTCCTCGCATAAAGGATGGGGATGGGATGGACAATTACGGCAAAGAGAAGCAGCCAGTGCTGGATGGAAACATCAGGCTGACAGGGATTGAGGTCAGAGCTACAGAGCTGCATGAAGGAGGTGGAGGTGTCACCCAGGTGCCAGAGAGAAGGCCACCTCCTCAAGGGCAGAGGGAAAGGGAGAAAGCTGCTTTAAAGTCACGGGGGCACAGAGGAAAATATTTGAAAAACCAAATTGCAAAGGAGCAGATGCTATTTTCCAAGGACAATAGGTTTAATATTTCCAATAATCCCTCAGAACGGCTCTAACTTTGCTGATATGCAGCAAACAGTTATTTTTTTCTGTGTGCAGCCACCACGTTTGTGAGTAGGAGGAAGAGGTATTGAGTAAATACCCCAAGGTATGCTACAGACTATGAGATAGAGACGACTTAACAGATTGGATGCTGAGAAATTGGACGCTCGTTGCCAAAGCTTGACCAAGACGTGCAGGATAACTTGGGCACGGGAGGATCAGCATCTGGGGAGAGAACCACGCTCCTTCCTCACTTCCCAAGGAGCTGTCATAGCTGCAGTCAAGGCTCTGCGGTTGCACATGTAGTTGCAAGACGGGTCAGCAAGAAAGCCTGGGTAGCAGGGTCTGTCACCAGAGCTGCAGAGAGCATCTGACAGACGTGGTGAAGCAGGAGATGATGGCCCATCTCGTCAAGAAAGGCAGCCGTTTGAACCACACCCCCCCCGGGAAAAACCTGAATTAGAAGATGTGGGAAGTCAGGGAGAGAAAGTCAAACAACATAAAGAAAGAGAGAAACAGAAGGTTATGCCTAGTGCCAAAGGGAAGAAAAAGACTAAGCCTTAAGCTAAGAAGGGGGGAAAGGCCAGGTCTGCATTCACAGGAAAGAAAAAGGAAAAGGTTTGAGCACAAAATCAAAAGGAAGGAAAAGGACAAGCTGAAAGCCAGAGGGGGAGAGAGGGCAAAAATAAAGTCAGAGAGAAGAAAGAAGTACAGTGTGTTAACAGAGAGCCTGCTGAATAGGAGGCAGGATAATTCTCTCAAAAGTTAAAAATTTGATCTCCTCGTGTTTTCAACATACCCAAGCATTTCTGTAGTTAAAAATGGGAACTGGGCTAGAACGCATAGAACATGTTATAATCTGCTTATCTCAGTACACTTGAAAGCAAAGCAGCCGTTTGTGTCACTTCCATGACATTACTAATACTGTGTCTTTTGTATCCACAAGTAAATCTTGGCACAGCTTGGCTCTGGCTTGCAGCATGGACACAAGAAGAAGAAAACCTATTAGGGCCACAGACACTCAAAAGTGTGAAGAGTTATGTTCCTAGAAACCTGGATTTTGTTGGATCACTGGCAATATGCTTAGAGTAAAATAGTAATTTGTCATAGTGAGAAAAATAAAATATTATACAAGACAATGACAACTCAAATATTTACAGGTGAAACAAGTAATAAAGGTGGAGATGTTGTCAGATCTAAAGATAAACAGAGAACTGACAATTTTAAGTGACTAACATAAAATTACAAGAATAAACATTCTACCTAAGAAGTCTAAATTCATCTGCTGCAAAGCCAGGAATATGCAAGTACTGCACATGCTACTTAGGAGGAGTCTATTTATACCTAAGAAGAGAATACAATAAAGTTCCTAGTTGCATGCTTTATCCTGGCAGAAAATAGAAGGACACATAGCTCCTCTGGATGTTTCTTTAGAAGATGACTTTGGAAACTGTTTGACGAAGGCATGCTAACTATCAGTTTCATTTGCTACTCTGCTATTGAGCACAGTGGACAGACTGCAATATTAGAGAGCAACGTACAGTAGGCTTCACAAGAAATGTGCCTTTATCTTCAAAGTAGCAGATTTATTGATTTTAATAAGTAGAAAATATCTACCCGGACATTAGACAAACACAGACTCAACACAGACTGAGAAAAAGCTGATAATTGTGTTAAACTGACTGAGTTTTTGTTACATGTGCTTGGGAAATTTCCAATATCACAGAGTGCCAAAAGGCCTGCTTGTGAGTCTGACAAAAATCCCACAGAACTAAACAAGATAAATATTATACGATTTTTCTCAGACACAAATTTTACTGCATTGCGTAAGTATAAGGGCAGGTTTCTGCAACCTTGCTTGGGCAATATAACGCTTACCTTTGTGGGTAGTTCTGCTATTACCGGGACCGATGTCTATACAACAGGCACTGTACCTGAACACTTGCAGAACATAGCCCATCTATCGCGCTGGGAAAAACGCTGTAAGGTTGTCCCCCAGGAGCAATGGTCATGACTGAAAGGTCTTGTTTCCTTCAGGGTTCTAGGTCTGTGCCTAAAAGCAGGCTTGATGGGATTAGCACATTATAAAGCTCTGTAGGGATGGATAATGAGGATTTCTGCTCACATTTCCAGTAAGTAGTAAGAGTCTAACAAGGTTTATGGAGCTAGTGCAAGTGGAATTTTAGAAGCTTTTGCTTTAGTGCATGACCAGATGGTGGTGAGAAGAAGAGTGGTTGGGCTTCCGTGGTGGAAACTGTGACTGACTGGGTGATGAAATAAAAGCATTTGGGAAAGAAGAGTGGGAAGGCACCGGACTGTGATAGCTTGGAGCTGAAGGAGTAAGTTTGGGGTAGAGGCAGAGAAGTCTGCACCATTACAGCAAACTTCGGGAAACTGCTACATGTAGGAGCTCTGTTTCACTGGTGGCACAGCTAGAAAGTATGCACTGGAGAAGGCACAGCTCTGAGTTGTGGGAAGTGAGGCAGGCATAAGGACACACGCAGGACAAGGAAAAAAAACCAAACCATCAAGAGGCTTATTATTAAATAAGCATTCTTCCTCCAATCTACTAAGTGAGGTGGAAGTCATATAAAAAAAAAAGTGATCATGTCATTAAGGCAGTACCATATGTGTCTGTAAATATCAAGGGATTGAATTCAGTGTGCATAAGGTGCCTAAACTCTTCCAGTGCCTCGCTGATGATCATTCAATATTTTGAATATCGTGCTTTTTATGAAGCTTGCATGAATGCGTGTGTATGCATGTGTAATTAAGTGTAAAGTAAGATCCCCCAGAGATCAGGAGAGATCTCTGAGAGCTGATCCAATGGCTCACTAGATCTAGTTCAAACCTCAGGGCTGATTCTGTGCCCGCAGAAATAAAAGGGAGGGCACACAGTTACTGGTATACATACGTCATTGTACTGGGGTGTCTAAGTCAGTGAGAGTGGGGTCTGCGCACCGAGGACCCTGCCTTTTGGGACAAGTCCTGGGACGTTTGCCCCAGCATGTTTCAGAGACGTGAAAGCATGGTGCAAATAGAAGGGTGACTCTAATCTTAACTTCTGGCTTTCGTAGAGGGAGGAGGCCAGATGGTGTGATTAAAGGGCAGAGAGTGTCAAGGTCATCCATAATTACCATAATTTTGCATTTCTTGAGCTATTTCAGTTTGTGTCATAACATTAATGTTATTTAAAGTACACTCGTTTGTTTGCTTGTTTGATTTAGAAAAGAGATGAAATTGATGAAAGAGATGAAAAGAGAAGAAATATATCCAAATTCCTGCAGTATTCAGAGGACTCCAGACCTGCAGCTCCGAGCCAGCCTCTGAGGAGGTAGGGCCAGCAAGGCAAGCAGACTTTGAACCAAGGCTTCACTTTGGCTTTATACCTCCTCTTCTCTTGTTTCTCTCACAGGAGCATGAGTAGTGGAGAGGGTTTTTCTTTCTTTCTTTCTTTCTTTTTTTGAATCAGCTGAGTGAAACAGCACAAACAGCTAGCTGTTTTCCAGGGCTTGCTCTTTCTACACATTCTCCGTTTTGTATTTTAGTGCATGTTAAAATGTACAGTGATTACTGTAAGCCTTGACATGAGCTATAAGCATGTGCACCTACAATTCGAGCACCTCACAATGCTTGTTATGGAAAAAAAGGTTTTACAGCTTTCATTTACTAGGTACCGGGAGCTTTTTCTTTCATGGTGTTGAGACCTCTGAGCAATGCTCAGCACCCTTTCTGTGACCGATCATGCCTGTCACAGTGGTCCTGTCTTTAGCAGGTGGTGGGGAGTGGGACAAGTTGCTGCCGACTGTGATCCACTGGTCTTACTCAGGCCAGGAAGCAGGTCTGTGGGTGGAAAGTGGAAATGGTGGTCTTCTCAGCAGAATAAAGGAAGTCTCACCAGAAGACAATAACCGAAAGGAAGTGCATATGGAAACATCCCATCACCCACACCGAACTGCAGTAAAACCTCATGCAGCTGAAGGAGGTTTATGGGCTCTTTGAAGCATAGCCACCCACAACTGTCATCAGACCAATCTGTGTGGGTTTTTTTTAATAGTACTTTGGGGTTTTTTCCCTCCTTTTTTGATTGGCAGGCATAAGGTCTAATCTTCATGTATGTGTGTGTATATATATACATAAAGAGAGAAAGAAAATATGCACATTTTTGTCCTTCAGCCTGTCCATGTTCTAAAATAAGGTGAAGGGTATGTTCCACAAAATAATTTTATTTACCCCAAAACTGAATGAAAAAGTCCCCAGAGATATCCCACAAGTGGGACTCCCATCATGGTCAAACATTTAAGAGGAGTTGAGTCACAGTCATGGTTTGGCTCATACAGAAGTCATGATCTTTCTCCCTTGAAACTAACCTCAGCTGGCATCAGCAGAAATACAATCAAGTTGAAGTGAGATTTCACTTTTACAGTCTGGGGCCAAATCTTCATTTGTTCTTGTTTCTGCCATTTTTATTTAAAAACTGACCCTTGAATGGCTGAGTATGGGGCTCAGGGGTTGAACTGCTATAGCTGGATGAACTGTTTTCAGCTAAGTGTATGGCTAGCCTGCTTTAAGTTTCATCTGAAGAACACTGCTCAGACGCAGTTTTCAGATAACTATAATCCCACCTTTGGCGACTTCAAGTGTGGTAAACAGAAAGCATAAGTTGTTGACACTTCTTTGAAAAATTTGCATTTTATTTAATATGTTTTGCCCCCTTCCTGTATGATTTTTTGTGTATTTGCATTCAGTGCCGCTTATTGACATAAGGTCCAGCTAAAAATTGATTTTTAAGTCATTCTCTAAGAAACTGTTCCTGTTCAGTGGAATGAGCAAGTATGTGAATGAATGAAGTGCTTAAACCCAACAGGTATGCACCTTAACTGGCTTGTTAAAAGAGACATGGCCTCAAAAGCACAGTCATAAAGAAGAAACACAGCATGTTTCCATCCATCCAGAGACCAGGAAAGCTGCCATCTGACAGGGATGCCTAACATATGACAGCAACAGCTAACACTAACACAAGCCATCCTTTTCTCTCTCCATCCTTTCCAAGTCCCTCTGTCTGCCACTGCACATGCCCAGACACAACCCAGGTCCTCAGTGCAGGGTGTGTTGGTTCCAAAATCTTGCTCTGCTCAACATGGCATACTGTGCTACACAGTTCAGCCAGTAAGGGGAGGCCGCTGCAGTCATCTATTAGGAAATGGAAATGTATAATGTGGGACAGGATAGCAATGGGGCCAGGATCATGCGTTAGAGATGTATGCAGAAATATGTAGTCTTGTCAGACTTATCTGAAGTCCTTCTGATATGATGCAGTCCAACCTAGGCGTTGGACTGCAAGGATCGAAAGACACCATCAAAGAAGGTTTTTCTTCGTTTATTTAAGGTCGTGTCAATAAAAGGCCAAAACCGCCTGAAACTCCCAACAGGTCAGGTCACTCCAGTTATCTCAAGACAGAATACGAGCAAAGCAAGGGAATACAGTGTTCAGGCTGAGTCTCCTTTCTCCAACATGGCAGTCACCTTGCACCCCATGATCGGACCCCGTTCACAGCAATGCATGTGAGCCTGTCCCTCTCCCTTGGTGCCCACTCTCTTCTCCTCCCACAACCCACACGTGCCTGTGCCAGGCTCTCCACTGGCAAAGGATCTGATGATGCAAGCACAAGGAGCAGGTTGATAGTTTGAAAGTGGGGGCTGGGAAAAAAGAAAAAAAAAGGAGGAAAAAGAAAGGTCTTCCAATTGCTTACGATTTTCAGTTTGCCAAGCAATAAACAAAACCCCCAGAGCCGCCAGCTCCTTCAAAATTGCCATTTTTATCCGCGCTGCTCCACCAAGCAGCTCGGAGCGGTACCCGCAGTACCCTGACACAAAACCACAGGAGGGTGTGGTTCCTGCTTCTGCTGGGCGCAGAACAGGGAAGCTATTTATTTCGGGTGCATCTCTGTTCAGTGAGTCATGTTTCGACTGGAAAATTGGCCACAGCTTTCTCGCAGATCTTTGTTGCCAGCAAAGCTGGCATGTTACCCAATTCCTCCCAGCTCCCTTTCTCCCCCCCCAACCCCCACCCCCTTCCCCAGCTTGGGCTGCCTTTACATTGTTAGAGCCCCCGTTTAATAATAGTCATTGTTCCATGTTAACCTTGAGAATCGGGGAGAAAGGACAGTGAAGGGCGTAGCTGTGTGCTATAATGAGCATTTGGTGCTATAGCAGGTGGGAAAGGCTTTGGGGATCTGGGCAGATTAGAAAGAGAGGGGGCTCTAGCAGATGTTGAAGCAGGATGATGTATTGCTGTTCACTCTGGGATTCAGACAATACCAGCACAAAAGTAGAACAGGGAAACGGGGAAAAAAATTGATCCCTTCTGATACAAACTGGGCTAGAAACCAGACATGCTTGAAAGTGAGCATTTAAAAAAGACAAATACGTTTCCAGGCCCAGCACCTTCTCCTCTCTGTGACTGCCAGACTTCTCTTTTAAAACACCATCTCAGGTTTGATTTATTTTACATTAACTTAAGCCTTGAAGCGTTACATACAACTTCTCCTTCCTTTCCCCTCCTCCCAGGCAGAAGCTGGAAATGAATGCATCTGAACTTCGTCCTCTGCAGCACACTCCTCAGTCAGCCCAGACAGGACACATACAGCAGCTGTAAATAAGGTCTCACATACACACCAAAGGTCAACAACACTTAGAAATCTAAAATGCTTTCTTCAGTTCTTACTGTGACACTTCCAAAATCTTTTAATGGCATGATTCCTAGTCTCATTATCCCATAAAGCATAGTCAACCTCAAAAGTAAATGTCACACTATTGCCTATAAGCTGATAACTACATTAAAAATGTATGTTAAGAAGACTAAAAAACAGATCTTAAATGGTGAAACTTTGTCTTATGGAGGACTAACACCTCAAGAGGCAATGGTGCATCTGTTGTAATAAATAATCTGCAGGAGATGAAAGAAAGTCAGGCTTAGCTTTGACCTTGATTTTCTGGAATGCAAATCAAAGTGAGATACTGGGTGCACAGCACATTGAAAAGTGAAGTTTTTTAAGGCAGATACCTAAATATGGATATAGGACCTTAGTTTTGGAGTCCCACTAGAGTTGAAAATCTAGGCCTAATTTCTGTTTCTGTTTGCAAAAATGTTGTCAAGAAACTCTCATCTTTCTGAAGTTTATTAGATAATTAAAATTGTTCTCTGTGAAATAATTTCTGATCAGCAGATCATCCGCTTTTGCATTCTTTACATGTGAGTAATATACAAAATCTGGGTTATTCGGTCTTGACTGGCACTGCTCTGTGCACTGACTAATGATTGCATCTGAAATTATTGCTGTAAAGCAGTTTATCTGCAGACTGTCCCATGGACAGCCATGGGTCGGGACAGTGGTGGTTGAGAAACAGCTCCGGCCAACACTTTCCAGCATCCTGGAAATCCTTCAGCCATCCCTGATTTCTGACTCCAGAAGGCTGCCAAAAACCCCAGCAACAACACCCTTCCCCATCAGAAGAAACACAATAAAATAGCATAGATTATTACTATAGCTATTATCCTTAGTGGGGTTGTCTATCGAGGGGGGGAAAATACCCTGATTCCTACAGGCATCAGCTTTAATATTTAGATGGCCAAAACCCAGCATGTAACAGGAATCCGCAGGAACAAAAGGAAAATGGAACCAGTTGGTAATAGTTTATAGCAATTTCAAGCATTTGTAAATCCAAAGTTGAGCTTGAATTAGCAAGGGCTTTTCTGACAACTATCAGCCAAAGCCTGCCTCCTCCAGCAGGAGTTGTCTGCTATCCTTCCCAGTAATTGCTGGCCAGTGGAGGCTGTGCCAGTGGTCTGGTTACCACTCCTGCCCTTGAGGTTCTGCAGGTGATGGCATCCTCCCCTCCCACGCTCCTTTCTCCTGGGAACAAAGGGATGCGGTGTCACTCTCCAGTGGGAGCAGAGGGTGAAAGTGCAAGTGAGTTTTTCTCCCTCGTTACATATCTACACCTAAATAAATATCTTTTGTGAGTTTACCTGGCAAGAGCAATCCCTTGCCTCAATTAGCCGATTCCAATTAAAAAAAAAACCCAAAACACACCAGTTCAGAGAAGTTTATCACCTTATTCGCATGGAGTGCCCTGTTCATCCCCCCCATCCCGATAAGTGCCAGCGCATGGAAAAATCAACTCTTTTTGTGCCACTCATCCCCTTTGTGGCACAGACCCTGTTCACATCCACATGTATTCTCATATTTTATAAGTTTTTTTTGTTCATGGCTGGGAAAAATTATGAAGCATGAAAATGAGGTAAATTAATAATGCTTAATAATACTTTACATGTCAGTCATGTTTTTTATGAGCAATTGCATTGCATGATGAGCAGCACCTGAAGGCACAGTCTCCAGAAGACTGGTTGTGCCCTCTGTCCCTTGTCTAAACAGACAAGCCCCAAAATAACAAATAAGATACATATGGGGCACTGAGGAGTAGCCCAGCACTCATGACAAATTTTAATTTGTGTCTTCTTCTGGTATCTAGAGATACTAGAGATGCAGGTTTGGACTGCAGGTTTTGCTAGTATATAGCAAATCTAATTGCATCAGAGTGGGAAAGATCAGGGGCAAATGATCACCTCGTCTAGTTCTAGTCATTGGCAATTATGTGGCTCCAGGAACATCACTGCGCTTTGGTTTAGGCACCAGAATAGAAATCTACTATTTTCTGTTATACTATATCTGCTCACCATCAGCCCCAACAGAGGTGGCTGAGGCCAAGTGCCTCCTTCATTCCAGAAGAGATCACCATTATTGCTGGGCTCCAGCGGTTAGGGACAAACACACACAGACACTAATGGAAATGGGTGAGCAAATAAAACTGACAAATTTGACGCAAAATGGCAAGAGGAGAATTATGGACTCCATTGTCATAACAGCTGTATATTGCATGGACAGCTCTTTCTGGAGTCAGTGGTCCTTGGACTTCTCTAGAAGTCACCATTTAAGAGAGTGAAAGGAAAAAGGGAAGAGATGACTAACAATGATTGTTAATTGGATCTATGGACACAGCTAAAATAAAAAAAAAATGCTTGAAATATGGTTTGATTTATTGGTATGCAGGATAAGCTTTGAGCAAAATAAAAAAATATCTCTGAAATGAAAGGGAAATATGTTTCACAGTGGAAAAAAAAAAAACCCACAATCTAGAAGTGCTGACTGGGAATAACAACAAAAGCCAGATGGCATAAAATGGCATCTTTAGGGATTATGTGGCATAAGGAGCTGTGCACAAAAGCATGCTCTGAGTCCTTAAAAATCTATCACCACTTACTGGGCATGCTCAGTGTCCTTAGATACCCACATTAACTTACTTAATGTGCTCTGGCCTTAAAAGCTGGACAATCATCTCTACCATTTAAGCTCTCTGCCCTTAGTTATCCTCGGCAGTTCATCAAGCTTCCTCTGCGGTGCTGTGATATATCCTCAGCAATCCAGGATATTCTGCATTATCAGAAACTTGAAAGAGGATCCTTTATCATAGTTAACAACACAAATCACCCCCCTATAGGCAGAAGACTCCTCCCACTATCTTGTTCATTTATTGGGAATGGTAATGAAGCTTTAAGGAGCTCACTTAAATTTCTTCTAGACGGATCTGCAACATCACTGAAATGTTTTCCCATCATATGAATATAAAGGGGCAGGAAAGTTATTTTCATCTACCCACCCAAAATTATGCTCTACTGGATGTGAATGCGAGATTGAGTCATTAGTGAAACATCCATTTAAACAACTCATTAACTTAATACTGTAACCGGTATTGAACTTCACATTTGTCAAAACTGAAGTTCTCTGTGCGTTTAATTCCAAGCAGGCCCTGCCTACTCCTTTTCATCTTTCCACCAACAAGGAAATACTCTAACTGCAATCAACAACAAGCCCAGTATCATTTACATTACAATCGTAAAAAGTCTCATCAGTAGTTCAGACATCTAGACACCATATTCCATTTGCTTATGGAGATTTACAGAAATCTTCTTAACAGCAAAGAAGATTTCCCTCCTCAGACCATCAGCTTCTAAACTCAGCCTTTTCTTCTTTCTTCAGTGCAGGATTTATACATATAAAAAGAAATAAATGAATCAGCTTTTTCTAGTTACACAAGAACCCAATGCTTATTTGGATCAAATCTATAATAGAAATGCTGTCCTGTAGAAAATCTCTGCAACAAGTCTGTTGTATTTGCAGACCTTTTCTTTAAACATACGGCAATATCTTACTTATAATAATACGGTCTATAATACTCATTTCAGGACTGAGACTTTTATTTCTCACTTATGAACACAAGACGTGCAAATATGATGATCTGGCTCAATATGCAATTTTCTTCCAGCCAGTTTTGGATCCTATTAGACTGCAAACCACAATATTCAGGAATGGAGCAAAAGTTCCCAGTATCAGTGGAATTCTAGAAATCCTGCTGAATCCACCTTTAATTAAAAGTTAAACTGTAGCTGGCCTTATTTTGAAAAGCTTAGATAACTGTGAAACATTACACTACTTTTTTTTCTTAAATGGTGTGTGAATTTGTTACTCATGAAGTGTGCCAGATTGACAGTCCTCAACCCTCCTGTATCCACAGAATGAGTGGAACAGTAACATAATCTCCTGAATGTTTTCTGGCATTGATGGGAATAATTTCACTTGGCTTCTAATTTAGATAGAAATAGAGTCAGTCCTCAGAGCAGGAAATGAACTTTCACAAGATGAATCCTCCCAAAATACTACTGAAAGATATTTATTTTAGTGACTGTGAGACAGGTACTAAAAGTATCTGGGAGCGAGGGAAGGGAAAAATAAGCACTCAAATTCTCTGTATATATCCAAAAGGTGTAAAATCACTACATATCTGTCTGAAATTTCCAGTGTGAATTTTCCCACAGTGAGAGAAAGCCTGACTGGTATAGAAATGATATATCCCATTTCTATTCCCCTCCTATGGATCTTGGTACACAGGATACATTATGAATAACAAAGAACATAGCTATTCTCCACTGTCATCTATGAGTTGAAGATGACCCTGTAGAGCAATGATAATTTTGTTCCATTTGCAAACAGCCCAGAACTCTCCTGTATTGCCTTAGAGTGTCAAACAATTGACCTGGAAATCACCTCTGCTGGAAAATTAGCTGTGACTAAGTCCCTTGGACCTCTTTCTTGAGAATCAGGAGCAATTGAAACATGAAAAATATTTAGATGGGGATTTATGAAGCCAGAACTGTCCTGATTAAGTTGAACTGAAAAAGACCAGGGAAATAGCAAGGCAGTTAAGAAAAATGGAGCTGAACCTAGGCAAATTGTGGTGCTGCGTACTATCTTCATATCAGAGACCCTGTCTGACACAGCAGATTTAGCAACAGCCACACTATGCCACTATACTCTGAGTCCTTTACCACAAGGCTGCCCATTGTACCATTTTGAGGGCAAAACAGTTGAAGTGAATATCCATGAGAACCCCATTACCAGAGGGAAAAGATTTTAGTGCAAGCTAATGGAAACCACATTACAAGAGTAAATTATTTTACTGCAAGCCTATGAAAACCACATTACAATGGTCAAACAATCTTATTTCAAGTCCACTGAGACCACATTAATAAAGCCATTATCAAAGTAAAACAATTTCAAATGAACTCTATGGGGATTCACTTTTAAATGGCAACAAGATTTCAATGCATGTTGAAAAAGGCCCCTTGAATGCTATTATGGTATACTGTCAAATGTACAATCAAAGTTATGGTGGACTAGCTACATAATTATAAAAAAATGGGTATAGTCTTTTCCAAAATCTACTGATTTGACTAACAATTTGCTATTAATCACCATTCGTGTTCTATTTATTCCTTCCTTTCCAATGTGTGACGTGAGTTCATTAGAAAGCAATACATGCAAAATGAATTTTAAAACAATTCAAGAAGTCATTATGACAACCCAAAAGGCAATAACCTCATTCAGCCACTTGTGACAAGCATGCATACAGTACTTTGGGAAGGAAAAAGCTGCAATAAGTCCTCCCTTTGCCTCTCGTGCCAGGAGAGATAATCATCATGGACCACTTGCTGAGAAGAGCACAGGACATTGTCTGAATTAATCTGCAAAGTAGACTGTGTAGGAGAAGGAAGAAAATGGAGAGCCTGTATGCTCCCTCTTGAAACTGGGAAGGCTGTACTCATATCAAACAAGCTGTTGTGGTATTTATCAGTTATACATGCATCTGTGTGCACACACTCATACACACATATAAGAAATTATGTCAGGTGACACTTTACCTTTCTCATTTGATTTGCTCCCTCAAAATCCTTTGTGTTCACTCCTGCTGTAGGAAAATAAGATTTTGCCATCAAAAGCTGAAGAAGAAAGAATTTATTTATGCTTTTTAGAGATGGTCCCAAGCACTCATCTTTGATGGATGAGTCCAAATGTTAGCAGGTCCTTTTCACCTTGTAGAGTGACCAGACACAAAGCTCAGAGTGCAACATGCTCACCCTCTTTCAGTCTCAGTGAATCTCTAATGCTCATCTGCAAAGGAAAGGAGATTTGACAGAGTGCACTTGAGTCTGCTCTTACCAGAATAAGCTATATTTTGTTGGCTAAGAAAGTCCCCAGAAATGTGCATTTGAATCTACTCAAGCAGAAGCTGTTGTTAAACGTGGCTTCTCAGAAGAAAGTAAGACAGACTAATATGTGATTCTGTGGACGCCAGTCTGGTGTCTATATGCTAAGCATGGTCTCACATACAAAAAAGGCTATATCAGAAGAAACAGAAGAAATGCCTTGCTTAACCTGAGTCATATATCCTGAGATATCTCTTGAGGTGCCTTCCAGTCTAACATTTCCATGAGTCTACAACCAGTCTTAGTAGGTATCAGCACCTCAGCTCTGCCTACCAAACTCAAACCTTCTGCAAGCAGAAGACAAGAAAAAAATTAGACATGAGAAGGATTCTGGCTTAAATCTTAGATACCTGTGGATTTAAAGCATCTATAGGTTTTGGTAGTGGGGTGAAATATTTTGCTCTGTAACTTCAGAAACTCATTCCAAGTTGACTTCAGCTGCCAAAATCCTTCTGTAGATCCAGCTGTGGGTGTCTGTACAATCAATGACTAATTTCAATGTGTATATTTAGATATCCTGGTGGAGTATGACAATGTTATAAGATGGCAATAATAGTAAAAGTAGTACTATCTCCTCTGGTATAGAAGACCAAAAGTTCAGGCATTTTGTTGAATTTTGAGATCATGTTGATGATCTCAAAATTATGCATTATTGAGATGAATTATTACAGTGCTAACTATTGAAATCCTTTTTTCTCTTCACATGAAAAATCAAATCATGATACCTAATGCATCTTTTGTTGTCTAGATGTAGTTAAAGATCTTTTAAAAAGTTACAATAGAAAGTATTTTCATAGTATTATAAGTTCCAAAATATTGCATTCCTAGGTTGCAGGTGTGGGTCTTTGAGCTGTCCACTAAGTTTGATTAGCAAGAAAAAAAAAGAACAAAAGGATCCCTTGATATTTCTGAGTGTCATATTATTGATAGCCAGCACAGGAAAAAGAAAAATAGGATCAGATACAGTATAATATAAAAATAACCCATTCCTCCAATATTGACTCGAAGTTCCACAGAACTGTAAAATTGCCAGATTTAGTGAAACTCACCTAGATTATGTTTGCCCTTAGACATATACAAATATTTAAGTTAAGTCTAAACTTTGCCTGCTCTCCATTATGATTTATGGATGTTACAAAAGGGATGTGCAACAAACATTGTAAAAATATCTCATGTTACTGGGAGCTAAATCTGTCAACTAACTATAAATATTTTTCTAAGCTACGTATACTGGAATGATTGGAGATGTATTTTTCTGTATGAGCTGCACCAGAGTAATTCAGATGAACACATCACATGTTTTTCTGTAATGATTTGGTGTTTGTAAAGGGTCCTGTCCTGCAACAGAAGACCACAGGTCATTCATCAGAAGAAGGTACACCTCTGGCTGTGGCTAGATTTGACTCAGAACTGTTCATTTGCTCAATTTCTGCCCCGCCCTCAATGATACTTTAATGCATTTTTTGTCTTCATCTCTAACAGTGCTTCTAAATAGGTCTGATTCTCTGGAAAAATAATAGTTTTTCAAAATCAGCATTTTCCTGCTGATTTGCCAGCTGTTTCAATAAACCCCTCAAACTTACTAACTGCTAAGTCTGAGTGCCATCCATTGCAGTGATGTTCTGGGTTTAGATTCTGCTGATCTCAAATACAAAAATCTCTTTAATAAATACATAATTTTCTATCAAGCATGGAGTAGTTTTGGTGGGTTTTTTAAAATATTTTCAAGCAATCTCAAAGCAAATACACACTGCCCACCTACTTAGGCAAATCCAGATACCTCTGACAGAGAATCAGCACCTCCCCTTGCATTTCTGCTTTTTCTGTTGCTGTGAATACTACTGATCAATTAAAAAATAATTATTTGAGGTTATTTTGTTTAAAAGTAATATTAGGGTCTTGAGTTTGAACACATATTTTCAACAGCTTCTTTACTGCACTACATCAAGCAGAAGTGAGGAGTTCAGATGCACACACAAAATAGTAAGCACAGCACAATGAAAACTGCCAAAACACAGTTGATTTCTCAAAATTCATTTGTGACAGAGAAAAAATGAAATAAGCACAGCCCACAGTCTTACTCAGACTCCAGGTGTATCACAGGACTGAGTTTTCATCCTTTTGTCATTTTCATGAAAGTCTTACCTTAACTGAGAGTACACATTTTCATTACTTCTAATTCTTGAAAGAAATGAGAAATTAAGGCTGGTAACAACAGTAAGAACACAGCTATAAGTTCAGTAAGGCAAGAATACTTGTTGTGGGTTTATATTTAGAACCAATTACTTCTACCCACAAATAATTCACAACTGTTGATTTGTTGCAGAAATAAATGCCTCCAAAACAAATTTGACTCACTACATGTTTCTACAAATTAAAAAAAAAAAAAAAAAAAAAAGGTTTTCCCTTACTAATACAATGAAAGACTGTGGATTTGCTTTTCAGAACCTTATTCTCTTGTAATCCCAAACGCACATATTTCAGTGTACTTGAAGATAGCCACCGTGCTGGTAGGTGTCAGTGCTGAAAACTTCTGGTATGGATTCTGGGTTTTTTTTGTTTGCCGTTGATATGCAAAGCTGGCTCAACAGCTTTGTGGTAGTATATAAAAGTTGCAATAGGTACTGTAACTTAAAAAATATCAAAATGCTAGAACTTGAGCACTGGAAACACTTCTGTCTGAACAAGAGGGGAGATCCTTGATCTAGAAGCATCAAGCTCTCACACTCTCTAAGGTCATTAATAAAGGAAACACACACACTAACCCAGAAGTACAAAAGACTTAGTCTTGGAACAGTAGTCCATGGAGAGCATTTCACTAAAATACTTGGAGGATCCTGAAGTACTGGTTAGTCACTATTGGCAGCTGGGCTGTGTATTGGAAATGAAGACACGTAAGCAACTGATCTGGAACCTGGTAATTCCAAGCTGGATATGCAGTGAGTAGACACACAGATTAATCTGTGCTAAAAGCAGTCCTTAGGCCACTTCAAAGATATGTGGCATGACTGGAGAAGCCTCTAAAACACTTAGGACCCTGCACACCCAAACATACCTGCTGGGTTAATAGACTCAGTAGACTGTGAGGTGGACAGAAGGTAGGTGGAAGCAAACCACATTTACAGTCAGTTTTGAGGCTGTTTCTGAGAATGGCACTGATGTATCCAAAGAAGAAAAAAAAGAAAAAGAAAGGAGACAGTTTGATAATATTGATAAGATGGAGGAAGTGTTTGGGACCCAGTACAAACTTAGACCTAAAGCTTGATCTGAATTTCACCAAACTCTCTCTTTATTACCATCAGTTGCAAGTAGAAATCAGGATATATTTAATTATCTTGATGCCAAACTCTGTACCGATATGCCATTGTTAGGACTGAATCTTTGAAAGTCAACAAATTTCCACTCAAGACAATGAAATATTTTTAGCAGCTTTCATACATTTGCACATTTGCAGATACTGTGGTCACCGTGTGTGCCACATATCTAGCTGAGTCACAGGCTGTGGCTCTGACAGTCCTCATGGGCTAAAGAAACATAAGTCAAAGTATGGCAATAGTGTAAGCAAATGGAGAATGAACAGGTGTAGGAACTACACATAAAATGTCATCCTACCCAATAACCAATGTCAAATCAGCCATTTACGTGGGTCTCATTTCTAAGTGGTAGATTAAAAAAAAGAGGATGAACGAGGTGGAAACTAGGTGAATTTGAGAAAACTTAAGCACAACTGTCAGCATTTCATGGCAGCCTAAACCAGCACTGGTGTCATTGCATAGTGGCTTTGCTAAAGGATGCAAGTGGAGAATCCAGACCAAGCTGTTCTTGCATGCGGAGTTCAGGTATCAGCTCCTGCAGGCCACTATACCTGATACGACATTCATCTTAATACAAAGTAGTGTTAAATTGTCCATAAAAAGGGTTGAGAAGATATAGTAATTCTTAAAGATAAGCGACATTCAGTGTTTATGATCTTGGCAGGCAATTCTCTGCACTGACACACCAACCACACCTCTCCTGTTAGAGCGGTACAGGTAGGTATCAGCATGGTTTAGGCTTTACAGGTTCGTTGTAGGCTTATTGGTTACAATATTTTGAGGAAAGATGAATGAAAGTTTAGAGGAAGAACATGTTCACTAGCTTCTCACTTCTTGGCATGTGGATCAAATGCATAAAACAGGTTTGGCAATCTCAAATAGTTTTGCAGTCTACCACAGCTGAATCGATTTGCTCACAGAGACAAAAATCAAGAATAAGCATATCAGCAGAAGTCGTGCCTACCTGCTTCTGTTTGTGTGTTCATACCCACTCTTCATTTATTTGTCTTTCTGTAAGCATCACAGTTCATATAGTACTTTAAAATTAATGTTTTTCAAATAAGACTAATACAGCATGCCCTGATTTCCAGTGAAAGATGCAAAGATTTAATTTCTCAAATAACAAGGTCTGGTCTTACAGTTTTTCATTTAATTCTTCCTTTCCCTTTATTTTCTGGTGAGTTGCATATGCATAAGAGCTACAGAATCTGAAACATTTGGTAAGGCTGTACAAAATTACAGTTTAAAGAGTATCACTTACCATAAATTGTTGCCTGAACCTTTGTTTTCACTGATATTTCTTTGGATGTAATTTTTCTGCCCCTGGATTAAAAAGATCTGAAAGAGAGTACTCCCTTGGAAAAGTTTCCTGTCCCCCTTGGGGACAATGCTGTTTTCTGGATGTCTGTTGTTCTGCCCCAGCCAGTCTTTCCTTGGACTGTCTTTGAAGTTAAAACCCTCTCTTCTCCCACCCATCGTATGTCTGACACATAGGATGTGACAGCCTTTGAACTTCAAAGGTTTGCCCAAGCAAAGTGGAGAGGTCCAACTAATGAAAAAGAAAGAGAGATGGGAAAAAAAGAAAAGGAGATACTTTGTTTAAAAAGGGAGGACTAGCTGGAGCACATAAAAATGAGGTATTCTGGCTCACTGCATCATCTACACTGTTTATGATGTTCCTATTGCAAAGCATATCTTGGAATATCTCTCAATTAAAAGTTGAATTTTGTGAGATGGGCTCCAGAACTTCCCATCTGCCCTGATTGCCTGCTGGAATTGGAGTTTTAAAAACAGCACAACTGATCAGTTAGAAGAACAAGTATGAAGTTAATCTAACATTTTAAATGTAATGTATTGTAGAGATGATGATATTTGAAGATAGTGAGCAAAATTAGCATCAAGCACATTAACTAATTCCTCAAATTTTCTGGGAATTAATAATTTTAATATTTTGCAATATTAAGGGTAATAATGATTTCTTTAGTTTCCTGAGCAGAAGAGTGGGAAGAATATAGTTTTTTGAGAAACACTAGTTAACTTAAAATAAAAAAAAAAAACACAATCTTTTTTCAGTAAATAGAAGGTACCAAATACATTTGAGTTGCATAGGTATATAAGTAAGCTACAGCACCTTTTATCCAAGCGAGGTCCACTTCTTGCAGAGTTGTGATGTAACATGAAACTATTTTGGGAGCCCTGCTCATAACATTCGAGCCTGAGCATGCAATTCCTTCCCCCATTTCTACACTCACTGTAGGGACAGGGATTTACTTCAACACATTATGAACCAAAAGGACCTGGAAAATCACTGTTCAGGTCTGTAAATAGCAAATATGCCTATTTTCTGATGTGGGGTCCTCATCTCAGCCTAATGCCTTTGACAGCAGTAGAACTGGGAAATTCATTTGCCTCAGCAGGGTCTCCATCGGTAACATGTCCATTTTTGTGCAGCTACCTGGAGAGCAGTATATAGACGGCACATTTCTTCTCAAGCTTTCTTTCAACCTTAAATGCATCCCACTCGGCTAAAGAATACCCTTGTCCTCCTGCCTTGGGATACAGACAGGCAAAACACACACGTGTTATTACCCCAGATGTGGTTAAACTTTATTCCATTGAATAGATAGAAAATATAATTGAAGATGGACACTTCAACAGATAAATTTTAGGCAATAATTTGAATTTCAATTAACTGAAGCTGTAGAATGTATCTAAAACAAGAAAATTTTACCTATGCAGTAGCACAAAAGAAAAAAAGAAGCTGAAAAATATGTTGCATAGTGCTGATTTAGAAAAGCATATTTCATATTTATAAATGGTATCCAAGGTTAAATTTAACTGAGAGCAAAATCTGACCTGCGTTTGACTTCAGTGCACAAGGGCTATGTACTACTGTGTTCAGGTTATTTCAGCTCCTTGCTTAATATGAATTTTGTAAGTAACCATATGCCACCATAATGCCTCCAAACTGAACACAGCATTAAAATAAATATGATAAAAACCCTGCATATAATTACCTACCTGAATAAAATGGTTTTAGTCTGATTCCTTATCAGAAAAGGACGGAAAATTTTGCAATTCAAAGTACTCAGTGCCAATATTCCACATATTTAAATATTTGAGTATTTAGATGCCTAACCTAATGAACTATCTATATAGCTCTTTAATAATCTGACCCATAGATGCAGGTTAAGTGCAAATGGGTCAAAGATTGCACTAGAGCCCAGTGATAGATTCCTAGCACTCATGTTTGAACTTGTCAGCAATTCAAAGTCCTTGTTTTTCCAGAAATTCTCTCTCTTATCTGTTCATCTTAAAAAAAAAAATAATAATAAATTTAAATTGAGAGAAATCAAAGTAAAAACCCCCATGTCTTCTTCATGACCACTCCAGCATACATACTTCTTGGACACATAACTCTTGTTTTCTTTGTCTCCAATCTTTTGCAAATGACATTTCATTTAAAGCTGTAATGCTTGCAGGTTTTACCAAGACATTTTTCCTTACATGGTGTTTATCTCGCCTCTTTGCAAATACATTACTGATACTCTTTCTTGTAGGCTATGACTTTAAACTTCTTCTCCCTCTGTCTCCCAAAACAAAGACTCAGTCTTTGGCTGGATGCTTAGGGAGGTAGATTCTTTTGCGAGGAATCATCCTGCTCTGATATCCTGTTTCTTTCTATGTCTGCATGTAGGTGGTATGAGGGATGACTTGATTGCTGCCATTTCTCCTTCACCAGCTATTCAGAATCCTCCTGTGCTCCCACTGAGCTTGTTCCTTTTGCTCCCTGATCAGGCCTGCACCTGTGAAATACAGCCTGTCTTTGAAAAAACAATCACAATAATTCTTCTGCAGACAAACAATCTGTTATCTGGATTTTTTCTTAAAGTGTGCTTAGATCTGTGCCTGAAAAGGATGACCTCTTCTTAAATAATATTCATGAATTGTACCTACTTAGAGGTTAATTATCTGTTCACTGAACTATTTCTTAGTAAAAATACATACATTCTTATCCAAATATACAAGAGGAAAGAACATTATTTTATTCATGCTAAAATCTGGCCTGAGAAGAAATTCCAATAAATGACCTCACCACTGAGACATATGATAAAGTATATGCACTTCTTGTTCAACATTCCGTTGTTTTTTTTGTTTAGTTGTATATGTATCAGGTAACTGAACTGTAGCTGTTAGCAACATGATATTTATGATTAATGTGACTGCATATGATGTGAGTGTTAGGGATTACCTGGAAGTTTGGCAGGATTCTTGTTTTCTTCTCAAAAATCAAGTGGTGTTCATAATATGTAAAGAAAAGGAGGAGAAAAACCCACAACATCTGAGCACATCTAGACTGTAATTTGTAATTGTGTTCAAGCACATATTGAGTGAAACAGTCTTAAATTGCTTGTAGGTGAGCACAACAGAAGTGAACTACTACTCGTGTTTAGCCTTAGAGGGAAGGACTGGTGACAATTGCTTTTGTTTCCACTGTCAGATGCAGAGTCAGAAACAATGCTTACAGCCACAGTATCTCTCACTGGAGCTCAGTCAGTGCCCTGCTTTTAGCCACAGACAGAATACAGAGGATTGCTGCATCAGAAGAAAAAAAAAGGGGGGGGTGGGGGGGAAGAGAAAAAAAGGCATTTTTCCAAATAATTCATAATCTCAAAAAAATGCCGGTTCCAGAGAGGTTCTGCAAAAGACTGCAGGATGAGGTTTATGTGTTACACCCCAATAAAAGCCCTAGAAAGTGTGAATTCATCGGTACAGTCATAGCTTATTGCTGTCCCTTCATCGCTATGTGCTTATGGAGAACTGATCCTTCAGAAAATGTTTCCTACCTCGCTGGCTCCACCGGGGATAAACAGCTCGTTAAGGGACTAAGGCTCCTTCCTACAAGCCAATATTTTCAGAACTGGGACCTGTACAGAGACAGCTTGACAAGCATTGGAAGTTGTTTCCTCTTTTGATTGAGTGCATTTTCTTCATTATATGAGGAAGGAATTTGTTCTCAGCATTTTTATGTGGTGCAGACATTGAGATGCTCTGTCACAGATTTCAGGGTTTGGACAGATTAAAACCTTGTTCAAATTGCCTGGTAGATAAAGGCAGTTACAAGCAACCAGATACTGAAGCCTGTAGCCCTTCTGAAAAGAGGGAGTTAAAAGCCTAATTACCTATACAAACCTGTACTGGTGTGTCTCTGCTCATGCCAGCTCTTCAGGAAACACCTTGGGATCAGGACTCTATTTTCCACTTCAGCCCAGGAGCATTTTGGTGGAAGTATTGCTCAGGGCAGGTACCGGACAAGTGCAACCCCATCCACCGCAATGGACCTCTGTAGCCACGTGGAGTTGAGGATGAGCAAGGAGAGACTTTCAATTCAGACTTCTGTGACTTCAGAAAGGACGTGTCTGGGTAAAGATGATGCATGAAGATACCCAGGTCTTCAGTGAGGGCACTGGTGTGTGGCTCCATCTCTTAGGAAGAAGTAGACAACGTTGCCATGGTACTGACATGAGGACCTGTAGTTACTATATTCCTTTTTTTGACACAGCTCTAAGTCTGCCTGTCACCAATTGGCTAAAGAAATCTACTTCCCAGACCCGTTATGGATTTTGTCTGATGTCCGATACCTTAAGTTAAGGGTTAAGTGCACATATTTTTGGACTGTGCAATCTTAAACTCTTTCAGATCTACTTCCATGTGTTACAGCTATTAATGCAGGGGATGTATTGACTTAAACTGGTAGAGCAAGAAGTGTGAATTTTATAAAATATAACTCCATGTTCATGAATTGTTTTCTTCTGAGTGGGTGAATAATACTATAAAAAGATACATTATGTTTCAAGGTCTGTCTCAGCTTGAAAAAATATATATTTCTTTATTGTATATAAACATTAAACAAAAATGTATTGAAGAGATGGAATAGGCATAATATTACAGCAAAAGTTATTTCTCTAGAGGACGACATTGAACATTATTGAAATAAGTTGTTCATGGGTAACAAAACTGGTGAAGTTTTGTTTCATATAAACTTACTCTCCCTGTTACCCACATGTTAATATCAGTTCTAGCGTCTTCCTTATGACATTTGTGTTGGGCAAGAGATGGCCAGCCTGGAGTGAAGTGGTTGCTGTCCAGGCAGCTAGGACATACAGATGGACTGACCAGGCAACTGCTGTTGGTAGGATGTACAGTGACTAACTCAGTGCAAAGCTGAGTATGTTTTGACTTCGGCATCCTGCTTGCTGTTTCAAGGGCCATTCAGCCTTTTCCTCCTTAATCTTGCTGGAGTGAGGACGTGGCTTCAGCTCATTTGATCACCTGAATGCAATGTGAATATATAATACTAGCAATAAAAAAATTAAATTCATACCAGACAGCAAGTGTTTTCCAGAATCAAGTTATCAAGTACCATTTAATCTAAATTAAACAGTATCTGGGCCCTTGCAGATTGGGTCTGCACAAAAGGGAGGCAGCTGCTGTGTGGATGTGGTGTCCGAGTGGGGTGCAGGATGAGAACTCCATGCATGTGCTGCACCACAGACTGCAAATGTGAATAGGTGGAACATCAGCGGTTACGGCACCTCCATGCATCCACCAGTGATTGGCAGATGTAAGCAATTTAATTAGGGATCAAAGATGGATTTGCTAATCTTTTGGTGCTAAGTTTTCTTTGCTGGAGATGACCTGCTATCTTCAGAGGGACTGCATCCCACCTGCACATCAGATACCAATTTCTAAATCCATTAAGACTTCCCTTGGTACTGGTAGGAATAGCTTTCTACATCCATTTCAGAGTTCAGGTCAAATCAACCTGTTTTCTGAGGATATTAAGTACATATTTGGACTTCTTATTTTTTCCTGGCTTGGTTATGTGAAACAACCAAATACTTAAGTAGAAAGATAGTCACAATAAAGTACAGAAAAACACAGGTGCGTATGAACTTACAAGCACTTTGCCAGAAAGAGACATTACACAGAACAGAAATCTGTAGGGGAAATTTATGTTTCCAACAGAGAGGTAATGGAATAGAAGTTCTTTCAAAAATGTCATTTTAATTGTATTTCCTGTCCTAGCTGCATGTGGTGAGCTTAGATTGGCAAACAAAGTTGTGTAAAAATATTTCTTAGTTCTGTGGAGTTGCAGAAGAATATTTTCTGTTCTGGGCTAGAGGTTAAACAAAAGCTGGCGTTTCAGTCCAGCAGAAGAAGCCTGTATCTCCTCAACCACTACAGAGTACCTGATGTCATATTTTCTATCTAGTAGTTTTTATCTGTATGGGAGTCATCCTGACTTGATATTGTATTGAGTAGTTTTCAAGATATGTTGGTTGTGTGTTTTGTCCCAGCTTACATGAATGGCTATCATGAAATATATGCAGTGGGGCATAAATCCTACTCTGTTACTTAATAGAACTGGGTTTTTTTCTCTCTAACACCTAAAAATCCTTAAAAATTTTTAACCCTCAAAATACAATCCTTTCACTTTTCAAAGCTAAAAATCTCAAAATTAAAAAAGAAAACCAGAACACAACAAACATTATTCAAAAATTATCCTACATTTTAAAATGATAAATGTCATTAAGCTAACACTTCATTTTGTAATCATAGTTCATTAAAAGGGTTTTATTGCATTTTTCATGGGGAGACTTGAAACAATGCCTACACTAGGAAGAAAGAGAGCAATTTACAGCCACCTCATCCTTCACGGCAAGCACCATCCCAGCTCCTACTGATGCTGCAAGATTTGACCTCTACTCACTAGTCTTGCAGAGCATCCTCATCTCTGTAGAGGAGACAACATCAGGAAATGCTCCTGAATCTCAAGCATCTATACTGCAAAAGCAGTGGCATGGCTTTGCTCTCACAAAGAATAACTAGATACAGTTGTGGAGTTAGCATGGGCAAGGAAAATTTCCAGGAGGCAATTTTTACACTGTCTACCTGGTTTGGACCATCGGAGAGTTTTACAGTACGGATATGGATTTTTCCTTGCTTATTGGCTTCAGTGCTAGAGGCTGGTCCCAGACGTTTTTAATCTGCAAGTAGAAATAAATCTACAGTATTCACCTGACCCCATAACATGGCCCTTCAGTAACAGGATAATCTGACAGAGTAGCTTAAAGAGACTTGCCTGGCTCCTGCTGGTGTCACAAAAGGTTTATAGGGAGGAAAATTCAGTTTCTACTACTTCCAGTCTTATTTCCAGTCTGGTGCTTTTCACGTGCTGAACAGTCAACCTCACTTAAAAAAAAAAAATCTAAAAAAAAATAATAATTATTTCAGTAAGATCTTGTGGCATTGATAAAATTACAGTTTCTGAGGCATAAATAACATTTTTCTATGTAGGTTCTGACAGTAGAAATGGAAATTTCCCCACCACTTGTGTCATTAAAAGAGCAGCATTTTTCACAATTCTAATGGAAAAGGTAAGGTTCCACTCTACAGATCATATTGTGGTACTTGCAAAATATATCTTCTAAATTTTTCTTGACATTCATAAATATTTCACATGCTCCTCCAAAGGGACTGGGTAATACACAAATTGCTGAGATTGTAACAAACAAAGTGGTGTGCTGAATGAGAGATAAAAGCAATCTGTGGAATGCTGTTATTGGACATTTGGGATATCAGAAATGGCTGTTCCTTACAACCACCCCTTGGCAAACTACTTAGGACTATCTGCTCCATGAGATAAGCGGCAGGGCAACATAAAGAGTGAAGGATCTCCCCTGTTCTGGATGTCTGCAGGATTCACCCTCCAGCTCACAACTGCAGGGACTTGAATTAAGCACCTGCATCTTGTCCTTCCAGGGGCAGAGGACCACCATGCTCTTGTGCAGTCAAGCCCTTTTTATTCCGCTATAATATATTTTTTAAAAAAAAGAGGATACACACACAGTTGTGTCTTCCTAGCTGCTCATCCTCTCTGCACCCTGACAGGCACAAAATACATCAGATCCATGCTCAGGGGCTGCTTGTGATGATCAGGCTCCTACCTGTCCTTTCCAAGGTGGTCTTTCTTTAGCAAGACAAGGCAGGCACTGTACACAGTTTCTACCAAAAAAAACAGGTCAAGTCACCCTGTATGCATCTCCTCCAACAGCAAAACAGTGGTATTTAAGCAGAGGATTTCTATGTTTATTTTATTAACACCGAGGATTTTTATTAATTTTATTAATTAAAATATTTTTTTCTTCTTTCAGTTTGTGTTGGAATCACACTTTAGCGTAAACGTTTAGGAATGCAACTGATAACTTGCCTACAAGCACAAAATGTATAAAATCAGTGTGATAATCTTTGAATATTTTATTGCAAAATAGCCATAGGTTCTCTGGAACAAAGAACAGTAGTTCAAGACACAAAACAAACAGTGCCATAGTCACAACTGCTCAATTGAGAGAGTAAGATACAGAGAATCAAGATGAAATAAGGCCAGTACTGAATTCCCTAGTCCTGCAAAAATTACCATAAGCTATTATATAGACTCTGAAGCTGATGAAAGATTCACAGAACAGGTACATTAGCATTTATGGCAGAGAACTACTAATGTAAGAAAAGAAGGAGTGGAAGAAGAAAGATATGGACAGATATGGAAAAAGGTAATTTCTACAAATTAGTGAATTTGAATTAAATGAATCTCAGAGGGCCAAGGGAATTAGATATTAGTCATCTGAACTCTGACAGTTGGTTTTGAGAAGTCACAGAGAAAGGGGAAATGACAGGAAAGTGGAAAAAAATATATCATTTCGCCCATTCTTGAAGATAAAACTTTTAAAGTAGCTGAATTATATTAAAAGGGAAAAACCTTTTAGCAACTGCACGGTGAAATAAACAAGGCAAACATTTATATAAATACTGATGAGGACTATCACGAACACACTGCATACTTTATATGTCATGGTTCAATCTTGGCATATTATTCACTCATCTTTTCCTACCAATAACAAAGTGAGAAGAAAACATACCAGACAGCTATAGCAAGGATTCAGTTTTCCTTGTTTACAGGTCAAATTCATCCCAAGCTACTAGACATGGTCCACAGGTCAAATATAGTCTTGAATCCTTCTTTGAAGTTCAGCTTTTGGATCCTAGTATCTGTGAACACAACTGTCTACCCTGCTGTTTGCTTGTCAATAGTTTTGTCGCCATGTCAAGGAGAATGGTCAGCTACGGAGACCTTCATCATTATTCATATGGATTATATCAGATAATGCCCAGCCTCTCCTCACTAAAATGGCTTCAAGTATTGTATCAAGTGATTTTCAAGCTGTGAGTCTTTCTGGGCAATGCATTCAATAGCTTGGGACCCAACATCCTGTGGTGGACCGTCTTAGACAAAGGATGACATTGACAACTATACTTCAAAATTTAATGATTCTGCTATAGCTGAATTTTCTAGAAAAAATGGTAAAGACAAGAATAGGAATTCTGTCATGACCACGGAAATGGTCTTGTTTTCTTCACTTTATACACAAAGCAATTAAACAGTACTAATTACAGAAGAAAACAGGGAGAACAACAACAAAACTCTACAAAACAAAATATTCCACTACACAACACTTCTCCCAGTAGGTCTGAACGGGGATTTTTAATTCCTATTTCATGAAATATGAAAAGGAAAAAGAAACAAAACAAGAAATTCATGTTGGCGTTTGACATTTAGATTAGATTATGAAGTTTACATAATAAGGCACTAGCTACCTCTCTTTACATTATTTTAATAAAGTTTTGACAGAGGGTTTAAAGTATGAATATCAAGTAAATATTCCTGAATTCCATGATGTCTGTTGACCTTCTAATTAAAAAAGAAATACTAAATTATGTAGAGATTATGTAGGGATTCTGGCAATACAATGACAGAACACTTACGCATTTTATGCAGGTGTTACTGGGTGAAAATCTTTGATTTCCTGTTAAAAAGGCATTCACTCCATTAGGTCTTTCTGGTGTGAAAACAGTATCTGCAGATCTGCATGAATCTTTACTGGTACCACTGTAATTATAGGGTAAAATAATTCTTTGTTTCATAAACCAGAATGCAGGTTATACAGAACTTTTGGAGCTTCTAAGTATAATCACCAAGTACTACGCAGCTGACACAGAGCTGCACATGAAACAGTGTTTGGGAGAAATAACCATGGTATTTCCACCAAGCAACATTAAGTACCACTGGTTAGTTTTGTGTCTTTATATCTAGATGCATGGAATAAAACCCCAAAATACTATTCTTCAGTGTTCACCATATTTATAAAAATCAGTTATCTCATGTACACATAACAATCTGCCAGCTGCAAACAGGCTGAGACGGATTGTTTCAAATACACTGCTTTTTGCCAGAGTGTGGAAAAGTTGTGACATAATAGTTCCTACCCTTGTGTACGGTACTTGTTAATAGCTATGAGCAACATTTAGGAAAAAAACAGTTTAGCGCTAGGAGTACACTAACAACCTCTCTCCTATCTCATCCTGAAGAACTAAAGAAGCTCAGGCTGTGCTGTTTCCTGTGCAGTTTTATTACTGCAGATAACTTTTGCAGCCAGTGGTAATAATTATGGCAGCGTGAGATGGTAATAATCTACATTTGTACTTTCAAGTGGGAACATTTTACTGTATTTCTATTCACTCTCAAAATTATAAGCCTTTGATTATTGACAGACTTTGCAGAAATAGTGTTTTGTTGTTATCCTAACCTCAGTTCTGAGAAGACAATAGCATAGAGCAGGTGAGATCTAACTTATGCTCTAGAGAACTTGTTTTTATGCAACATTTTGTGTATAAATAAAGATAACAGCTCTGAAAGTGTTAGACGTAGAGTCCTAGACAGTAAGATTGTTTAATCATGCAGTGGATAGGAAGAAAAACAGAAGTAAAAAAACTCCTTATCAACATGTGTCAATCTTAGTAAGGATTATCTCAACAGACAAGAAGAAGGCAGTCCTCGAGGTCTTGAAATTCATGGCATTACTACAATAAAACCATTGATAACTGTTTTTGTGGCTATAAAGCAAGAAGAGAAACAGCCACTGTAGACTAAAAGTTTGGTCTCCAGTTTCCTTCCCTCTTGGTTGCAGGGATTTACTTGATTAAAATCTAAGTTATCTCAGTATTTCTCCAGTCCTAGTACCTAGAAGTTTGTTGCTTTCACTGTCAAAGAAAAGATTATCTCCCACATGCAGTATGCACAGGATGTGACAGCCATGTCTTTCAAATCTTCCCTCTGTTCAGCTTCCTAAGTTCAAACTTTTATCATTTTCCAGAACATTGATGTTCATATTGATGATAACATAGTCTCTGGAGCTGCTTCTGCAGAATGCTGTAATGAAATTATGTCATTAACTGTGCTTCATATTTTTTTTTCTTTCCTTCAGAAGGACCTTC
Organism: Haliaeetus leucocephalus; assembly: GCF_000737465.1. Lineage (NCBI taxonomy): Eukaryota > Metazoa > Chordata > Aves > Accipitriformes > Accipitridae > Haliaeetus > Haliaeetus leucocephalus. The sequence continues at coordinate 2,792,583 of NW_010973034.1, read as the reverse complement.
TGAGTCAGAAACTGAAGACAAACAAAGACAAGGTTTTCCTTAACTTTCCTTCACTTCTTTTTTATGAGATAATTGCTTTCTTCTGCTCTGTGGACTGCAAGTATAAGGGATCTTGATTTCTGTTCTTCAGCATCTTGCTTTGGGAGCACCCAGTCTTCAACCCAACCCCCTAGCATAACTAAAACTGCACCTAGCTTTTCTCTCTCTGTCATTTTAAGTTGCTTATGCACTTTTCAAGGCAGAAATATAGTCCATTCCTATCTGTTCAGCTTGAGATAGAGCAGGATTCTAATTATCTATTCCATCTTCAAGAAGAACATTTTTAGAGATATCTAGTTTAATTTTATGGGCTATGACAATTTTACATAGACTTTTATAGGTATTTGCATACTGTAGCACAGCTGTACATCGTCAGCTATCTTGCCTTTTTTCCCCCCATTCTTCCATCTTGTTTTATTGTCAAAGACGTATTTCTTGTCAAATGCCTTGTCAATGCAGAGAAAAGCTTAAAACCACAGCATTTATGCAATTTACTCCATATTCAAAATGCTTTTTAGTTATCATCTAATTCTTAGAATGTTTCTGTAAAGTACAGTAAGCAGAGAGAAGTGAGCTGGTCATGGCTATGTAGAAACTCTGTGGCAAAGGAAGGGCTGAAAAAAGAGGGTTGTTATTCACAGCTCTGCACTCTCTGCAGCACACTTTATATCTCTTACAAAGATCAAAAGAGAAAGTGAAAGATGTTACTCAGCTAACGAACATCAAACTCATATGTCCGAATTTAGATAAGGCTTCTAGAACATGACTTTAACTCAATCCAGTGAGTGTCTTTATATTTAGGACATTATAGACAGTACCAAGAGACTATGATACTCAAAACTCTACATTTTTTGAGTATGCATCCCCTGAAACAAACTCTGTAGACTGACTTCAGAAAGCTTTTGCTTACAGTTGATGAGGGACCTTAGAACAAAACCAATAATACTCCATACTCCTAACCCAAGGATTTCTGTAAAGCACCACTGCTTTCCAAAAGGGTTGTCTTTGGAAGAGCTCACGGATTTCATCGTGGCTGAAACAGCTCCTGCTCTGTCCAGCTTTGCTCTAGATGACCTCTCACTGTGCTCTTCAGAGGCAGGGGACAATGGAGAGACCAGGAGGTAGTTTTGCTTCAGGCAGAGGGAACACCACGAATACCCTGAAACATCTCCTTTCCCAGAGGAAAAACTTCTTAATGTAGGATAAAAGCACATTCTCTCCTGCCACGCTGTCTGGCTGTAATCCCTCTGATAATATCTACTATTTAATGAAACTCTTTGTTCTCAAAGCAATCTCTGCAAAGACAGGGACGTCTACTTCAGAGTCACAGCTCCTGATCATTGGACAGATACTGTGCAATTTCTACAGCTTTCTCGCACCACTGTGGTTGTCTCGGGAGTGTGAATAGCACCTCTCCTGTCAACAGTTTCCGGAATCAAACCATTTTTTGTCTGTCTGGAGTGGCTGGGTAATTCTTTAGAGGAAAATGTCTTCTGGGGACCAGAAAAAAATTCAAAAAAAAAAAAAAGGAAAAGAAAGAACAATTTGTTCCTCTTTCTCCTAAGCTTATAATCTGTCCTCCATGTGGAGTCATTATCACCGAGCACGTCCTTTTGCCACTCTGAGAAGTTTTCCGATCTTCCCCACCTCAGAAGGAAAACTAGTTTTTTTGCAGTCTTGGGATTTGGGAATTTAGATAAGCTTCCAATGTTAATCTCCAAACTTTCAGAGGTTTGCTAATCACCAGTATTATTAAAACAGGTTTCATATTTAACAGTGTCAGCTAATGTAACGTAATCCAGTTAATGTAAGAAATGTTCCATTAATCCTACCTCGGTGCAGAGTGAGGGTGCACTAAAGTAAGAAGAGGGGAAGCTGGCTTTCTGAGATGTAGAAACAAGAACTGCCAGGTAAGATGAAGGAAAAGATGAAGAAAAAACATGCCATGAGTTATGGGAGGACACACACAGAGCACGCTGTTAAAAGTAACTATATATTTTCCTCTCTTTTCCTTAATGCGTACCTCGTAAAAACAGTATTTGTTGGCAACAAAAGAGGTTGTTCTTTCCCTGTAGATATGCAATTCATTGCTAAGTTCACATTCATGTTTAGGTGTTGTATTTCCAACTTTCCAGCCTAGCTCCGTTCCCTGAAATAAGAATAAAAAAACACACTTAGAATTTACATATTGTGCTTATGAATTAGGGTAGCTGTCTTAGAAATGCTCAAGGGAGCTGGAAGTCATAAACGCACATATACACACATAATGTGGAAAGAATTTTAAGCTGATATAACTGTTCTCCACTTTTATAGAGACATATTCTGCTTTCAGTTAAGACCTCTTATTAAACAATATTCAAATATGTGAAAGCGAAGATAAAGTCTGACAGACCTTCAACAGGTTATGGTGCATTCATACAGTACTGTCTATATCACTTTTTAATTAGCAGCCCAAATGCAGTGAACAGATTGTACAGTGTACTACATCAGCCTGGCTCCTACATTTTCTATTGATTCATATTCATGTTTAAAGGGCCCTCTTCCAAGCAGGATTTTTCTCTTCCCACTATCTTCCCCAAAACCCAGGTCCATCAAGTAAATACCATTTCACTTGCCGGCAGCAGCTGGCTTTACCAGGTAGCTGAAAGGACACTTTAATCTACTGTTTAATGCATTTTTCCCTACCTGGGATAAGAAGCCAAATTGCTGTTAGCAAAAATGCCTTAGTCATTAACTGAAAGTAAGTTTTAAAAGCATTCCATTACTCCCCCAGTGGGAAATTTCTGACTTTATTAGCATCTTTTGAATCTGTATTAGAAGTACCTAAGTGCTAAAATCCTAGCGGACAAAGGACTTTCTTTATTACATGAATTTAACTTGCCGATTCTACCTTGTGTTGGAATGAACAAAAGAGGGAAAGGAATTCAATTTATAGTCAATATATTGAGAGTAAACCTGACTTGGTTCTTAATTAAATATGAAAACAAACAAACAAAAAGTGTTTATGTTATTACACTTTTCTGATATGTTCAAAAATAAATGGACTGATATGCCTATTTTTACATAGAACTAAAGAAATGTGAACATTCTTCCAAAGTAGATAACTATATAGTCAAACCATTTTTTCCTGGTTGGAAGAGGAGGGTGAATCACGGAAACTTTTGCTGTTATACAGGGAGAATTTCTATTGCAGTCAACAGCCAATTTTTACCTAACAATTTTCCAGTTTGATTTATGATATATTACAGTATTTGTGGCTTAGAAATTCAGAATATATATTCTGGTGAAAATCTTTTCAGAGGACTATTTTTATTATGGTTGTGCCTTTTAACTTAATTTTTAAAGTGATTTAACCTTCTCAAACCTTGTAAGAATTTTAAAGTAAAAATCAAATTAGATATGTTTAGGGTTAGAACAGTCAGATTGAGTAATTCCATCTCACTCCCTAATCCTCAACAGATTTTCAGACTTTCAGCATCTCATTAGGTCTGGAAATTGGGCTGACTGGAATTTGAAAATTAGATTATGACTTTAAGATATATCCCTTCATTACCTTCTATGGAACTACATTCCCCAAGAGGAACTTGTGGAGGATTTATGAATTACAGGACTCATGGTCCCTCTGTATTTCTGATATAAGGGAGAACATTTAGGCTGCTCTGTCTTCTTCAGGGTCCATTGGTTTCAGTGAGAACTGCCTGTTCAGAACTGGATACAAATGTCACCCATTTCTAGGGCCAAATTTCATCCTCATTTAAAATGTCATCCCTGGGGCTTTCTGGTAACAGCATCACTAAAGCGAATCCAGTTATCCCTAACTAACCAGGTGTTAAATAGCTCTTTCTAAGTACAATGGAACTTCTCAAACTGAGTTCAACAAGAATCCTTTCTAGTATTTTTTCATATATCCTGTACTGCTTTGCCCATTTTGGGAGAAAAAGAACCAACAGACTCCTTTTACGTGCACTGAAGGTTGTAAATATGTCACAATTCCTGTAGGAGAGCAATATCTCAGTCTAGCATCACTATTTCAGGGAAATGTAAGGCAAAGTCTCTATTAGATGCCTAGGAACAGAGATTTTTCAAAATGATATTATGATGTCCCATTAATTAAGGATTTTTTATAGAAGCTAGATAAACCAGTACCTCAGAACTTCAGAACTCAGAACCTCTGAACTACTAAATCAGACATTCCCATGCTTTCCTTCTAGTTCACCAGGCTCCTTCCTTTCTAAAGGATGTAGGAATCATTATGGGTTTCCAGGAGGGACTGGACTATGTGCAAGAAGGCTGACAGAAAATTTTTCACATTACAAACAATGACAAAAATATCATAAAAAAAAAAAAGCAAGTACCAATCGGCACCCTAACAGCTGACATGATGTGGTCTATCCTCTCATTCATTGTGTGCCCACATTTGATCTTACCAGTGATAATTTTGGGAGCAAGAAAGGCCTATGACATATTACTTTAACAAAGAGCTGGCCAGAACATTTCTGGTGCTTTATATAGTCTGGTACATGGAAATGGAGAAAGATGGCTAGGTTTTGGGGTGGGAAAGAACTCAAAGTGACACCCACCCCAAAAGCGTGAGCCATATAAAAAATATGAAAACCTCAACAAGTAAGAAGGTCCCCTGGATCTGAGAGCCATCTAAAAGGATGAGGTCCTCTGAAACTGAGCCCCAGGAACCTGCCAATGCTATGAAAATGAAAAGCAGAGTACAACGGTGCTTGCAGACAACACTTCAGTCCTGTGGCAGAGAAAGGTAGGGACAAGTGTCCTAGCAGCTCAGCAACTACTCCAGCTAGCTATTTAAAAAGCCAGCTGTAAACTGCATAAATCATAAATACTGCACTCTTTCCCAGATATCTTAAGAAAAACCCAACCGCTGGTGACAGGCAGAAACATCTTTGGAGATAGCAGCACTCCACAAATCGTAATTACTGTGCTAGTTGTTTAGAGACTATAGTGACAAATTTATGAATCCCTACGTCTTAAGTTAGGATGTTATACAACTGAGTCTAAAGAGGGATTTTCTAAAAGAACTCCAGAGGGATTAAAAAAGTCTTTTTGTTAAACATCTGTAGAAGTCTATTTACATGCAGGTGCCTAGGCAGGAGGGTTCTTTGTTAGCTGTTCTAACCAGGGCACTGTAGTCACTCTGCGCTACATCCACACTGGTGAAGTTTCCGGGAAATTAGTTTTAAATAGAGAGAAGGTATTGAATTTATACACAGAGAAAGGATTAGAAATTGCTCAATCTTCTCATGTGATAATATATCTCATTAATCATTTCTGAGTTCTGATAAAAACATTTGGAACTATGCATATTAGACAGTGAAGGTACTGCAACATAATACCACTTATTGAACTTCTACAAATCAGATGAAACCGAGTACTGTCTCTCTGAGGCAGGTAAGTCTAAAACCAGAATGCAGCTCTTTTAATATATTGAACGAGCAAATTAAAGTTACAGGGGGTGAAAAAATCACAAATTAATATGGTAGCTCCATCAACAGACTTCTGCTATCACATAAACCCTCTGAGCAATAAAGACATTTTGAAAATGTTGTTTAGGCTGAACGCTTTCCACAGCTTAATGCAGGTATTATATGATCTTCCTGCATGCTGTAGTTACATTAAAAAGCAAGAATTAAATGTATTGCACCAATTGCAGGCAGGTTCTTCCTTTCAGGCACTGCGGGCACATCTTCTCATCGATCATTTGACATGCTAATGTAAAGTCAAATGTAAATAGAAGGTGAAAAGCTGGTATTCTTCCAATTCAACTCCTTAAAAGCAAGTGCAGATGATGAAAAGGACCAGGGAAGTAACCTTGCTAAAACAGGGTTCCAAGCCGTATAACAAAGGCTGAGCTTCCAGAAGCTATTACAGCTTCCTGGGGTGACAGAGTATTCTTGAAGGGACTGTGGGGAAGGACAAGTCCTGCCTGTCCTGCCTCTTGACAGAGGAAATAAATCACCCTGCACACTTGAGGATACCTTTCCAGGCTGCATGCTGGGAACTTCATTACACAAGCTGTGCCACATATTACTATGCATATTGCCACTGATTGGACATAGCCTCAAATCCGTAGCCTATTTCTGTCATAGTCTTAGGGGGAAGGAATCTGTTTTCTGCTTAAACAGATACCGACTTGGAAAGGAAAGGGGAAGGAAAAGACACTGAGCCAAGAGTTCTCAGTGGAAAAAGATCCCCTTGACTAATGATACGTCTAATCTACACTAACCCTGCCTCATGGTGCATGAAATACAGTCATATTGTCATGGTTTTCATATCCCCTTTGATCTTAATGCAATTGTTGTCAAAGTGAACAGCTACTCACAGGAATCCCGGCTTCATTAGGAAGATAGAAAGTCCTTCCTCCCAGAGAGCTTTCTAATATGTCTTTGTTTTCATGTTATAAGTTTATAGAGCTGCTGCATGCCTGTCAATAACTATGGTAAAATATTAAAATAAAATTGCAAATGAAGAATTCATTAGCGTTACGTGTGCTTCTAACACATAATCCTAATGCTAATATAACTTGGAGGTGTTGGGTTAAATTTAAAGATGATATACATGGGGGTAAAGCTGAGACAGGAATACATGGCTGTGATTTACACGTTGAAGAGAGAGAAAGGCTGCCAACAAACCAACCAACACAAGGAGATAAAGAGATGGTTCCTTACTATGCCTGCCTTTTAGGGCATTGATTCACATGCCACAGTGGACTAAGCTGAAAAAGATGAAGTGGCTCTTTGTTCCAGCTGTCTTTGTGACCCTTCTCCTGGAGGTTAACACCCCCTTGGCCAGAACCAGTGTCACATGAAAGGTGGTGCAGACTGGTCGGTACACCTCCCCTTCTGATGCCCCTCTTCAGTTAGACACCAAATACAAGTCAACACCTCTACTTGCCTCTTCACCTGCCATCCCACCCACCCTCCTCCTTCCGAGCTCAAGCTAGAGCTGATTTTACTAATGGACAATTTGTACCACTTATTAACTGTCCACTGATTTTGGTCCACTGTGTTAATGAAAAGAACTGTAAATGACTGTCTCGCAACAACTGGCTGGAAGCACAGTGGTTGCTATAGAGTCATCTTTGTAGTTACAACGTAAAATTAATGAACCAAAGGAAACAAAATTAATGAAGACAATCATTAGCAGGCATCCTGTGGACTGAACACACAAATGTATTAGAGGTGAGATTTCACTAATTCAGGATACATTGGGAAGGGAATAGGAAGAAAGATAAATGGTAACTAAACCATGCCATTTTTTTCCATTATAAAAATGTTTCTACTGAAAAGGGCCCTATTATCTCAATAGAAGTTGTGCCAGTGTGACAGGTACTAAATATATATATATGTATGTATATGTTAGCGTGTATAATATATGTACACATATTTTTGAAGATTTCTTTGCTGTCGAAACTCATTTTCACAAAAAATTCCCTCTCTACAGCAGATACATGGATAAATAGAATTCTGTTGTACACAGACCCAAAAGTAATATTTATCATCATATCTTGCAGCAGAGTAAACATTGTCAAAAAATACTGTGAATGTTTTCATTTAACTACACAGCAAAATAATCTTAAATGATTTTAAGTTCTGCGTGGGACTCCTGTAAATAATGAAAATGGCACAGAAATGCCAAACACAGCGTAATTGTTTCTTCTTCCTAAAAAGGTTATCGTAATTGTGTCCAAAATGGCTTTGATGAGGCTTTTGCTAAACACCAGAGAAATCTGCTCTGTAGTGGGAGGTTTTGAGGATATTAATATAATATCCTAGCTCATGGTAGGAAAATCTTTGCATTAAAATAGTGCAAGTCTGTCAATGAGAAATATAAAAAAATTAAGTCTAAAAAATTACTTTAGCATTAATACAAGGTTGACTTATGAAACATGTACATTTGCAAGGGGATTTCTACAGTCTAGCCTGTTACAGAAAGGGTGGAGCTCTAAATGTCATTAACTATGTTATGAAAAAGTTCCTCTATACTAAGTTATTGCAGACTACTAGTAGCTAAAAACACATAAATTGATTTGCATCCTCTACATGAGAGGAAGGGTTAATTAGGCTAGCCTTATTGCAGTTTGTTAAACAGACTGTTTTGTAGGCAGAAATGTTACATTTCTTCTTGTTTCCTTGAATAGAGATATCTGTCCTAAGATAATTCTCTATTTCTAGCGAGTGTGGCATATTTAGAGCATCTGAGGATCCCAGGTGCTATTACAAAGTTCCGCCCAGACAAAGTGTGCATCATTTCACTGAAGTCTGTGGATGCATTTCCTATGTTATTCACTAGACTAAACAAGACCTAAATTCTGCTGTATCCTCTTTCCTTATTAGCATCAAAAGATAGATATTCTAACAAGCCTCTTGTGTGTCACACATATCCCACTCATTGATGTCTGCCATTCATGAAGATAGACAGCCATTCTCTTTTGATATAAGTAAGGAAAACGTCTAAGCAGAGACAACTCCACTGGCCTACAAAGGTATGTTAAACGCTAGAAAAGGTGATTACTGTCAACGTTCTCTGAATGCCATGAAGTGGGAAATCTTTAGATTCAAAAAGTGGCATTTGCTTCACTGTTATGTCATAATTCTTAGCCATGTGTACATCCATACAACAGAGATGCATGCTCATCTCTTTAGCCTAGCAAAATTCTGAACTAAAGTTTCTGAATGAACACTTATTGATGCAGATTGGTTAACTACGCATCTGTTCAAATGGTAATTATTTGACCTAAATCTGTAAGTAGCCACTAGCTCAGTCAGGTACAGTTTTCTTCATGCACCAACTCTCTAAAGTATGACCCCTCTTCAAGTATTTGAGTTCCTATCTATTCTTCCTCTGTGTGTTGACTAAAAGAGAACTGAAGTAATAAGAAAATGAAAATAGAAAAATATGCTGTGCAAGAGAAGGATAAAGAGCAGGGTAAAAGCTGCAAGGATGCTGCAGACAAAATACAAATTAATAAAGGCAAAATTCCAGCTCTTAAGTTGTCTAATGAATCGTGATGTGTTACCACAAAAAATGACTCAGTGTGGTTTAGAGTGGTGATCTCTCATGACTCAGCCATGACATTATGATGGTAACACAGTTGATCATGAACCCTGAATCACACAACACGACAGCAAATGATGCAAACTTCATGCAAGAAGACTCCAACTAAAAAGTGAATTTAAGAAAAATATCCTGCATCCTTGAAAATCAATTCCACATGTAGTTGTAAACAGTACTCTGTCAGCAATGAATTTAAGACTAATCTTAAAATCCTAAGAATATATTTTCTTCCTGAAACTTTTGCAGAAGTGGCATGGCTTTTTTTGGTGGCACTGACCATTATACACTTGAGCCTATTATGTTCCCTTTATTTTTCATAGTAGAAAATAACATACACCAAGCTGTTTTCAATTTCAAAATTATTCTTGTGTAAAATTATTGCAACCATACTGTAAATAAAGAAGAGCAAATACTATAATTTTAGTAGATCTCTTGTATCACCACTCTCTTCTCTCAGTGCCTTGCGAAAAAACTGCAGAGCATTTTTTTCCTTTAAGGAATGTATCATTGCTATCACACTTCGTAATAACAATTATCTGCTCCAGTCCCCTGCTTACCTTAATTAATATCTAATTTGTTAAAGAAAGAAATGCTTTCAGCTTTACTCTGAGGTAACAAACAAGGCAAAACAACCAGGAAGAGCTTTGTAACAATATGCTAGAAGGAGGAGGACAATACACTACAAATGTCATTACAGATAATATTTTGCAGATGATAAACAAGTTTTTGTGTGTTTGTTTTACTGAAAACCAACAATGCTTATATGTAGATACACGTGATTTACCTAGAATAAACATAGTTTTAGAACTGTCCTTTCTGCATTGTGGCCTGGATGTGACACTTTCAATTGGAATGCAGCTTTGGAGGTCTGTACTGCAATCTCCTGCTCAAAGTGCACTAGATCGGGTCAGCTGTGGATTTCTCTAGCTGAGTCTTGAAAGTATCCAAGGACAAAGATTTCTCAGCCTCTCTGGGCCACACTTTCTAGCCTGCACTACTTCCTGGTGAAGAATTTCTGCCTGATGTCCAATATGAATACCTCAAGGTACAATTTGTAGTCTTTTCCACAAGATAGTCTGGCACTACCTAGTTAAGTTTGGCTCTGCTGTCTTTGGAACAGCACTTCACATGAATATGTTTTCTGCGGCTATTAGATCCATCCTTTTGCCTCCTCTTCCCCAGACTAACCAAGCCCAGCTCAGCATCCTCACCAGCCACCCTCCTAGGAACTGAGGATGGGGACTCTGCCTTTGGGTCCACCACTCCCCCTAATTCGGTATGGTCTGCAAACCTGCTGAGGGTGCACTATGTGTCATCCTATCAATTGCAATTAATCACTCTTGAGTAGACCTCTTGAGTACCCTCTTTGTCACTGGCTGCCAGCTGGACATCAGCCCATTTATTGCTACACTGCATGGCTGAGACAGTCTAGCAAAGTTTTAACCCAGCTAAGTCTTCTCATCCTTCTCTTTTTTACAAATGAATGCTATGGGAGGTGAATTCAAGGCAGAGAGCATCCAGTGCTCTTTCCCTTGTTCATAGGCTTACTTAATTACAGAAAGGAATCAGATTGAATTAGCACAATTTGCCTTTGGTAAAAGCATGCTGACTGTCCCTGTTTACTTTTCCTGTATATCGCATTCTTGGAAATTTATTTTAAGTGAACATGGTTCCTTTCTCAGTGCTGAGGTGAGGTCCTCTTGAGCTTGACTCTTTTTAAAGACAGAAGTAATGTTAACCTTATGTCCAGTCATTGAGGACCTCCTTCAATCACCATGGTGAATCCCAGCTGGCCCCACAGATCTGAATCTGTGCAACTGGTGTAAGCAGCCGCTAAATTGTTATTGCCCTACTGCTGCCTGTCTCTTTCCTGCTCAAAATGTACCAGTGTGTGCACATGTCCAGGAGCCGACACCGACTGCAAAGATCAGAGCAAAAAAGGCATTGAGAACACTGCAGCAAAGTGGGAAACCACCGTTGAGCTGGCAAAATACACAAAGTGAAAGGAAGAACACGGGTTTATAGCTTTAAAAAGCTTACAGCCCATTTCTTTTTATCACATTGGGTCTGACTTTGCATTTGTACAGATCAACAGCAAATTTCTAAATACTACATTGGAAAAATTTGGTCTGGTATATTTCACAAATGCATTCACATGGAAGATGTATCATTCTATACAATCCCTATATGTTTCAAATTGAATTACTCACCTATAAATGACAGCTCAGGAAAGGCTAATGAGTTATCTTTGAAGGCTGCTCAAAGAGCTCTTGCCTTTTCCAGTGCTCTTAGATATATTCACTCCTTTCCATTTTTTTACTCTAAGTACCTCTTATTCTTTCACAAGGACTAAGCACTTGACATTAACAAAAAAGCGGGGAAGAAAATTAAATTAATGGAGTATTCTATGACTGTTTTTTGTGAAAAACAGACTCAGGTTAACTTCCTCTTAATGACACAAGTATATTGTCACAGCCTAAGACTCAGCTTTCACAATTTTGACTCATAAAGCCAACAAAATTTTCTTGTGACATTTTTTTTCTACAACTAAACGCTGATGTGACAAAAAACCCTAAAACACTGGAATGTACTAACATTTTCAAAACCATCTGACAAAAACTACGCAAATACACCATCAAGATAAAATATTTCATTACAACATTATGGGAATGTTTCATTAAAATGTGTAAGATGCAACAAAAATCATTCTACTTGCACAGTTTGAGTGCTGAACTATATGAAGGAGAGGTACTTAAGGTTATTTTGATTGTACTGAAAATCTGTTCCACCTTGTCCATGTAAACATGCTGCAACCCAGAGACAAAAGCTTCTATGCGTGAAAGAGACATCTCTCTGGGACAAAAAAACCCCTAAACCTAACCAGCAAAGAACACAAGACTGTAAAACAATCAGTCATTAAAATAAGTTAGGCTTCAGAGTTGGAGCACATACTGAATAAGGCTCTTCCTCTACAACTGCAAAGAAAAATTTTGAGACACAAATTTCACACATTCATTTCTGATCTATATGTGTTATCCATTAACAGTCCCATGCCTTTACCTTGGTAGCACAGTCTAAAGGAAACTCATACCTTTTTAGTAACACCACTCTTGTAACAAGTTTTCAGTAGAGAGTGTAGACTGGGATTTCTCCATGAGTAAATTGGCATAGATAGAGAAATTGAGCCACTTCACCACAGCTGATGATCTGATTTCAGCTGTGACTGTCCCCATTGCTGGAACTCTCTATAGCCATCCTTTCTTCTAGCAGAAGTCCAATTATCTCAATATTTCTCAGTGTGGGACTCTCGTATAGTCCTCCCTGATGTCCAGACTGGGATACAAAACTAGAGTTGACTCATTTAGAGAAATTTCCATCTAATTCACCCCCCTTCCTCCTTTTTAATTTACTTGGAAACAAAATTTAAGAATTTTAAAGACTTTGGGAAGGTTGTCCGTGTCTGTCCCGCCCCCCTGCTCCCCCCCCGAATTTGTCAAAAAATTATATGGACCAAGGGAAATCAAGCTTTTCTTGCAAGTACAAGAATTATATATGCCTGCCCCTTTGAGATAAGAAGTAAGTGTTCAGACTGAATGCTTTTAAAGAACTGTAGATGATTCATTTTATGCACATGCTGCAATGACACAATGTGTTGTAGGAAAGGCATGCCACCTCTCAGGGCATCAGCGCACCCAGGCATCGAAGAAAAAGGCACTAGACAAAATCGTTGCTTTAATTCTAAGCTAATCTGTTTGACTTCTCTTCAGCTCCTGTGTTCTTCCTAGAATTGTTCCTGAGGGGAAAAGAAAGGATCACACCAACTGAATGTTTTTGCTACTGCGTGCAGGCTGCTTGGAGATGTGAAAAATTATCCGTGCCAGCAAATCACAAACTTGGTATTGACTTGAAAAGTAATAGTTAGGTGGTTTACAATAGCCACACTTTCATATCACCAACACCTGTTTGACGCTGAAATTGTTCTAGGTCAGGCATCCCCACCCCTCCAAAATACCAGGTGCAGCAAAACAATAGTGACAGTAAATATATGCCTGATGACAATATTTGGCTTTCCTGAGTTTAATGAATAATAATAAATAATACTTTTTCACAGCCTTGTGATAAAATTTCTGCACATGATGGCAGGGCCCGTTAGTAAATATATTTATTTTATTTTTCACCTCAGCAATTAACACTGCTCCCATTCCTTCTCGACAGAGTAACTGCCTATACAAATTTAATCACTTCAGTTGCTGTGACTGATCCCATAATTAAGCAGGAGGTGACCAAATCTTAAATGTGATTTAATAATTAAAGGTTACTGTTACAAAAAATGAGTGCATGATCACATATGTACATACAATTTTGAATTTTATAAAATTAAGACTACCTTCTGGATCTGACTTTCAGTAATTTTGGTCTTTGATGTATGCAAAGTGACTGTAAGGCGACACAAAATAACCCATAATTTTGCTGCATTTCACGTAGCTGGCGGTAAAAGGCCTAGAAGATTAGGGAGAGTTTAAGGCTACCATGTCAATTAGAAGACATTTCTTAAGATTCTTGGATAGGACAAAAGCTTGAAGGCAGGCTACAGTACCTGTGAAGTGCTTTGCATCCATATTCTTTGTTTCTAACAGCATTATGCTTGGTTACAACAGCAAAGGACCAAAAGGCAGCTCTTTGGTAGAAAGCTCAGTAAAACATGCAGCCCCAAATGCATTTTTCTCTAAAGCAAGACAGAAAGCTTTAGTAATTTCAGCTGCAATGAGCCGGCCACTTTATTTCTCTGTAAATCAACCTTGCAGTATAGAATATCACACTTCAAACTTGCACAAAGATTGTTACTTCCAGCTAAAGCGGATACATAAACATTCAGAGAAAGCTCCTTTAGCAAAAGTGGTAAGTATGACTGCAGAAAAACCACTATACATCAGTGAGAGATGAGCTAATCTGCTGGTTCCTGTATTGCTGCAGGGAACCACTAAACCGTCACCAAAAAAAAGGGATGCAAGAGATGGATAAATCAGTCAGTACTCAGCAATGTTTTCCTGCCTTAGGAACTCTTTGGATATCGGATAACTGGAAAATTCTTTTTAATAACATTGAGTTGTTCCTTAAGTCAGTTCTCTTCATAGGTGCTCTCCACATTTATTCCAGGTAAACACTGGCACTAGTGTTAAACCACTATGGTCGTTCAAAATAGGGTATGGAAATACACACTTTTTACCGCAAGTAAGTGCAACACTTACTTCAATATTGTTTTTCTGGAAAACCTATCAATGATTACCCCAACTGACATTATTTTGGCCGTTGGGCTGAATGCACCTTCACAACCAAAATTAAGCAACTAATTTCCTTGCTGGTCTATTCAGAAATAATGGTCATACTTTACTATCTGATCAAAATTACCAACAATAATTCATTACATATTACCTCAAAGCCTGTTAGGCAAAGCAAAAAACAGAGGAACGCTGGCGATCACCAGAAAACCGATGTGAGAGTAACAAGACTAGTTACCAGACCAGCCTTTAGCCAAAGAGATTCAAAACAGACTGGAATGATAATATTTTGTAACTTTTTTTTGAAGATGGCCATTCCCCCACAAAAGTAGTCTTGTCTGGTCTATGTGATCGTCATTCATCAGAGCTGAGCAGACTTTCAGCTTTCAAACTGTTGTTACCATCACAGGACAGGACCAAAGTACTTTGGCAATGGCAAAACAAAACCTCCAAATGCTGCTCCCATATTCCTTAAGGATATTCTTCAGGGTCTCCTTTTACAGCTGAAAGTCTGTCCAATATTTTACAACTAATGAGTTGGCAATTCTAGCTTGGACGCAGCTCCAGAATTTGTTAGTCAGCGGTGGAGCGTTGGTGCTGAGCTCCAGAGCAGAGCTTTGGAGACCTGCAAGTTTTAGTGAAAGGGGTTCTGCAATCCCTTGACCTTAACAGGGGATGGAAATTGGACCTCCACTAGATTGCATTCCCAGAGTCTGCTGCCGAACTCTCCGTCCATGATGTGCAGAGCAGGCTCTTTGAGGATCACACAGCACACTCGAGCCAGCGCTCTGCTGGAGAGCTTTATACCTGTTAGAATTAGAAGTACTTCCAGATTTCATTTTGGAGGGGCATGCAAAAGTCCAATTTGGGATTTTTTTCTTAAGAAAAGTAAGTGTTACATGGGGTGAACTCTTCTAAGTAAAGCAGGAGGCTGAAGGGACTGATCTGTCTATTGACACCAAAAGAATTTGTTCTTATTTCCATGTTCTTATTCCCATCCCTGAAATGGCTTGGATATTTCCCTCCCTTATGTACAAAAACCAAGCAAAGGATGTGCAGCACTGTATGAAGAGTAACTCCTTTGTGTTGGAGCATGCTGGACTCTGTTATTGTTCTAGAATCAGTTATCTTTTTGCCACAGTACTGTGTAAAAGCACTGAAGTGAGCATTTCATGAGACTAAGGGGATGTATTATTTATTTTAAATAGGTAAGAAAGACACTTCTGCAAAATGAGGATCAAGTGTACTTAAAGTGGTCGGTAACAGAACTATTTGTGAGCCTTGGAAATGGGATTGTTGGTCTTTAAAATACTTGAGTGTTTTACAGAAATAATTTAATACTACAAGGCTCTCTAATTAGAAAGTGCCTGTGTGTGTGTGTGCGCACATGCGCAGAGAATCAGCATAATACAATATTGTGCTTGATTCACCCATGTAAAATACATAATTTTAGCACCAACATCATTCAGATAACTAATAGTCCTGGTTGGATCTCTGAAATTATGAAAAGTGACTTATGGAGAACGGAATTTCAGATTGACCAAGTGATAACATTGAAGATTTTGACCCAGTGATAATGTGTATAATATTCCTGCTATTGCAGGCAGGAATAATGTATCATGTGAGTGAGTAGCATGCATTCACTTCACCACATGACTCATTGACAGTGAAGTATGATGCCATTTCAGTACATCTATCTACTTTTAGATCTTGATCCTTCAGTAATTCTTGTTTAAAAGAAAACAAGACACAGATTAATTTTTTTCTTGCTTTTTAGGCTGCCACTACTATCATATAGTCTCAGCAATGATAGTACTTTCCAAAAGCACACTTTCTGGATTGTATGTTTTTTAGGGTTTAAAGGTAAGGTGATAATTAAAATGATAAAGACTTTCTTTAAAAATGATGTGCTCAAAGCTCCTCTTCTAATTATTTGCAGGAAAAGGAGGAAGAATATGAGCCTTCCTGCTGTAAAACACAGAAGAAACGTGTGTGATGAAACTTCTTCCACTGATCTCACACAAAATCATGCAGCAAAATGGCTAGATGTGGATTTTACAAATCAAGGCATAAAAGACTAAAGAAGGGGTTTAACTTGATGGGATAGTTTCCACAGTGATTTATAATCTGAGATTATAAAGCACTACCGGAAAATATTCCAAGAACAAGGAAAACTACCATGGGAGTGTTTGGCAGAAATCTAAAATCCTATGTTAAACAATCTACGGTGTCAATGTCCAGATGATTTTTTTTTTTTTTCATTACAATCTGGAGGGAAAGGAGAGATTAACAAAATGGAGAAAGGGAATATAATTTCCTGAGTCAAAATCCCAAAGCACTAGTTACCAAACATGACTTTGTCTCCAAAACACTCAGTCTGGAATATCAGATTCTTTGCAGATTTTTTGCCAAGCTTTATGAGTTTGTCTGCAGGAAGCAGCATGTAGATCCAACCACTTTAGGACTTTTCAGAAGATGTAAAAATATTCTCATAACTGGATGCCCAATCTGTAATTTGGCAATGACTTCTTTCTGTCTCACATCTTCTTGGATCACAAAATCTTCCAGGTCATTACTCTGAAAAGCTTGATGGAGTCCTCTGCCAAATGGATAATATCTTGGTCAACAGAAAGCACAAGGCAGCTAAGCATTTTTACAGGTCTAGAAACTGACAAGTTTAACTCTTAAATTATGCCTGAAATGGTAGGGCTGGCCTTATGGTTTTCCAAAAGACCATACTGCTCTATTATCTTTACTCCTTTATTCAACATTTGCTCGTATCCAATCCAATTCTGGAAGTGTTGCTAAAACTGTAGGTATCGGCCTGACCCAACTGGCTCAGAAACCCTCTTTTTTTTTGTACATTTGGCATGTATCTGGATTTCTCTGGATTTATAATCTCACAATTCACTGTTCCTGGCTGTGTCACTCAGTTTTCCTCCACCATGCACATACGTAAAGGCAGGCCTACAAAAAGAGATAAATCGTTCAGAAACCAGCCTGCAAAAATGCTTTGCTCTGAAAACAAGATGCACAGTGTAGATAAGTGCTGTAGGAGTTACAAGATATGAAACAGCTTATGTTCAGGTAAAGTCTGATTGAAGGAAACCTGGTACGTACATGTGGAGAAGTGCGAGACGAGCAAGGGGTTGTAAATAAAAATTTCCAAAAGAAATAAAAAAAAATTTTTGCTCAATAATTAATGTGACAGGAGTCAGAGGGCTCCCAAAATAAATACAAAATAAAGACTAAGATTTTTGCTATTAGTTAGTATGTTGTGTTTCCTACAAATGCATTTTCTGGGCATCAGTGATCAGGTGAACCATCAGGAATGCCCTGAAGGCATTTGGGGTCCCTGTCCAGAGACATAAACTTCACAGCCTCTTCCACCAGTTAACTGGGATTAGTTCAAATGTCCTCCAGAGATGCCCTCAATGATGATCCACCCCTGAAAGACATTCCCCAAAGTTCCTGAAGAACTACATCACGTGTTCAATGGCTTCATGAAAGTAGTAGTAAATGGGTATTTTTCCTCTGGCAGAACAATCCTCTCACATACTGCAAATGGCTTAGGCACTAACAGAGTAATCTGGAAAATCACTGGTTTGCACTGGTAAGAAACGAAACTGATTTTTCCCAGTCACCGCCATGGATCCAAGCTTCTTTTCACATGGTAAGTAATTATATTTGAGCAGGCATAGATCATACTCCTGAAGATTTCATATTACCAAAGCATTACTGATATTTCTTACAGGTTTCACACTATGTAATATTTGTGAATTACAAAATTATGTATTTCTTACAGCAATTTCATGTATACTGCAGGATGTAATATCTCACACAAAATTCTATATGAGGTTACTGTGGTCTCTCTGTGCCAGATTGTCCTAAATGATCAAAATGACACTGTCCTGTCAGTACACTGAAAAAAAAGTACTTCCTGTAATGTTCATCCACAGTTTAATTTTTCCATCTTGCCTGTTTCTGATGGATTACCAAACTATTATTACCAGCTGGATAGAGTCTGTAATAATTTCTCCCACAATCTGTGAATTTGGGGATAACACTAGTTCATAAAAGCCAGACTGTGCCTTGAAGCACAGCTGTGAGCAAAGGAAAAGGCACAAACTGCTCCGTCCCAAAAGGAGCCATCAGAAATGCTGTGATTGATATCTCCTACTCACAGTTCCTACCTTGTAGCTTCTCCATTTCTCTGGGATAATGCTTTACTGACATTTTGCTTCACATAAGGGTGTTATTGGACCAATTATCATTATAGGATCCCCTCTCCCCAGCACAGATACAGGGTGCATTATAGTCCAACCCCAAAGCAGCATAGGTGCACTCAAGTGGTAATTTTTTGTAAGTAGTGCTAAGAGATAAGGACTACAATAAAGGTTGAATTGACACTTGTTTCAATTTACAGAAACATAGGAGAGTTTTGTGATTGTTTTGGAAAAAAGTGGCCTTGGCAGTTAAATATTATGTTAAATGCTATTTGGATGTAGAATATCCATTCTCACATAGATGTAAGGCATCTCTCCTCTGTCTGGCTACTTAGGAAATGTGCTTTTCTTTGTTTCTGTATCAGTCCTTACTGAAGCTCTGAATGAGGCACCACGGAGATGCTGTCAGATATTTACTCATCATTAACAATATCTTCTTACTTGGAAAACAGTAGGCAATGGCATCGTGGGCTGCATTAGGCAGAGCATTGCCAGCAGGTCGAGGTAGATGGTCCTTCTCCTCTGCTCAGCACTGGTGAGGCCACATCTGGAGTGCTGGCTCCAGTTCTGGGCTCCCCAGTACAAGAGAGACAGGGATATACTGGAAAGAGTCCAGTGCAGGGTAACCAAAAAGATGGACAGACTTCCCTCAGTAGTGTCCAGTGACAGGACAAGAAGCGATGGGCGCACACTGAAACACAAGAAATTACATTTAAGCATAAGAAAAAACTTTTTTACCGTGAGAGTGGTGAAACAATGGCACAGATTGATGTTGTGGAGTCTATTCTCTTTGGACATAAGCAAAAATCAGCTGGACATGGTCCTGGTCAACCAGCTCTGCCTGGTCCTACTGCAGCAAGGGCGTTGGACTAGATCATATCCAGAGGTCCCTCAAGTGTTCTGTGACCCTGTGGTGATCAGCAGGACCCCAAAGCACTGACCAGACATCCCAGGCACCTGTTTCCCTCCATCAGAAAAGAAAAACAACATTCTTTCTGGCAAACCTCTGATGCAGAAACCGCCCATATCAATCTCCTGTCTCAGATCCCGTTAATAATAGCTCATCTAATCAGCCTTAGAGGGTCACTGTGTTGGCAGGTACTCGTCTGCCATGCCATCTTCAGCATTTCAGACTATTTATGTAGGGTTAGGTGGTACTTGCCTTTCAGACATGCCGAGGCTTTCCACACCCTCTCTTTCTGCTGTTTTGCTGCTCGTTAGGAAACACGGTTGTCCAAAATCCTGTCAGAAACAGACTCTGCTAAGCACAGACTCTAAAGTCTTGTGGCTTAATTTGCTGCAAAAATAAATCTAATTGGCTGACTCTAGATCCTGCTAATGACCATCAACACCTTAACAC
Source organism: Haliaeetus leucocephalus (assembly GCF_000737465.1). Taxonomy (NCBI): domain Eukaryota; kingdom Metazoa; phylum Chordata; class Aves; order Accipitriformes; family Accipitridae; genus Haliaeetus; species Haliaeetus leucocephalus. The sequence continues at coordinate 2,772,595 of NW_010973034.1, read as the reverse complement.
CAACTGCTTAGACTGGAAAAAATCATGCTAAGAGCTTTTTTTATTAAGTGAAAAGCACAGTGTGAATGACACCCAAGGGAGAATAGTCTTCATTTTATTTATTTGTACATTTTCAAACATTATTATTTTCTACTGTTTTGCACTCTGACAGACATCCTTCTAAAAGGAAACTGCTTTCTAATTGCTAGTTTCATCTACTGTGCCAAAACGTATTATTTCAAACACAAGAAAATCAGAAAGGGACTCAACCACAAATGCAATAACCTAGAAAATTATCCTAAACCATATCTATTCAAATGAACAATCATATATTGCAGGAAATTATCCCCTTTTTTTCTGTAAAAGTTCCCATGTTGCAGAAGCTTCATCACCCCATGTTTATACAAAGTGCTCCAGTTTGGGGACCAAACTCCCAAAAAGTCCTGTTTTGAACTGGACCCACACAGAAGGATGTGTAAACTTGGCTTAAACCCATAGATTGCCAGTCTTTGGATTCTGAGTATGCATACTGCACACTAAGAGCAATGAATTCAGACCGAAAAACAGCATCCAGGCTGATTTTCATACGTAAATGGAGCACATGGAAAGATGTTTCAACACACTTTTTGCAAAAGAAAATCATGTTTAGAACAGTCACGACATAAATAAAACATCTGAAATGTAAGCTTTTCTCAGGCTGAGAAAATTCCACCCTACCTTCCTCATTGTCAGATGATGATACAACCTTAACAGCAAGTATTTAGAACAGTCTACATGGAAAAAAACCTCAACATTTAAACCCTGTCCTATTTAAGCAGGGGAACTCATGCAGCTGAGAATGCAAGAGTGATGGTATCAGAGGAATGGGAAGAAATATGACTGTACCTTTGCAGCCAGGGTATTCATACAAGAGAGAAGAGTTCCTCTGTGCTTTTTTCTTACGTGGTTTTCTGTTCATCAGGTGGGCTTTTTAGTTCATTCTTCACAAGTACCCAGTTCTTCACACAGATGGCAGGGGGAAACAAAAAACTTAAAGAAAATGCTTTGAAACAACAGCTTTCTAAGCATTATAGCCTCCAAGTCAAAGCCATCCAAGTCAGTCATAAAACATCATAGGGGTTTCTCCCCAAACTTTCTGGTGGCTATATAAGGGGCAGACTGGCAATCCTTGTCTTGAGACAAACACATGTACTGTTTTCCCAGGATTCCCAAGAAAACATAGGGCATCACAGCCAGGATTTGCCTACTCCTTAGCTCGGAGCTCCATGTATTCCCCTGCACCATCACTGAGCAAGTACCAGAAAACGAGGAGGTAATTCACTGCATCCACAAAAGGCAGTGACAGCATGTCTGCTAAACACTGGTGAGTTCTCTAGAAGCATTCCCCCCCCTCCCCCCTTGCTGTAAAAGTATTTTGTCCTTTGCCTCTTTTGCAAATATGTGGTACAGGACACAGTCAGGCCTAAAATATTAAATACTCTGTAAGCAGAAGAAATATCAATCTCTATGTACTCCCACAGAAATACTGTATGACCTTGGATAAGTCATTTCATATGTCCTTGCCACAAACCTTTTTTGTAAAATGGGGGTAATACTACCAATCCTGTCATTTTAAAGTGATGCACTAGTGATAAGCACTATATACTGACTTTCTAAACAGAAATAATACCACTATGAGTCATTGCCTTTGGTAGCCTGAGTGGAAGTAGGAAATCTTCTTACTCATACACAACAAAAACAAGAGGTATGATTGTATTTTCTAATGAACAAAGTTGCTGAATCTCAGTTTCATTAAAATGCTTTTAAGGTTCGCTTAAAAGATGTCAAGGTTTGTGGGCAGAAACATGCTTATCCCTCACTCACAATATTGTTATGCGAAATTCCTGCAGAGCTACAGAATGAGCACTTTATCTACCCTCTTCTCAGACTTGCCAGTGGGCAAATCAGATCAGGCTTAGAGCTTTGGAAGCTCAAATGATGTAGAAAGTAAAACACTACTTAGAGCAGACTTCATGCTGCTTTAATTTAAAGTAGAGGGTGGGAAAGTCAAATTAAGGGTAATACAAATGGTATCAAGACTTTTTGTATCTGTCTCTGCCCCAAACACAGAAGCAAAGTACTTGATAATCAGGCTTAAACAATAAGAACCTCTCCTTTAAAAAGTAAAGCTTTTTCATCAGCAGCACAGACCCTCCAAGATAGAGAGTTACAATAGACTCTAAGGCAAGCACAGTAGGCTCTTGCACAACACTTACTTGTAATAGACTCCTACCCTAAACAAATGTGGATATAGCACCAACTCTAGCTGCCATTCACTTTTTTTTCTCCCACACACTCACACTGGCAGTTTGTCTTTGTTCCTGTTCAGCTGCTTGATTTAGTTGTCTTTATTGCCCAAATAAGGGTGGCAGGAAAATATCCTTCTTCCTAATAATTTTGCTTCTTACATATCAAGTTGGTCATTTTTTAACCTGAATTTTAAAAGATACATTTAAAGCAAAACAGCAGGTTTTGGGCTTTTGTTGTTTTTTTTGTTGTTTGGTTGGTTGTTTTTTTTCTGAACAAAACATTCATATAGCTTTGCACCGATTTCAGCAAAGTGTTTGTACCAGCTCTGTTCTAGCCAGCTGTCCTTCCTTTTGAGAGGAATCACCCCTGTGGCTGGCATACTCATGAAACCCAAATGATGTACTGGCCACCACAGAGAGAATCAGTTTTTCCAAAAAGTCAGAGTGGGGAAGCCAGAAAGAAGCACAAGCTTGTTGGTAAAATGACCACTGATGCTAAATGACCATAGCCATGTCCTGCTTTTCCCAGTAACTCCTTATGTCCTAGTTAGCTTACTGTGTTCCCCTGTCTTTGACAGTATATTCAGCACACAACCTGCTTCATGAGACTGCTTAAAGGGATGACAACATTGAGTTGGCTGATGTATGGAAGCTGTCTCCTAATAAAAGTGCACCAGCCTATCCAAAAGGGATGCACTGGGGGATAATTTGAAGACATCTGTTAAGACAGGAGCTGTATAATAACTCAGCCTGGTTACCTTGGTGCCTAGGAATTGACTCATGGATCACCATCCCTGTGGTAGCTGCTGTACCAACACAGAACAGAAAGGGAACTGCTGCCTCTTCACAGAGCTTCATGGAGACTAAAGAGAGGGTCAGAAGGACAGAACAGGCAGGGAGATACTGGTCAGCAGGATGGAGACTAGATCCCATGATCCACGGGATGGGTAACCTCTTTGGGAAACATACCTTTCTGATAAAAAAAAAAGAAATATCAAGTTTAGGCAACTGACATTAAGCTTAACTGGAATCTAGATACAGCCTTACATTTACTTAGAAGCACTTTGAAAAGGTCCTAGAAGAAATGCTAGTATTTTGGAAAAGTGGGTTCATTTGTACTTGCCCTCTACACAGGAAGTCAATGAGTGGCTTTAAACAATAAATATTTTCATATGCAGGTGAAAACTTAAAGCAGAATTTCATAATTTGAAAATTTGTAACCAGTGCCTGCTATCAATCAATGAAAAATCTGCAAGTCTATTTTTTAAGCATAGTTTTGGCTCACATTTCTAAATCACATATTGTTTGTATTTACATATTTTTTTAAGAATATTTTCAATATTCTGGAGCTTTATTTAATCATTGTCTTGTTTTTTTCCATTTGTTTCAAAGTGAGAACACACAGCAGGAGAACTATTTTTTTTTTGTCCCTCTGAAATACTCTACATATCTTTTTTCTTTTTTCCTTTTCAGACTAAGGAGTTGTATGATTCAAATAAATTCAACCTTTTCTGTTCAAAATGCTCTCTGTAGGATTATGTGCTGTGTGTTTCTGGCTGTAGTCTTTCTTGCTAAAAGGGAACAGATAGGTGTAAATGATATTCACACCTCTTAATTGGAGTCATTAACAGTTCTCTGGGTTATCTTTCAGCATAAGACCTTGGGTTTCCTAAGGAACAACTATAAATAAGAGCCAGGAGTTGCTGCAAACTTTTGCTCACATAGGAATGTCAGTTAAGAGTGTGATTTTTGTGTTTGGGTTTTTTTGCAACATTTCTTTTCTGGCAACATCTCTACTGTAGACAAGATTTTATGAGCAAGAAAGTGCATTTGTTGGTATAGTTGTTTCATTTGAGCTGATATAAGCAAGACCATCGCTAACGCTTTTTTCCTTGTACATTCCGTATCTATTAGGAGATATTTCTGGTGTAGCAACATGAGCTGCAGGCAGGAGTTTGTGTTTCTTTCTTAAAAGTTTTTTGTTTGTTTGTTCCTGTTTAGCATTGTGCAATCCTTTTTGTGAGTAAGGAGAAAAAAAATCAATTATTTACCTTGTTTTGCAGAACAGACACAGAACTGATGGAAGCAATATCAACAGTTTGATAAAATACACTAACAATTCATGAAAAATTCAGGTATAAGCCAAATATAGTTTATTCATGAAACTGAACCAATTTACACTGCTTAACTGTAGTGAACATCAAAATGTCCTTTCATGGCCTCTTAAAAAACATGTAACAACTCTGCCTACTTTTCTTGTATTTGCCCTTGCATGTGCCTGCCCAAAATCAACAGTCTGATTTCTCACCCTGCACCAACAGCCATTCTTGTTGTGTTCACAGGTACAAATATAGCAAATGCCATGCTCAGTTTTTGCCTCTAAACTCCAATCTAGGCAGAAGAGATCACTACCACAACAAAAATCATTGAGATAAGTAGGAAATTTGCTGATGACCCCACACTGCCTTTTGCTGTATTAATTCTTACTGTTAGGTCAGTTCGAACCCATGAAAACACCTAAGTAAGAAGAGTCTCATGAAATAATAATATTGGTAACTGAAAACCCATAAACCAACAGTCAGGAAAGACTATGTGTATGTGTAAAGGTGGCGTGCACATCTACTATATTCCTTAAATTGACCACACAAACTCTTTAGATCTCTTAAATAGGGATAAAATAGCAGATGTTAAATAAAATGGCAGTTTAAGTGTCACCTAGAGAAAACTTGAGAGTGGCAACCTATCTCCTTTCTTTAAGTTTGGAAGACTGTGGGAAAATTTAGGTCTCAGAGAGGCTTGAGGTGGACAAAGCAAAACAAAATAAACCCTCCATATAGACAGATGAAGTAGAGATAGGTTTTCTGTAGATAGAAATAAATTTAGGGATGGTTGCTACAAGTATAGAAATTGGCCATCACAAAATATGCAGGGTTGGGTTTACAAATGAAGTGAACTTTTTGGAAACCTCAAGGTCTTGCAAACTTGCCATCTCGTGGATTTCACAGGAGCCAGGTGTGACTGCAGATGCCCTATAAGATGCATAAGAAAGACTTCAAAAATAAGACAAGCAGCCCATCATCCTAAATTGAAAATCATCTTAGATTCTTGTAGGGAAGTGCTGAGCAAGGACCAGAGTGTAACCTTGTCTGCCAGAGGGTCTGAAGCCTAATTCTAGGTTGCACCTTTGCTCATCATTCATCAGTACCATTGGGCTTTAACTCCAGGTTACTCTTTCTTCTTCAAAAAAATTGTATAAAAGGGTGTTATGGTACAGTCTTCCCTCCACTTTATGAATAAAAGCATTGTCACAGATAAAATTCCCTAGTAAATACCTTGTAATATCAAGTTACTTGATATTTGGAGGAAAAAATTTCTCAGACTATTCTCTATCTGTCCAATCTAATATAAAAAAGCATAGCTATAAACAGGGGAAGGAACTTGAATACAGGTCTTTGAAGTGAGTGCCCCATATAGGGGCATATAGAACCCTACCCTTTTGAGCTCTCTATCTGGTTTGATGCACATTTTACAGTTAGCCCCAGTTAGCTCCAAGAACACAAGCCTACCCATCATCTCAGTTTTTACAGAATTCCTTTTTATTTTAGTAGACGAGAATTTAAAGAGCTTTTTTCATTCTTTCTTTATTTTTTCTTCTTCTTTTTTTTTTTAATCTGAGAACATACTGTGCTATGAGGACCCTTGGAGCTGTACAAGCCAAATAAACTTTGCAATGACATTTTAAAAGTTGCTTTGCATTTATATAACCTGGCTGTAATCCTTCTGTGTCTCAGAATTCACCACCCTATCAATCACTTAAATTATTGAACTGGATTTCACATAAAATTCGTTTGGTTGTGGAATACATATACATTCAAAATTCAGTGAAGCTTCTTTCCTCCAACCCATGGAACAGATAGGAGAGGTGAAGCCAAGATGAACTGTCCTGGGAAAAGGAGGCTGAGGTAATGCAAGGAGAATCAGTGCTTCAGGAAACATTTTTAAACATAGCTAAACACACCCCCTCTCGCCAAAATTTCTCTTTTGTGACTTAAAGGCATATGAATCCTCATGGCAAGGGCAGTAATACATAACAATGATGATAATACATCAATACCTAACTAATATCACAGTACTACAAGGCAAATTGAAAAATCAAGAAAGAAATGGAACACAAATAATTTAGTTCTTTAAAACCATACATGTCACAGGTATTTCTCCCCTTCTGTTTCAATTGTTTTTCCATAATACTGGATACTATTGCTTAAATGTGCAAGAAATTAACTTCTGTTATCTCAGAGTTGCTGTGTAAATGCTAAATTTGACTTCTTAACTGTCTGCCTATTTTTGCTTTTCCATATAAATAAAAATGATGTAAAAAGATATTTTTATACTTGATTTAGAGAAGTTCAGCAATGTTCAGCTCCCAACAGTAAGCTGTCTTTCTAAATGTTAGAGCTATTTTTCCTATGATTTTGTTGTCTCCTATGAATTTTTTAAAAATGTAATTTATTCATGAGCAGAAGTGAGTAAAACCACTGGTTTCCCAGTGGAGTCATATTGTTAAGATGAACCACATCTTTCCTGACCTTGCATAGCAATTGTAGGGGCTGCACTCCATAATTGGTCCAAATACAAATACACTTGTAAATCAGGTAGGTTTCCTGGAACTTTGGAACAACACCAGTGTGTCTGGTTTTATTCAGCCCTAAGTCTCAATTGCAACTGACCAAAAAATTACACGCCAGCTAAACCTATCAGACCTTTCATGCCTGAGATTTCCACCCCCATTCTCTTCTACACAAATTAAAATGAAGTTCTTTGCTGAAGCCAAAATCTTCCAATATGCTTGTCATGAACTGCTGAATTTACTGTTCACATCTTTTTTACAATACAGATTAAGTGTGGATCCAGAGCTCTGCTTCAAAGGGGCCCTCCAACTGCCATATTTTCATCATAGCATGCATTCACGATGCAAATATAATATCCATCTGGGCCTTTTATAGGCTTAATTTATCCCTGCTTATTTATCATAATTAAGTGCACCATATGATAGGAATCCTTGTGGTATCTCTACTGATCTGGAGTAGAGAGAGATCACTAACCCTACTTATGAAATCCAGCAATTAAATTACATGATATCACTCATCATAAAAAAAGAAACTCTCTGCTAATGACATAAATGTGTTGGACTAACCAGTTCTGTTCTAGCACATATGTAAAATAAGGGGGGGAAAATGACAGAACATCAAAGATGAGAGAGCCCTGCAGAAGCCCTAAGGAAAGTTCCCAAGCCACTGGATTTGAAAATATGGTACACCACGGATTAGTTCTTCAGTGATAGAGATGTGACTAGGGGACATGAGCTGCATCAAGAATCTCGTCGAGGGATTTGGAAAAGCTCTTCTGAAATCAAGTTTACATGACTCCAGTGAAGCTGCTTTAAGACACCACAAGTGCTGTCTGATTTGGGGCTGACCCACCTTCCCGTCTCTTCCCACAAAAATAGTAAACACACACATACATGTACTTATCTTTTAGGAAGAGGGTTTTTTTGACAAGTATCTTCCATAACCTCCTAAAGCAATATCTAATTAAAATATTTAGACAACTGGTAACATTTCCAATGGCTCTTAAGATATTGTGGAACCTGTGTTCAGAGTCTGCAATGGGGTGCAGTGCAAAATAATCTAGGCTAGTTCTAAGTGACCTAGTGTGTAACTGTGCAAAGGAAAGTATTGTGCAGATATACTAAGTCGGCTCAAAATCCAGGTATACAATCACACTGTCACACAAGAGGGCAGGGACTGCTGTAGATCCTAGACTTCAGATGGTCAGTCCTATATCACTCTTCCTTACAGTCATGGCCTAAGATATTTAGAGCTGTATTTGTTCAAACAAGCCAGGAGCAGATGTCTATACTAAAGGAGATATTTAATAGTGGCAAGGTGCCTTGCTCCCTTTGAAACTGGTATGAAATCTCTGCATACTGAGAGCATGCCACAAGACCCAGACAAAAAAAAGGCCAAGAGCATGCATATTTGTGTTTGGAAGAGCTGAACATTATTTGTTCTTCCAAGACACAGCAGTCAGTGGGTGATGCTGCCTCCTTCTCAGACCAGACTCTGGCTGTAAGAACCTTCTCTGTACGTGAAGAAGTCACAGTCACACCATCCTCTTCCCTCTTTTCCCTCCTCTGATGGGGCTCGAATCCCCAGTCCCTGCACCTTCCATGGAAGACCTCGAAGTCCTCTTGTTCCAGATGGTCTACATAGGAGAAGACAAAAAGCAAGACTTCATTAGAAAGGACAGGTCTGTCTTCTAGTCTGTTCCCATCTCTCACATGCTCTTCACTGCTTTTTATCCAAAGGATCCTTGCTGCAAAATAGTCAGCATCTGCCTAGGCAGACTCTTCAGCACCTCAGAAACCTGGCAGGTCCCAAGCAGGCGCTAAATCCAGGGCTGACTAGAGGTGTGCCAACACAGAAATATTGGGTCTGCAAGAATTTTCGGTTTAAACAGGGAAGTCCACCATGACATTAAGCAGCTATGAACCATGGGCTTTCGTCTGTGTAAATGTATTTAGTTGTCTAAAGTATTTTTCTGTTTTCTATACAGGCCCTTGTGGGATTTCGCGAAGTGCCTAAGAATTTCACATACCTAATTCCCATTGAAATTTGGACCTTAGGAGTCGTTGGCTTTCAATAAGACTTTCAGAAATCTTACCATGTCTTTAATGAACTTGCAAGTTTTAATGAATAGTCATGCGATTTTGGAGTCTTCTTGTCTGGAAGCAAAGCTGGGCTGTAAATCATTACACCATTAATAGCTGTTCCTTTGCCTTTCATTCCTAAGTATGGTAGTAATTATCTGTTTTGCAAAGCATAATAAAATATGTGTCTTCATATTCAGAATATTCATGTAACGACAATTCTAAAGTTATCATAGATGATGTATAGGCAGCAGCATGTCCATAGTTAACCAGATTTCTTAGAGAGTTAGTTTCTAAGCCCAGGGCCATAAACTCTGATTTGGAAAACCCCAGTGGCCTGCAAATCACCAGAGAAGAAGTGGAAAGATTCCTCCAGTGTTGGAAAAATGCTAGATCCTTCCTGAGTTGCAGATCCTTAAAATTTAACCCGATTTCAAATTCTTGACCAACTCTTCTATGTGTTTACTCAGTTCAAAAATGTTTCTTGTCATTGCAGTTAAATATGCATGGGAATTAACGTGTTTGCAATATTTGAAGACAAAAAGTACTAAAAACAATATGAGTGATCTTAGATAAACTGTAGTTTATTAATGTTGTTAATAATTTTGCCACTCTTCTTGTTGCCACAGAAGACTGACCCTACAGAGCCAGCAGCTTAGACCGGCTGCTCCCTTCCAGGCACCAGGAGGACGGAGTATGGCACACGCCTACTGCCACCCTCCAGCCCTGTGCTCATTCATCCATGCTGGCAAATACCTCTGGGTAAGGTCTTGGTACGACTGCTCTGCTTGATCTCCCTCTGCTTCCTTGTCCTGAACATCTGACTTGCAAGGTCCTGTGTTTTCCCTCTTGGCTCCTCAAATGTATAGCGATGGTTTTGTTCCAGCATGTTCCCCTGCTGTTTTATGTCACCCTAAACTTTATCTCCATCTTTGCACTAGTTCAAATAGTATTATTCCACATTTGAAACATAGGTTTGACATTTGGTCTTGCTAGAGACTTTTTTTTTTTTTCCAGGAGTGTGAATAGTAAAATATTTATGAAACTCTTACGGCTTGAAAACTACATCTGGGATTAAAATAGAAGCTAATAGAGGAAAAAAGATCACAGCAGAGATGGTTTCCAACATTAACTGTGAACTTCTTTTGGTGCCAGGAACTGGTTGAGTTAGATTGCGATCTCCCCCAAAGTTGCATAGAGTGAGACTGTTGAACTGTGCATGAAAGGGGCAGCTTAAGAAATTGCAGAAAAATTACATAGGAAGCTAGAGGCACAAGAGGTAGGAGCAATCTTCAAGATGGTGCAGTCTTTTCATAAAGGTTAGATGAAACTGCTATACTTCTCTAGCACAACCAAAACATGAACATTATAGCACATTTCAAAAAAAAGCAAAAAACCCATAATCCCTAAGGTAAGAACAAACCTGCAAAGTTTCTGCTGCCGTAACTGTGCCATGATAAGCAAGCTCATCAGAGCTTTTCAGACTAAATACAGAATATTCTCACAAGAAGAGTTTTCCTGCCAACAGTTACAAAAGCCCTTTTCTGTCAGTGCTGGGAGCTGCCCGACAAATGCCAGATGGGAACACAAGAGGCTGGGGCAGAGGGGGGTCTCTGCAGATCGGCACATGTAAGGAGGTAGAGTTTGTAGTGTAAATCTGTCCTCCAGCACACTGCATTCAGAAACAGCTTCATAGTGGTGGTAAAATCTACAAAAAAACCCTGTTTTTTCAAAGATCCAAGAACCAGCACTAAGCTGTGCAAAGCCTGGTTACTGTGTCCTGCTCTAGCAGTGTGCTTGACTAATTGAATATACTTTGCCTACGTGAGGCAGGATTTAGTGGGACCTCGCCTCTGTTTATTTACTAGGTTCATGACTTCTTAATTCAGTTTATCTGTAAGTTTCTTCTTCAGGTTGGGGGTAGGTGTGAAGTCAGGCAAGGGATTTTTGTTTTACAACTGCTAAGTCATGTTTAAGGATGTGTCTTGGCTTTGTGAATCCCTTAGACTCTTTTTCTTTTTTTTTGTTTTGTTTTGGCAAAATTTCTTTCAGATTATTTTTAGGCATTTGTAAGAGACAGCAAGACCACTTTTTCACCAAACCATGGGAATCTGTGATGGGGTACCTTGTGCAGTTCCTGTGGATTTTAAAATCATGAAAATAGACTTGTGGGAAGGCTGGATATGCTCAGCGCAGTTTCAGAAGAAAATTAAGTAATCTAAAATGTGGATTTCCAATCATATTGAAAGGACGAGATGGCTTCCAACAGTAATCCCGTCAAGGCTGAAAAGGGTAAACTAATGCTGCCTGGGTTTGGCTTCAGCTAGTCCTGAGAAAGTCTGAGCTTAAAACAGCAATTTTGCCCAACCCCCGCCCTGTTTGTTTACAAACAAGCAAGAACACCTCATTTGTTTTTCAACATTTAGCAAAATTCCTTTTCTGTGTATATGAAAGAAATGATCATCTGAATTTTTATTCATTCTTTAGTTTGTATCCACCAAACTTCTTTTTCTCTCATACTCATGTTTCTTCCTATCACATGAGCGTCCTTCAGAAACCTGCTGGCATATGGGAATGAAATGAATAGACTTTTAAACAGGTTTCTGGTTACAAAAAAGGCAGTGCTCAGACAAAGAAATCTGACTAGAGAGACTAAAAAACCCACCTTCCTCACCTGTTGAACTGACTGTGGTGAACAGTAAACCCTTTCCATTGACGGGATTTTCATCAGGGAACAGGTCATTTCACATCTGCCCATCCAAAGAAACTGACTGCCCAAGGATGGTTACGGACCTGTAATTCAGCTTCTCTGAAAATGCCATTCAATTGGAGTCTACTCCTGGCTTGCTGCTCCCAAGCATGAGAGAGAGCTTGCCCATCTCCCAAGGTTTTGGACCTCCAGAGAGGGGTTGGGTGAGCCCTGTTCACATGCAGACTGCTAGCACTGCCCTCCAGAGCAGCCCTTCCTAACTATAGCGGACATGAAGTGATGATGCTGAAACCTATCTCGATAATAGACCCTAGTGCAGGAGACTTTATAAGAAGTACAGTGGTCATCCAGCAAACCCTGAGATTTACAGTTCAGCCAACACAGCTAAGAGAGTCCCAGGGAGTCTTTCTCTCCCATATTCAGGAATATTGTGGACCTAAGGGACAGTAAAATCATTCTTTTCTGGGGATTTTGTTGTTTTCCCTTGGAAATGTTGAGTGCTTTGAGGTATCAGAGAGGAATTGCTCTCCACTTTCATCTTCAAGGTGTTTAGGACTGAGATGTCTCACTGCCGCTCATTTCTCCAAAGGCACCGCAGCAGACTTTCCGTGTTACACAAAATCCAAGAAGGCCAGGATGGCTCTGAAACACATAAGTATAGTAGCTAAAATAACATCATTACACAGAGTACAGCCCAGCTGCTTTCCAAGGGGTCTTTTATGGGATCTGAAGTTTCCAAGAGAAAGGAAGAAACAAAGCATTGAAAAAGTGGAGGCGCAGTAAGTGGTGTTACGCAGGATAGGCAACTGATCTTCAGGAGCTTTGGTTAGTTGAAGGAGATTACTGCAGTCTAACCCTCAATTGCTGGTTCTTGTGAAGAATTCTGAAGTTCATCAGTTTCCATATCTATTTTTTTCTGTGGGCAGGAAGAATAAGATTTTTTATTTTCTGTATATGCTTCCCCTCTGCTGCCTCTGCATTCCCTCCTTCCTTTCGCAGCAGAACCTCTCTGAAAGCAGAGCAGCTCTCAAAGTGTTGAGCAGCTCCTGCCGGCTTGCCCACTCCCCACTTCCTTTCCCACCCTGAGAAGCAAATTACGGGACTTAACGAGGGCAAAGACAACCAGTACCCCAGGTTCACATGCAGACAGATAGTTCATCTGAACTGCTAGGGCTGCACAGCAGTCTCTGTTTTGAGTGCCAGCAGATTTTGATTAAGGCACTGCGAATAGAAAGAAGTTAAAGGAAGGAGAGTGTATCCAGGAAACCAGCATTAATTAGCCCCTGCTCAATCCAATAAGAGTTTCAAACCTGAGTTTGTTCTACATTGTTTGTAATTTACCTAAAAGCTTTACAGCTGTACAGCTATCCGAGCCATTTTTCCATAACTATTAGCTGAAGGTGGGAAAACTTCCACCTAAATTCCAGTAACTGCCAGGCCAAACACTGAGATCAGAATTTTTTCTTACATAAATGGACAAAGCTCCATTATGACTTTGCCTCCTACTGCTTATCTTGATCTTATTTGTATTCCTAAAAAGGCACAAAAATGTGTCTTTGCATAGAAGAAGGCCAGGGGCTGGGAAAACTTTTATTTCAAAGTTCTAATCCCCTGGATACACTCCATGATGGATGTGATAAATTTGTTGACAGAAGACCCTCTATATCAAATCTCAGAACCTAATATAACTGCCAAGAGCTGAGAATTTCACAAGATTTGGTTCATCTGCTTTCAAGTAGTGGCTATGTGATTTAAGACTTGTTTTTGGTTGTGGTTTTTTTCAAAAGCAACCAAAAAGATATCACCCATTCCCTCCCCCATATGCAAATGTCTCAGTGCTAAGTATTGCAATATCCAACTTCTGGCCTCAAAGGAAGATTCTGCAGTCTGAATATTATATGGCTAAGTTCCCAAGATAAGTAAACAAGGAGGCTTAGGTGCCACCAAATGAGATACATCGCACAGAAAGAAGGGGTACCAGAAAGGGACAGCCTTCTGTGTAAAAAAAAAATATAAAATTCATCTTTCTGGTGTTTCAGTACCTTACACAAGGATCCAATAACATTTGGGAACCTGCCACATTGAATATTCTCTGATTTTAATACTGAATAGCTACCAGGAATCATCTTCCTTTTCTTTCAGGAAATTTAAGCCCTTTATTCAACCGTCCAGTGGTTAAAGCCTTTCCTCAGCACAGGGGAGTTATCAGGGTAATTTTATCCTGCCAAACGCATCTCCACTGGTGCCTGGAGAAAACCAGGGGAGTCCACTCTGAGAGGAACACGTCCTACCTGGGCTGTCACTGCTGCTACCAGAGCAGGAAACAGTTAAAAACTGTCCTGGATGGAGAAAGTGAAAGTGGGACTCTCTCTCCTAATTGCCAAAGCTATATATTTTGCATTTGAGCCTGTTGCAGACACTAGGTAGAATTGCACAGGCATAATTTGACGTGAGAAGAGCTACAATGATATAAAAGTGGCATCTTTTTATTGACCCTGTTCCTACTCATCTAAAGCATAAGCAAAGAAAACTAAAAAATGTCCTGGAGGTCATCTGTCTAGGCATTTAAACCTGTGTTCATGACATGATTTTTGCAAAATTTTAATGTTTCTTCTGGTTCTTCCTCTCCTGTCTCTAGATTGGCATGGTGTATTTTTCTATTGTTGCAAGGGAAGTACGTGTAAAAAAACAAATCACAGATTGTCCTAAATCAGTTAGTTTTCTGTTCATTTCTGCATTGCTGGGGAAGGGGGTTCTTTACTCATAGGACAGTCTGTTTTCCAATGTACATAATTGGTTGGTTGATGGATGATGTGGCTGAGAAAGGAAGGTTACAATCCAAACAGGTCAAGCAAATACCTTCTGCTGACAGAATTGTAGTGAATTCAATACTCTATGAATGGCCTTTGGATAAGTTTGTAAGTTCAGAAGTGGAACTGTAAAATGAACAGAGACAAAGAAGAAACAAACATCAAGCCCAGAGCAAAAAAAATTTTGTTTGAGACCTTACCCAAGTGTCAATTTATAAAGAATAAGGTATTAAAAAACTTTCCATTTCAAAATTGTCAATAATAAACTCAAGCTGTCAGTAAGATAAACCTTTTCTGCTGTGGTACCACAGCAGTTTACCATGCTACATGCGCAACTCCTCAGATAAGAAAAATAAGTGGCACCTAAAAGAGCAACTACAACTAGGAAAATGTCTGGTTGTCCCATCATAACTCTACTGAGTAGCAGAAAAATGAGGAAAAAAAAATCATAAACTATTCAGAGTATAACATTGTTGGCATTCTTGTGATCTATAAAAGTTGCACTATAATAGGGAACTCCTTACATTAGTATTTTTTTCAAGAATTCCAGTCCAGTCCCTCGTGGATGCATGGATTTGTTTTGCACACTCGAAGTTATACAAGTGAACCCTCATAGGAGCCCTGTTCACCTTCAGTGAGACTCAGATGAAATCCAGAGGACCATATTTACAAAACAGACTACAAGTTCTCAACCTATGCCACCATCTGTGAATCGCCAGCTGTTACTAAGCGGTTGTTTATCAAAGAAAAAAGTATGCCTTTATAGGTGAACAATCGTGTGCTAGCACACTCAGAAAAGCTAAAAGGCACCAACTGTTTTATCCTCTTCTAAAACAAAGCCAGTGTTCAGTTAACAGTTATTGATATGCCAAAAAGAGAACAAAAACACGACAATAGAAGAATGCACTCCAAATTATAACTGAAAAGAAAGGAAAAAGACGGATGGCCATTTAATCACTGCACTGATTTTCAGAAGCAGTGAAGAGCAGCAATGGCTGCCAGATTTTCACAAACCAGCTAAGCCTGTTGGGCATACGGTGGGGCCTAATATGCTTTGAAAACCTGGCCAGGAGTTTCATGATGGAAACTGCCCAGTTATAAGCACATTCATAAATGTGGTCCTTATTTAACAAAGTTAAGATTGCTGTTGATAATCAAGTTCCACTTTGGGCTGCCAAGAACTTAAAACTCTCGTTACAGGACCTTTTTGCCATAATGGTAAAATATCAGAATGGGCCAATTTAGAGCCCACCAGCAAAAACACAATTATTTCAGATCATAGTTGCATTGCTTTTTTTTTTCTGCAGTGTTTATCAGGTCAGTCCAAGGAACAGCTGGATCTTTTTTCCCAAAGGAATGCTCCTTTCTACTTCTTTCTTTGGGGCTTAGTGCCTCTTCCCTGTCCTGTAACATGACATGCAGGTCTTCACACCAGGTGGCTTGGCAGCCCTCTGCTCATGTCTTTGTGGGGTTAGCATGCATCTGCATTTTGTTCACACAATATCCACACAACATGATGGAGGAGAACTCAGCCTTCAAAGACCTCCAGAAATAATATAAAAAAAGGAAAAACCAAGCTGTAACGAATGCTTTTAAAATTTTGAAGGCATTGGCTACAGTGTCTGCTACAACATGATGTGGTTGTGTTCCCTCTCTTCTTGTTTGTACCTGAGTATTGCCCTACATCTGCTCAAATAGGTAAAAGTGATAACCACATTTAAAAGGCTACACATAGCCCCTTTACTTCAACAAGCGTTCACAAATAAACTACAAATCCTTTGACAGTTCCTTCAAAGTCATTCAACGTGGACTCAGCCCTGAAAAATTACATTTTCAGTCAAGGTCCTTTAGAGTCAATGGATAGATTTGTACTGCTTTTGATATGTGAGAAGAGATTACCTCTTCCCTGTGAAGGATAATGACGCTATTCTATTGGAATTCATTAAAATACTGAGAAATTATTTAATGCAAACTTCAATTTAAAATAATCAGATTTTGTTCTAAAAATTTATGAGAAATTCCAAGCAACATTAGATCACTACACTTTGCACTTCTGCCATTGGTTGGATATTAAAATCAGCTTACAAGGCATAAGGACCACGCATTAGCTAAAAGCATAAGAGAAGTTAGACGACAAGACCGCAGCCATGACCAGAAGAATAAAGCGAAACCCTAAAATGCTAACAGAAAAAGTAGAAAGTTGGCTTCCAGTAGAAGAACTAAGGGATTTTTTATTATGTGGATTTACCACATGCATTTCCACATCTGGCCTCTTAAAGGACTGTGAGTTTCCTGGTCATTATTTTAATCATTAACACACAAAAATGTATTAAATCTGAATGTGTTAGCCTCAAAGGAAAGTGATAAGTGAAAGCTGAACTGAAAGAAAAGTCAAATCTTCTGCTGCTTTGAGTGAATATATGCTTTAGATAAAGTAAGACATTCAATACTTTGTCCATGAAACTGTCCACAAACAAATGACATTGGCATTGTTTGTAATTCTTCCCAATTACTGGCTGAAATGTCGGTGTCAGCAAAGGAAGAGAAATTTGTAGGCTAAGCCTGCAGTGTTATTTAGTCATTATTAGGAATTCAGTGCAGTGGCTTGCTGCCTGGCAGGCTCCTCTTCTGCTCGTGGCATAAGTGGTGTCACTTCAGCAACATAGCTTCTTGAAAGCAAAATAAAACAAAACAAAACCCCCAGTATTTTCAATCAAAACTTACATTTTAACATTTTAAATATAATTGACAACACTCTGGAGATACAATTCTTATGAAGCATGCTCTGGGAATGTTTGTGCTGAGGCAGGGACAGATCTTTAACAAAGATTTTCATGACTGACACCAAAAGGTGTTTTGGAATCAGATTTTCTTTCTTTTGCCATTTTTTCTTAACAAACCTCATGATCCTAATATGGTTTCCACAGAACTTTGTTCACACCAAGCAATTTGTGGAAGAAATTGTTTCTAGAAATGAGAAGCAATGTAACTTACAGTGTCAGCATACTTAGGGTGATTCCCCCCCCCCCCCTTTTTACATTAAATCCTTCTCCTTAAAATGTCCCACAGGGAAAAACAACAGAACACATTTTAACAGTCATCTGTTATTATTTAAAAGTAGGAAAAATCTTGTCTAACCAAAATTCCACTCATTTGAATGTTTTTGTTGTTTCAAAAAGTAGTGTTTCCATCTAATAGTAAAAGCACATGAAAGATAAACTCAGAATACACAAAACCAATAATAATAAATCATCAAAGTCCTTCTTGCAAAGAGAACAACTTAAGTAACGAATTTTCAATCAGATTCCTTATTGCTTTGTGGGTATCTTTGCAGAATTCTTTGTTAATCATTTTATTTCATTATTTGTTCCACATATTTTTCTATGAAGATTTCTTAATGTGATGAAAATCCTATTTCTTGATCTACAATCAAATCTTACTATGGCCAGTTTCTAGGACTTCATAACTGAAAATATTATATCTCTTTCCAAGTTGACTTTAATACAAGGAGGGTTACTAAACTAACCCAATTAAAGTAAGCAGATCTGCAAGTTGAGATGATTGCTGCTGCGGTCTACGAGAGATGGGATCAAGAATGATGGATTGCAGGCCATGGCGCTGATAATCCATCTAAAATGAAGCAGGATCCAATCCTGGATTAGCTTGAATTGGCCTACCTAAAGGTTTTGTGATGCAAATTGGAGGCACCGGGCATAGTAACAACATGCAGAATATATTACATTCTTCTGTCTAGTAGTGACTGGAAGGCTCTCGACTGTGATGTTCCAGCCTCATTAATAAGCCCTGTGTTGTACATCTGTGTCTGATACGAAGCTGCCATGCCTTGTCACCAATTACAGGCTCTGCAAAGACCCATCTCATTATAGTACTTATACTGCTTGTTCCTGAAGGTGATACTTGGTGTGGCACGTCCTCATCTTGCCAATAGGAAAATCACTCTTGAAGTGAAGAGATGTCAGTCACGAGGCACAAAGAAGCAGCAAAAAAGATTTTATGAAATGCTGCCTGGAATAGTAATCATACGACTGCAGATGGTGCAAAACCAGGCATATAAAACAAGACAAGGAAAGAGAGGTTTCTGAGCAGTCCAACCAAACTGGAGAGCTCCTTGACAGATCCAGGGCTGGGCAAAGGTCCTGATGGTAGGGCACCAGTCAGAATAGGAAGGAGGCTGTTTACTTTGGTGTGGTCTGATGATTAGAGAAAAAGCCCCAAATGCCCCCCCCGCCTTCTGCATCCCCCAGAATTGAAAAAAAAAAATGTAGCCTCTCTCCTGCAGATATAGCATTTGTGTGTCCTCATTTGTGTCACTAATTGCAAAAATCATGTCAGTCAGAAACATCCAGAGATAGGTTCAAAAGGCTGCAGTGACATGTAACGATCCACAGAATATGATCTGCTTTCTCATTACATTAATACCTCCCATATACTAATTTAAGCTCCCAAGTGACATCAGTAAACCAAAAAACTTGACATGTTCAGTGAATATACAGGCACTGAATTTATTCTTCCATAACACACTATGGTTTATGCAGTTCATGCATTTTTACTGCTATTACTGGTTTTTCTCAGTTTACCAACAGGTTTAATTTGATAGTCCTGAGCTGTAGGTATGACATCCACTGGCTGCATAGGCTCTCTCAGCTGGTATAAAATTGCACACATGAATAGCACATAAGGAGAGCCCAAAATTTGCAAAGTTCATGGAAAGTATTGTTAACCCCCCACCACCACTTTCTCCTTTACATGAAATCTGATAAAAACACGAGGATGGTTAACATGATAGAGACAGACGTTTAAGCACTTTTCTTTTAAAGTTAGTATGGTAAAATATTTAAGCTTTTAAGAAAAGAGAAATCCATATTTATTTTTGGCTACAATCTGTCCTGATGGCAGTTGAGTTTAGAGCTCAAGTGAGAGGAAGAATTTTTCTCTACATGCCATTCTTCTACCACTTTGAAAGCAGGAGTATTTGCTCTTAAGCAAAGAATACCTCCTTATGCGATTTTTCAAATGTTATTTAAATAAGAAGAGACAAGAAAAAGAAGGAGCTATCAATGTCAATTCAAACAAAACCCAAATATGTCCTAAAATCCTTGATTATTTTTCTCAATTCAGTACCTGTACACACATGTATGGGACATGCAAGAAAAAACAATGAAGTGCCTCCCTAAAGAAAAAAATGAAAATAATACCATTAAGCCACAGAAGACTAAAACACCTAATAGCAACATAAATCTGTCTGTCTAGCTGGCATTTTCCAAACCATAGTGTTGTGAAACAGGAAATACAAGTTCATCCTCTGGAAAGAATTGCAGACTGCATTATCTCAAAAATCTTGTATCAAAGGTGCCTTTCATCGTATGTCTAAGCAGTTTTGACTCTAAAGGATGTTATCCCTCAAATCCAAAATTTTGTATCAAAATGTTTGCAAACAAGCCAAAACTTTACCTTCAATTTACAGGGTAAGAAAAAAAAAATAAAAATAGCGTTACTTCACAGTATAATACTGTGCAACAATAAAGAATAAGCAGTCATCGTTGTCTGTAGTTAACAAAGTGGAAACTGCACCACAGAAAGTTTCGTCAACTTTCCAGGTGCTTAAGTAGAAGTTATGGTGTTTTTACAAATATTACTTCAGCTCCGTATTGCCAGCAGGCCTTTACAACTTTATTCTGCAAAGTAAGTCTTTATGTAACCAGCAGATCATCTGAGGGTACATATTATACATATACTGCTATGGCATTTTAATGCAGTTCCAAAGAAATACAGCAAGACTACTGAGCTCTCTTTTTTTCCCCAACCAGA
The DNA here is from genome assembly GCF_000737465.1 of Haliaeetus leucocephalus. NCBI lineage: Eukaryota > Metazoa > Chordata > Aves > Accipitriformes > Accipitridae > Haliaeetus > Haliaeetus leucocephalus. The sequence continues at coordinate 2,752,270 of NW_010973034.1, read as the reverse complement.
TGCTCCTCTGCTTCTCATGTTGGTAAGGAAAGAGCAGCAGGAAATTGGAGAGTGAGACTTCCTGGAGATGTGAAGATGAGAAGAGCTTGGACATTGAAACAACCATGAGACTCAGCAAAAGGCTGGGACAATGGATAAATATATACTTCATTGTAAAATATATACCAGAGAGGTACTGAATGAGATGTTTATCTCACAGCCCTATTTGATTCAGGGTACCAGAACATCCAGATGTCAATTTAAACTTCTCCATGCACTAAATAAATGCACATAATCTGCAGTCTTCTTCTGCAGAAGGGCTTTTTGGGTTTTTTTAGCATATATGTGGCAGCTAAAGGCATGAATATGTGATAGTTTCCCTAATCAATATGTGAAAAACCACCAAAAAAAATTAAGTAGCAGGGAAAATATTAAACACCGGGAAACTGATGAGATAAATCACTATTAAATCTATCTTTTCCATCTGCTTTTTCTAACAGCAGAAAAACAACCATGGGTTTATTATTTTGAATTAGAAGTGAGAACCATCCAACAATGGAGGGCTAACATAACACTTGCAGTTAGGAGAGCTGCAAAGTTGAGTGGACACTGGAATTACCTTATGAATACCTCTATGATTTCAAAATCTTTTGAGTCTAAAAATACAGTAAGTCCAGCACAAAGCAAAATTTTTCCTGAAAGACACAAGCGGTGCAGAAGGAGCACAGCTGAAGCATCTTGCTTTAAATCCAAAGGCACGAGCTCTGGATGTGTGCTAAACATGGAAGAACAGCTGCTTGACCAAGATAGAAGGTTTAAGGTAGATGATCCCTGAGTTAATATGTTGCTCCTCAGTAACAAAGCCCTGGATTTGGCCGCTCCCAGACGAGAAGCCAACACAGGACAGGGCTGTTCCCTTGGGGATGTCAAACAGGCAGAGAAGAGATGAGAGTGGGACGACCTGCTCTGCTGCTCCTGGGATTACTGGTGACATGGAAGAAAGAGTGGTGGCAACACAAAAGCTCCTCCTCAAGCAGTGGCAGAAGAAACCAGCTCAACATTTTATGTCACCTGCAGGGTTATAGCCATTTTATGGCTACATGGAGATTTACTGACCTGTGCAGCTTCCTGCTTCATCCATACTTAATGCCAGCATTGATCAGGTCATCTGGCCTGTGCTATGACGGGAGCAAAATGCCATCTACATCATTCTCCTGTGTGCTGTTGGTTTCAGAAACTAGCCCTTAATCGCAGTAGTCTCAATGGCCACCAAGATTTCAAAGAGACCTTTCATAAATACTTATATTTAAAAAGTGCCAGTAAAGATTATTTTCTTTTAATTTTTTTGTGAACGTTTCATTATGACTTTCATTGTTTCAGCCCACATTAAACATTTTATTAAAATGAATGTTTAACAAAAGCAGTTTGAAATGAAAAATCAAAATGTTCAGTTGTGGGACTGCCAAACCAGAACAATTCATTATCATAATTTTGTCTTTCAGTGTTCTTTCATCCTAAATGTCACTGAAATTGACACTTCTAAAAATGTTTCGACACTGTGAAAACAACATCCTTCACCAAGAAAATCATCAAGAAAATAATTACTAGAAAAAATTATGACCAGTTGTACTCTGACCCATGGGCATCACTAGGTGTTGCTTAGGAAGACTCAGTGACCACAGGTTGGCAGATAGCTTTCTTAAGGTCTTCAAAATATAATTTAAAGACTCAAGCCTGCATTTCAAGGCTGGATTTCCAGCTAAACAAAGAACCAATGGATTCATCAAATCTGCTGTCATCCTTCCCATTCATCTCAACTACACGCACTACACCTAAGGATTTGGTCTAGACCAAATGTGAGCAAGCATTTGTTAACATGATTAACTTCAAAAGAGATCCCAAACCAGTTTCTTAAGTCTTTCATTGTTCGTTTGTTAGTTCATTTGTTAGGCTACTGAAACATCTGATGTGCCTAATTCTTAGCAAAAAATGGGTGGTCTTGCCAAAAATAACACTTCAATAAATTTAGGACAGAGCATAATACATCCATGCTGTCTTCAGGGAAACAAGTGTCATCAGATCAGGGCCAGCTGTTTGGTTTTTTTTTTAAAAAAAACCCTCTTAATTTCAGATTTATTGAATATTACCAAACCAGAACTTTTCCCAAGAATAAAAAAGTGCACACAAAAGAAGAGACAAAGAAACCTCCAAAGGCACCTGGAGATAAATTGGCTACCTCATTTCTTGTTCGTCTTGCACAGACAGCAGATTACAATTACTTGGTGGCTTTGGTCATTGAGAGTTGTGGTCCTTCACTCACCATTCACCAGGCTTCTGGAAGGCAGCCGAGGTGGTCACACACTACCACAGCCCATCACCTCTGGGGCACAGCCTGTACTTGTTGTTTTGCTTGTTTGCCCCAGACACGGACAGACAGGTTCCTAAATGCGCTTATCATTGGAACACATTGCTTTTCATCTGCCATCATGACAGGTGCAGGGATAAAACAGCATCATAATAGTATTTATGGTATTCTCTGCCTTTTATTGCTGCTTAGACTTCTTCTGCAACAGGGAACTGACTGTTTCATGACAGAACGCAGTGGTCATGGTCAGATTAAGAGCCTAAAGAAGTTAACACTGGGGGCAAGAATCCCATGACGCAAAAAAAGCATCGATCAGGTAGGTAAACATTTTAAACAATCCAGAACAAATCTCATAGAAGTTCTGTGTCCAACAAACATTTAAGCAAGCATTTCACTCTGTTAGATCAGCTTCACTGACTTCAGTGGGGGTTGTCCCACTTTTGCTTTTTGGGCAAAGGTTTAAGGCTCCAATCAAGGTTCATGCATGTAAAGTAGGGCATTATCTACACAACACAAACAAATATCCGTTTGTTATAAACACTTCCAGACACTGACCACAGTCATGATTTTCTTATGCAAAATATGCTTTTCATCAGTTTACAAACCGTATGCAATAATCAGCAGTACTGTGATCATAGGTGGTTCTTGTTGCAGTGGAGCCATTCTGGCAACTATTACTGCTTATAATAATTGATTACTTTAACATATTCCAAGGAATTTGTACGAGTCCCTCCAAGTATGGGCATTTCCACAGAACATCAGGTAGTCCTGAACAATGCTGCTTGTCAAATTTGGGAATACTGTGATGACAGAAAAAGGCATAACAGAAAAATTGAACAACAGAAAGATTAACAGGGCACTCTGGCGTGCCCTTCCATTTAAGAACAGTATTTTTAGAGCACTCCAGAGAAGGATGAAGCATTGAGGACAGGGAAATAAAATGATGGAAAAGTTCTTTCCACTAGTGTGTCTCATACATAGAGCCTAAAAGAATGAAATACACTTTAGAGAATGTAATAGCAATTTAGGTATGTTATTGTTAAGGCTCTTCCAACATTTCCAATATTGTTAGGTTTATAATTTCAAGTGAAACATCCCCTCTGGGCTCAGCTGGCAAACAAGAGCACCTCAGCTTTGGAAGCTTCCCTCCTTTGAAAGCTTAAACAGAATGAGTAGAGCTGGTTTTATACCATAAGTAAACATAGGTTTTACTTTCAAGCTACTTTATTGAGATTTTTTTCCACAGTTGTATTAATTTTTTTGTTATGGCCACAAATTGAGAGATTTTGACATCTTAGAAATCCTAAATTAAGAGCAAGAAATTACAGGTGACATCATGGCCAAACAAATAAGATAAATTCCATTGCCTGACACTACCAAAGACAAAGAAATCTCAAGAGATTAAAGGAAACCTATTCTTACCAGTAAGGAATCACCAGTAAAGATCTTATTTTGGCACAGGAGTTAGAAACTCTTTCAAGGCGTATCACTGATACAATTGATGATGCAATATTTCCAGAGGAAGGTCCAAGGTACCACAATTGTCCCTTAAATTTCCCTGGGAGGGAACAGATTTAGTACATCACGACTTTATAAATACCAGGGTGAAGTCTATGTCCTGCTCAAATGAATGCAAATTCCCATTGGGTACATGTAAGCTGTAGGGCTTTGTGGAGTATTTTCCAAATCCTTGATCTGGGTGTCCAGCCAGGCTGTACCTACAGCCAAGTTAGGATGACTCCACCTCTCCTTTCCACTACCTACATACTTATTTCCAGTTGAAGCAAACTAAAACATATAAGCAGAAAGGGATGTCTGTGCTCTTTATCAGGTCCCCAGGACTGCATGACACAGAGCACCTACAGTTTGTGCACAGAGAGGTCATGCCAATGAAACTTTTGGAATGGCTAAAGTTTGCCCTGTTTGAGGGAGAATTTTGACGAATCTGCCTTTTCTGCACACTTGCAATGGCATTCAGAACTTGACCCCTAACAACTTTCACCTGACTGCATGCAGAAGCCTTTACAAAGACCACTATCATACCTGAAAGGTTTCCTCAAGTTGCCTAACTCTGCAGTGGGGTTCTCCTCCTATGGTGGAGAAGAAGGTACCGTCTACTGAACCCCTTCCACCAGTTGGTGTTAGCACCCTGTAGCAACATCCACATGTTGGCATGTAAGTAGAGCCACTTGGAAATCTAACAACAGCATTGCAGGAAAATGCTGACTTGGAAAAACTGAAGTAGTTTGTTGAACACAGGGTGGCAAGGTTCACTGAATTCATAGCAGTTCATGAAGTCCATCCCCTGCTGCCATATTAGAGTCCCATTAAATGCTTAGAACCAGAGTGCCGCAACTTACGAGGAGTTTTTTTTGAACCCTCTGCATGTAATTGGAAGTCTTGTTCAGATCTTCACTGCTTTGAAAGTTAGACGCCATCTGCCACCAAAATGAATTAACGATACACTTACACCTATTTACATATGTACCAAAATTTCCTTTTGGCTTCAGTAGATCTACTCTGCCTCCTGACCTTACTCCACTTATATCTATGGAGACTAATCACGCCCTCCTCTGATTTCCTACCAATGCATTGGCCTCACTCCATGGTGACGTGCTTAATTGCATTGTGTAATTCTAAGAGTTAATAGATTCTGGACTCCTTTCAGCCCACCAAACTCTCAATCTTGAAGACTGATGGCTTTTATGCACTTTCTAACAGCCTGCCCAAAAGGGAGGTCTGAAGTTCTGGCTCCTGAATCCCGAGGACATTCACCAAGTTTCCAGTGCCTCCCAGATCCCAGGCTCTTCAGTGCCTTGCCAGGTCAGCCTGTGGGAAACCACAGAGCCTAGCAAGCCTAAGAAACATATTTCCTTTCAGAAACACCAAATGGCTTCTACTGTTTCTTATTTTTAAAGGGAATACTGTGGAATTTCAATTTGGAAAAAAAAAAAAGTTGTTTTTAGGTTTTGCTTTAATTCAAGGTGAAGGTTTTTAAAAAAAAAAAAAATCATGGATTTTTCTGACATTGAAACACAGCATTCCCTGAAACATAAAAAGGATGCCTACAGATCTTTACTTTAAACTAAATGGTTTGCTAGACATAAAGACCTAAACTAAATGAGGTATTCTGACATGATTAATGGACTATATTTTCTGTGTAGAGAAACCACTAAATATGTAACTTGCACTGCAGAGAAGTAGCATTTTTCTCTCATCATGTAGACAGGGATCTTTCCAATTGTTTAAAATTCCTTAAAGGCCTATTCAATTCCTCTTCTTTATGCCTTGAGCAAAATCATAATTTTTGTTTGGTAGTTTCTAAAAATAATGCTAGAAATCAAAGCAGTCTGATATTTATTGGAAAATATACCTATGCATTAATTTAAGGAGGTGCCAGGTTTGGACAATCATGGGTAGCTTATCCTATGGTTCTTTCTGACATAATTCTTGGTTTTCTATGATTCCCTACAAGAAATTACAAATTAAGTTACAGTGTTTGTTTGCGATTATGTCTGGTTACAGAGTTAAGAGTTTTAGGCTTCACGGATGCTGGATTTGATTTATTGGGAAAAGGAATCTAGAGGATGTGTCATATCTAGTGCTTTAATGAGAGCATGTGGGCTTCCTGCAAAGAGAGAAGTCATTTGGGGACCACTTCTTCAGGAGGTCGTTGCTGCTGAATATTTGTTAGACTGAGATGGAGCCTTGCACAGAGGGGAAGGAGGAGTGGTTCTGCCCTTGCCTCTGAGGAGGAAAACCAGTGAAGAGTATAGGAAATGAATCACCAGACTTGTCTTTTCCAGTCCCATTAGAGGAATGGAATAATTACTTTTTAATTCCACAAGGACCAGGGGTCTCCTCAGAACCCCGTGATTCATGAGGCTGGATAAATCAAGTTATGCAAAAACAGGCTCCCCATTGAAAAGGAAACTATAATGCCTAATACTGAGCATGGAAAAGCCAAGTTGGATCACCCTCGTCTCCTGGAGAAATTAGTCCAATACTTTTGTACTAGACATTTCAAACTGTACAGCCTGAAACAGCCAGACACCCAACTGCCTGGTGGGCATGCCTTTCGGTGGCTCCAAATCCAGCAAACAGCCAACTGAGAAAGGTTAGTCAGACCCTGAAGGAAGCAGAAATGTACTTTAAGCACTTAGGCATGTGAGCCTTTCACTAAACATCCAATTCCATACTAGGGGGGATCTGCTTACAGCTTGCACCTTCTGGTCCTCCCTCAGCCTTCATCAGGACTGACAACCTCAGCAGCTTTCCCTTGCTGTGTGTTGCCTAGTTTATGTGATGCATCAACAGCAAAGGCATCCAACAGCATCTGCAAGCACAAGTGGCTCTTCAAGAGCTAAATGATAAGTCTTTTGTGTGGCTGACCCCGGTTTATTCATCTGAGGCTTTCCTGTTAAAAAGCCAATGGTGTAAAATGCAGCGGCACAGCAGATATGTCCAGCATCCGTACCCAGGGCTAGCCCTCAGTGCCTTTGCACCTTCATGTGTCCTAAATGGGTTCTGGGTGACTCTAGAGCTGTTCCTTACGGATAACTCAACAACATAGTAGGAATGGTTTTCTCAGCCTTGCTGCAACTGAAAATGACACAGAGACCTCTTCCAACAAGTGGTGAGCTTCAAACAAATCATATGTATGCATGGCTTCTGGACTAATAAAATACTGAGAGAAAAACTGGCTTTCAGCCCTCCTCAACAGCAGCGTTAGAAAAGGAAGAGAGAGCACAGAGACTACTTCTACTGGGGTTCTAACTATCAGCACAATCCTAACCTACCACTGACACAGGCTAGACTCCAGTGCCCTGTTAAAACTGCAGCAAAACACTCTCAAATGCCCAGCAGGGCTGGATTAGCTCAGAAAGCCTGAACTACAATTTTGTCAAGGAAAGAAGTGCAAATATGATGGTCTTTCTATCTGTCCTTCTCTCTCGACAGGCTGATCCGAAAGGAAAAACACCACGCTGTTCCTATCAGCGGGGGCTTGTGTTCATTCCAGGTGGGGCCTTTCTCTTTCAGCATGCTCTGCCTAAGCTAGGTGCAATGTCCTGCAAACACACTTTCTCTCCGGCATCCTTCTAATGGGACAAAGAGAAGCAAGAGCATGACTTGGTCCTTACGTGTACTCACCTATGTATATGCATGTGCACATCTACAAACACACACCTCTCAGTCTGCACAGATCTGAAAAGGGTGCACTGAAGACACGAAATGATGATTGAATGGCAAATGCGTGTATAAACTAGAAACTGTATTTCACAAGAAAACAGTGAGGCTGATGCTGGTGTCTTGACATTTGAAAGTGTTCCCCCCCCCCCCAACATTTCAGACTACTGTTGGTAGGTTTGTACCACCTGTCATTGCTTCCCGAGATATCTCTACTGCTACATAATTTAATCATTCCAGCTGATGTGTCAAGCAGTTAAATGTATTATTAGTTAAAAGTGGATAGCAGTTTACTTTGAAATAGAAGATTTAAGTTTAGGTTTTTTAACCATTAAGCATGGAGAAAAAATTAAAATGGTTGTTCCATTTTAAATAGTCATATTTCCTTCTCTACTGCCTTAAGTCTATTCAGAAAGATGTCCAAGTATTCACCAGCTCGTTAGTAATGCACACAGACATACAGCTGAAAGCTGTGAAATGTACATTCTTGAACAAAGGTAAACTGAAAAATATGTAACTCCACCTCTCTGTTAAAGTCTTATTTAAAGCCTACATGATGACTTCAAATATGAATGGCAGAGTGCAAAACACCCGCACAAGACTTTTCAATTAACTAATCAAGTGCAGTAGTGCAAAGAATACCATTTTGGGAGTGGGCTAAGGTAAATATTAGTGCTATAAAGGGTTTTCAGACTTCTATGAAACTACTCCATGAGGTTTCTTAAGAAAGTGACTCTAGGGGTTATATTTAAAAGTGGTGTATAGTGATTTAGTGATTTATACTAATGGGAGTCGGGTGGCTAAATCACTATGCACCACTCTGAAAATGGACCCTTACGACCTTGCTTGGCTGATCTCCTCCAAGGTTGTGTCCGCCCTAATCCAGCTGTTTCCAATACTGTGTAGAAGATTAAAAACTATTCTAAGCTGCAATGGGATTCCTGTTGTGCTGTGAAATCACAGCCTACACACTGATGCTAATATTTAATTCTTAAAAAAAAAAAAAAAATCCTGCAGGACATGTTAGAAAGATCTACACCTTGAGTAAATCCATGAATTTCTCAGGCAGTGGAATTGCTCTCATCTTCTGACAGCTGAATCTGTTCCTGTCAAAAAAAAAAGGGAAATAATGAAGGGGCCAGGGTTTGCTGGGTTTTTTTTCATGTCAGGCCAAAAATTTGCTTTATGCAGGTGAAGTTCTGCCTGTGCAGAATGAAGTAAATCCTTCATTCATTTTTGTTATGTTGATCCAGTGGAAGAGCTCATTTGATCTTCCAGTAGAAGATGGATACTTTCCCAGGAGGAAGCCAAGAGGAAATATTAACTCCAGCCTAAGAGATGCTTATACATGGAAGTTGTACCACTATAGTATGCACTATGAGAGTGCTGTATTGGGTTGCACACAGCTCCCTGAGGAACACTCTTGCTCCTGTGCAAAGTCCTTCCTGTTTCAGATTACAAACTCAAGTTTAGTGGGGGCTGCAGATGGTTTTTACCCCACTTTTCAAATCCCACAGCCTGGAGAAGCACATCCACACGGTTCACACAAACAGGTTGCAGCTGTGTACCTCTCTCCCTACCCTTTCTTTAGATTTGGGCTCCGTCTGCCCTGATTTATGCTGGTTTGGAAATAGCTTAAGGTACACTAACAAAAGCTGCTCTTGTTTCAGAAAGAGAACAGGCTTCATACAGAAGTATGTGCAGTTAAGAACATAATTTTAATTACACAAGCATTGTTTGTTATACAGAGAAGTTGTAAGCTCATCCCACTGTTTAAACGTGCCCCTGCACCCAGCACTGACACCCTGCCATTGTCTGTTGTAGCCTCAAAAGGTTTCTCCTTCACCTTCCTTCTCACATCCTCTGTACAATTTTCTGAAGTCAGAAGTAGCATTACTTAAATTTCTATTTGACCTTAGCCCTCATGTCTACAGTCTCTTATCACCCAAAAAAGCATGAATGCTAACACACCCCTTTCACAATCTTGCAATTTTCTCAGTCATGCATTCTTGATATCAATTGCCTCGGGTTTGGATATGACAGGTTGCATGAAGTGGATGCGTGCTGGATTCATCCCAGAACAATTCTCAAGGAGCTAATTATGCTGTTATTGATACCATTCAGTTGGGACAGCCTTCAATGTTGAACTAGCAAAAGTGAACTAGAGCACACCTTCCATTTACCTTTGCAGTCTTTGGTATTTGGTGTTAAATTTGGCTTTGGTGAGCTGTAACCACACCAAGGGCCAGGTCTATGTGAGATGCTAAGAGCATATCTACTCACATCTCAAAGAGCGTAACAGCTCTGTAGAAGCTTCTTCTGCTCATGGCAGAGAGCTGCACTGCTGGAAATAACACATCCACCCAGTCACCGACAGCAAAGAGTACCAGGCACCAAAAGCAGAGAGGCAGCTGAAATGCTGCAGAAGAAATTGCTTTGACAACAAAAAACCAAAGTGGCTGTGATGCAGCATCCAGTGAAGTTCAGAAATAGCAGTATCGACAGATGTCTGATAAGGCAGAATCACTCTTCACTCTGACAAGAAGTTATGTATCCTGATCTGCACCCAAAATATGATTTGTGTGTACAGCACTCGTGGCATGTGATCTTTAATAATTACTGACCTCCATCAAAATACCAAAATATTATTATGTTCTATGCATGCTGGACACAGAAATCAGACACATTCAGGTGGTGCGTTGCAGTTACAGGACCCAGATATAGGCTTAAATTTGCAATGAATGAGCATGACATACCAAACTGTATGAAAAAAGCAGCCATCACTGTTTCTTTTCCATAGTATAGTTGCTTATCCTGGCCCTGAGAAAACTGTGGTAAAGTATGACTTTGGTCCTTCAAATAATGATGTTGCTACAAAAGAACAAAAGATCTCTGAGGAAACAGAAATGAAATTACAGCATCCAGACAAGATGTTGTTCCTGCTGGCAGGTGTAACCCATCTGTAGGTGACACCTATGCACTCACCAGCTGACCCCACGTTCTGGTTTCCATTAAAGATCTTTGTTTGCATCACTGACAGTGTGGCAACATATCAGATGGGTGCTCAGGGCTCAGGTTATGAAGGAACCAGAAATTTGGAGACAGCCAAAGTGCACAAGAAAAAGTACATTTACAGGCATGGCCATGAGACCCAGCTGGACAGCAAGAGCTTCTCAGCTTTCCAAGGGCTCAGTTAGATTATGCGCTGACTTCATGGGCAAGGCTGGGTAGAAATTTCCCTTTCATTACCCCTCCAGAAAAGAGGCTATCTTTAAACTTAGTCATGTTAGTGATCCAGTTTATGGTGCAGAGACATCAACAGTTGCACTGGCAGAGCTGAGCATGTAGGCAGGAACAGAAAGCAAGGCTCTTGCTACGTCTTCTCTGCTGCTGCCAGCAGCATGGACTCCACAAGGCTATCACAGCTCTGCTACTCCCTTGCCATCAAATCCTCACTTGGCTGCATCCTTAGAGTCAGATGTACAATAAAGATATTAGAATGACATCCCATCAGGTTTCATTTATGGTATATGCAAAGTAATCCAGCAAAAATGGAAGGTTATTGCATTAGGATTGCATGCGTTTGTAAGTATACACATCAAGAGCAACTCCATAATTGCTGAGACAGGGAGATGTTATCCAACACAGAGCAGGTCCCAGGAACAGGAATGGAGTAAAGACTGACAACGCAAGTCAAAAAAAGCAAGAATATGTAATTTCCCCATGGCAATAACCGTATCAACATGTTATTGACACTTAGTTGGTTTAGACTGGTATTAAAGTAAAAGAATTCGCTTTTGATACTGAAAAAAGAAAAAGCAATAGCCAGAGCAATTCATACTACTAACTCTACAACAGGGCAAAGAATAAACCTATTGCAACTCTGGCTTTTGCATGGCTGGGACTGTGAAACAAAGGTTAGTGCCTCAGCAGTTCTCTGGAGGAATGTGTGTGACCTCCTGCACCCAAACAACCTGCTGTGCTCCCAGAGGATGCTTATGATCTGCTCCCAAGCACCCAGAGGTCTTCCAACTCGGTCAGGTGCTGAGCAATGGGAGTCTACAGTACTCAGCAGGAGCTAACCTCGAAGGGGACCCCGCTGGCCTGGAACGTGGAGATAAATGTTGATTGAATAAGGCATGGTTCATAAGACTTTTGTCTTCACTCTTCATTGTGGGATGGTTGGTTTTGTTATAAAACTAATTAGCATACATGTGGAAGTACTTTGTGGAAGCAGCTTAATCCTAAACAAATGTGAAAATAAGCCTGTATTGTTTCTAAGGACTGATTTACATTAATTATCTTCTACTTTAAAAAAGCTCACAGACTTTTTTTTTTAATCATTGTTTCTTTGTGGAAAAATTAAGAACAGAACATGTCTGTAAAACACTGTACATATGAATTTCTTGCATATCCAGCAAGAATGTATTCTCCAAAGGCAGAAAGGCTTGGTTTTAAGTCAAAAATGTGACTTCCCAACTAGCTAAACTCAGGCACCTCAGTTCACATCTAGCTACCTAAATTACTAGCTTCGTTCTCAAAAAATTATGACCTTCTGAGAACCAGACTTATTTTTAGGAACCTATATATGGATTTAGGTGCCTAAACTTAGCCACACTGTGTTAATTTTTTTTTTTTTTTTTTTTTTACTTTGTTAACTATAGTGTTGCTCATTTGCCCACATAAAACACTTCGAGAAAGTTTGTGATCTCAGGAAAAGACTGATTCACTCAAATTTAACCAGCAACAACGCAGCGACTTCAGCCAGTGAACATACGCAGTGAAAGCATATGGATCTTCAGGGTGTACGTCTGCGTACGTGCTGCCTGGCAAGAGCAGAATATTATAAACACGTAGACCTGCCTGATGCTTCCATCGTTGCCGTGAAGAAAATCCAGGAGTGTCCCGCAGGACTCCTCCTGCCTGTGCCTCCTCTGCCTCCAGCTGCGAGGGATGGGCAAAGAGTGGGGAGAGGCATCGGTGGATCTAAGCGTTATCTCCCCCTCCTAATGAGAAAGGACAGAGAGCCAAGTCTCCTTTCCCTCAGGTAGCCCTGACCAGAGGCTCCTTCATGTTGGGAAAAAAAAAAAAAGCTCCTTTTGTTTCATGACTGCTGCCTGTCTCTGTCTGAGTTGGAGGTCAATGGTTAAGGAGGAAGGTCTACACTGGCAGCCTTGCCGTGCAAGAAGAGAAGTGAAACAAGCTAGCAGTGAAGCAAGTGGATGATTCTGGCAAGGAAGATGGGCTCAGCCTCACGGATCCCCCGGGATGCAATGTGCACTTGGATGTCCAGGGACCGTCATGGCTCTGCTCCTCCCTTCCAGCCGTCCGAGCCTCTGAGTCCCAGCAGGGACAACTACTGCTGCCTCCCCTGGGCTCTGGTAGCCGAGCAGCCTCGCTTGGCCACTGCTAATGTCATAAAATAAACAAAGTAATGCATGTCCTTTCCTTTTGTTTTTCACAAACTCCTAGACTGAGCCGCGGTATGGGGTCAGCTTGAGACATGATGAATAAACCAGGCTTTCAAATCTCCAAACAACAAACCAAGCCTAAACCAAATACGATTTGCTTCTATCCAGATCCTGCAGGAAGCCTTGCCATAGCACGAAAACTGAGAATTTTTGCAAGGCATAGTCTTATTGACAGTCTAAAGGTTTTCTCTTTGACATACATTTTACAGAAAGACAGCGACAGGCTCAGATAAACTCAGCCGCTGTGGGTCTGTGATTTCACTGTGCTGGGGAAGGTGCCTTCCTCACAAAGATGCTATTACCTCTGCTAGAAAAACAGACACATGACACAGGGAATAAGCACGAGCAAGATTTTCCTCTTGGAAAGGGAATATTCTGTAAAATCTTTTCTTCCCCTCCCCTGGGCTACTTTTACTCAAATATGAAATCCAGTTCTGCCTTCGACTTTCCCTATTGTCTCAAATCCTCTGTTTAAAAATGGAGCATAGCATCTATGTTTATAGTTTTCACTAAAGAAAGCTTTAAATTTTCCTCACTCATATTTTACCAGTCCTGAGTACAGAACCAGCATTCTTACCAATTTCTGACAAACCCCATTTGTTAATGGATTTTCTTGTTCATTTAATTTAAAACACTACTGTGTTTAAACACTTTGAGCACTGAATGTAAAAATAGCTGGCAATCTCAGAAGTGAACATTTTATTTGTACTACAGGTGATTTTATCATGCACCACAACATTTTTTTTTCTCATCATTTATTAATGTTTTATATAGCTCATCAAAAATGAAGGTTGAGGTCAATAATTGCTGACACATAAGAGAACAAGGAAAAGGACAAGCAAGGACTTTATCCAGAGGCCTGCACACTAGCAAAAAACCTCTCAGATTTTCTTTGAACACCTTGAAAAACAGCAATCACTAAAAAGGGCCAAGTCAAGGGAAAAAACCAAAAACTTTATTTTTTTTAAATAATCAACATGCTTTCCAGTTTCATGTATACTCACATGTGCTCCAGAAAGCATCTGGATTTTTATTGGTATCCCTTTCCACTTATCAGTTTCACTCTGTAGCCTCTACTTTGCTTTGGTGTTGGGGAGTCCCATTTTCCTGTCAGAGCAGATCGCTGAGCACAAGAGCTATTTTCCACTTGGCTCACAGATCCACACTACGCGTTATTGACATGACTGCGTTTAATAATAGTTCCTGCTGATTCTGTTGTGGAAAAACTTACTCTTCATAAACTGTCTAGCATGTGGTGCCAGTGCATGTGTGTATAATTTTTTTTTTTTAAGTGACTTGGGCCCTGGTTTAGAAAAAAATGCTTGAGCATGTGCTAAAAGCTAAACACACTAGTTCCCACCTTTATTCAGCAAAGCACTTAAGTATGTGTTGAGTCTGGCTGGCTTCAAAGGGACTTATGCACATGCTGAAGTGCTTGTTGATTCAGCGCCTTACAACCCGACTCTCTCAGGAAGGAATCCCTAGCTCAGATACTCTCTCCAGCCTACCTACAAGTCCCTCCCCAACAGCAGGATTTATGCCTTACACTACAATAGACTTAGGAATTTACGAGTTATCACATTTCCACTGGGCAAATATATTGCATATTTCAGAAAATTGTACTAAAGATAGGATCAAAACTATGTCTCTAGAGCAGTCAGTGATCCACTTAATCTACATTGCTGTGTCACTTCATAATACAATGGAGGGCAAAAAAGAAAACCCATAAAATGAGTCCATAATTGTTATGAAAAGGATGCCAATGGTTACATTTCAATTACAACACAGTTTTCCTCTAACATATAGGCCCTCCCTAACCAACAAATGTGTTTCCATCTTCAATAAAAGTACAGGCAAAAGAGCCATATTTGTATATGCTGTGGCATTTAGCACATACCTTTTAGAGAAACTGTATACCATTGAAATATTAAAATACGATACCCATCACACCTTTTTCAAAGTTTTCATCAAATGTTTATAAAAATAAATAAATATAAAACATGATGGGGTCTGGAGGGAGGGGTGGGAAGTGGGAATTTGGTCAATTTGATCACGAGAATGGTTTAGGATAGTAGCCAAACTTAAACTGCAACAAATGTTTTCCATGACATGATTCCTCTCTCTCCAGAATAAGGAGTTATTTCAAAGAAGCAACAAAAGCAGACTGCACTGCATTTCCTTAGTTTGTAAGCTCTTAGCATCATTTTATGGTGTCAACCTATTAGAAAGAATTTTTAAAAACCGCTCTCATTAGAGCTGGAGCTGTCAGGGCATGCAGTGAAAACATGTAATTTTTTTACTCTAGGAAATATGATTCTGTAATGAGCAATAGGCTAGCAGTACAGCAGCAAACCTATCTAATACTTCCCTTTAAAAAAAGTGCTGATTTATGTATGCATGCCTTACCAAATGATTTCTCTTTGATTTTTAAATCTATTTAGTCAAAGATAATTGCAAACACCAGGTACCTGGCTTTATGGTTGGAATGCCTGAGCAAATAACGCTGCTGTCTCAAACCATTCCCTGGATACTATGTAGATATCAAATACAGGCTTAAATCCACAAAAGGACACCAGGTAACTTGCAATCATGGCAGAATCTATAGCTCCATAAAGGTTTCTAAGTTCTCTATAAAACATATGAGAATAAAAGGGCAGGTTGCAATTTCAATGAGCCAGTAGGAAAGGTCTTTCTCTCTCTCTCAAAAAAAAAAAAGAAAGTAGCTTAAATCCTGTTCCTTTTTTATGTTTTAACCCCATGTTCTTGAGCCTGCTGTTTGGCCCCTCTCCTAGGATTGCTGGAAATACAGGTGTGAGACCAGGCGTCCTGCTTGCTGAGCAATGCACTAAGAGCTGTCACATAACACATGGGCATCTTCCCTGCCACCATCACCGTCTTCCCTCTCTTTGGTAAATGTGTCGGTGCTTTGCAAAAAAAGCCAGCCCTGAAGGCAGCCTGATTCAAATCTACCATGTGTGGGAGAGGTGCCAGGTTTTATGTGCCCATTTGCTCAGGTTGTCCAATATGCAAAATAATGTATTGCTTGCTTTTAAAGCACCTCAGTCTTCCCACGGAAGCTCAGAGGTTCAACACTGATTTTCAGGCTTCCTTTAGGAAACAAATCACCTACCACTTAGTCATTGGGGTGCCCAGCCATCAGACACTTCACTGCCTGACGAGTTCCAGCCCAGGATCTTTGCAGAGGATGCATGGCTCTTACCAGCACCAACCTCAATCTGCCTCCCTGGTATCTGGGTTAGCAAAACCTGACCTACTGCATTATTTTAGCAGCTTCCTAAAAAATTCCAATACTTGTTAGCAGGGTAGGTCGATGGCAAAAACCTCACTGGTGTAGAGCTAGCAGAAGAAAAAGAAGCACAGCAGTGTTTTTTCTGAGTGCACATGTGTACTTATGTGCATGCAGTTAAGAAGAAGATGGTCCTGCCGCTAAATAGCTATCTTGTGAAACATTTGCATATACCAAACCGATTAATTATTCATTTACTTCCAAACTATTTTCCTGAAAGGACTATTTACTTCCCACTCCCATTAATAGAAGTGACCTAATTGAAAGCTAAGCTCGTGGCCCCATGCTTTCTAGGTTTAGAAACAAACCTCCCTTCCCCCCCACTAGATCAAACATCACAATGTCAAATGCTCTGCAGACGTTTCCCTCGGGAATCTGAAAGGCTAATTAGGGTGAGCTTCACCATAAAGAATACAGTTGTTAAAACAGCTTTTGTACACACTGGAGTAATGATCATTCTCTTACACACGCGGTGATTTGTTGCTGCAATTTGCAGCCATATATCTCTTAGGAGCTAATTCGGATGTTGTTATTTATTGCACGTATGATTATTAATGATATCTTAGCAACTGCTGGAAGTAACTTATTTCACCTCAGGAAGTCAAGTACTTTAGCTCAATGTTTACAGATCTAAGGAGACATCAATTTCTGTAGAAAATCAGTTCTCCATTTGGCCTCCCCCACCACTACAGTAAGGTCTGAACTATCATCGTTTACAGATATTTTCTCATACTGTAAGAATATTTGCCATTATGAAATATGAAAAAAACTGTCAGTTCTCCCTCATTATTGAAAACAGCTCTTTCAAAAAAAAAAAAAAAAAAAAAGGATTTTTAAACACCTCTGAAGAGGAGAGAAAAAGCAGTATGCCCAGTATTGACAAAAGTTACCTGTGTAGAATATAAGACCAACTTCTCAGATCAGTTGTAATTTTTGATAGGGAAAGAACAGATGAAAGTACTTCTTTTTCATTTAAAAATGCTGCTGATGTGCAGAAGCATACAGAGAAAAGGAAAACCTTGCAAGATCACTTACATATTTCACAGTGCCCTTGCTCCCAATTGCTTATGCTTTTGTGTCTTATGCCTCAAAAAACATTAGTTTTCTGTTCCATGATATTCTACACAATTGTAGCTGAACCTACATTAAAACGGAGATCTTCTCTCTTGGTGTCTGTGGAAAAAAATGAAGCGAAATCAAGAAAGACAGATGAACTCATTCTGCCTAATTTTGATCCTATTTGAACATTGAGTTTCAAAGTGTGACTATAACACAGGCTTTATTGGAGATGTGTTTGCTTTAGAAGAGACTGCAAAAAATTAATGGGCATTCACGTGACTCCTAATAAAACAAAACCCAGTGGGTCAGTCTCTAGTGGTTGCCTGAAGTCATCTTGTTTGTAGCACAGTCTGGTCCAGGAACTCACCCCGGGTGGGTGGTGGGAAGTCCTCTGAAAGAAAGCAAACATGAGCTCTGAACATGAGCTTCTTGTAAATTTACTGAAGGTAAACTGATGAAACAAGAAAAGAGGTGATGATGGTAGATTTTTCAAGGGAGAGAAAAAGCCTGTGAATTTTATGGACTACACAAGGTCCACCCCTTCCTAACCACAGGTGTTAAAAGTATAATTGAAATATTATGCTTTACAGTTACATATTAACTTATAATACTCAACAAATAATTAGACATTAAGATATCTAAAACATATGGTATTATATGATTTAATTTAAAATTCTCATGATTGTTTTAGCAAGCCTTTCATGATCAATTTCAAGTAGCAATACTAGAACAAAGCAAAAAAATAGATATCCAGTGTTCAGAAGTGTATTGTAACTTGCAAAGCTATGTAATTTCATTTGTATATTAATATGGTAATGCCAAGTACAGTGATCTCTACTTAATATATTACATAACTTCCTCACAGTAGTTAACAGCAGCTTACCTTCTTCTTTTCTTTAAAGATGAGAACATATGAATAATTTGACTTCAGCTCCCAAATACTTTATGGCCACCTGATGTAGCAAAATAACTAAAAATACAGTACTATTGATTGTTTTTAATTTGCTCTATAAATACTATTAGCCAACACTAACCTGAGTTGTATTACTCTAAATTGATAGTAATGTGACCAGAGACCGTCCAACTGAGAACAGAATCTGGTTTAGGGTATATGATTGTATAGATCTGTAAGTATTTGATTTTTTTTTTTTTTTTAATTAAAAAATGGGAATTCAGTTGGCTATTATTCCACGCCCTATCTGGTTTGCGTACTTATGGGGTTTTAAGGATTTGCATGAATGATGGAAGCTAGGTCACAAATATGTGTTTGCATAAATGTGCATGTGGGCAGCATCACAGAAACTTACATATATTTATGCCTGTATCATACAAACGTTGATGAAAATTACTTAGCCAACCCATTCTCCTGTTCTACAAAAAGTACAGAGGCAGGAGCAATGCCATGTGGTCAATTATGATGTGGGCAGTGAATAGGAAAACTGTAAGCATTAGCAATTTTAGTAAATAATACTTTAAGGATTCATGGGGTGATGCTTTTCTTCTATAAAAACCATGGCTGAACAATTTTCAGTAACAAATGAGAAAAAATGCAAAGACTCCTCACAGATGTATCTAAAACAGAAAAGGCAACAGATTTGTCAAAACATTTGTTGTGAATTGTTTATCTGAATGTGATGCTTAATGGTTTACTTCTTCAGTGTAATTTGAGAATCGCATGAGAAGATTTATCCAAAACCTCAAAGGTTTTTCTTGTTAGCATCTTAATATTTGCACACATAAATACTGTGCTTAGACGTACAGCTAAAGAGAGAAGCTGTGTCTTGCTGTTGTGCACAAGGTGCACAAACCTGCATACTAGTGGGAAGAATTATAAAATGCTCAAATATCTTCAACAGGGAGAGGAAAGAGTCAAAAAACTGTATCTGATGCATGTGATGTCAGAAAATCATGACACTTGATGGAGTTTTCCACAGTTTGAAAGGGTTGTTTTTGACAACAAGTAGTGCCACAGGACACACAAACCTGGCTTGATCCAACCACTTACATTGCAAAGGAATCTTTTACCATCCCTCCTACTTTGACAATATGCCATGACATTGTCAGATTTATGAAGGAAAACAGGACTTTACATCTTGTGCCCTTACAGCTCCTCAGAGGATAAGATTAGTGTATAATTTGCAGTTTCTTGTTGGGGTTTTTTGGTGTTTTGATTTTTATTTTTTTTTAAGGAAAAGTACCGTAATGTTAAAATACCAATGAAGTACATTGTGCCCAAAAGGCTCTGTAAAGATTTTGGGGCTGAGTAACAACAAAAAAGCCTTCAGGACTGACTGTCCCAGTATGACTGAGCAGACAAGACTTGAAGGAAAGCAGTGAATCTGCATATCTAAAGACTATGAAAACAACATCAGATGAAACAAGTGAATATCAGGACTGAAAAGGCTGCAGGAGTTTGCAAGCAGATGTCAAAAAGCATACCAGAAAATGTCAAGAAAAGTATAACAAGCACTGGTTGCAGAGATTAGGGTGCTAAATATATGCATGATGAGCACACCGTGCTAGGGCTTGCTGTCCTAGGAGCTGCTTTGCAAGCAACACTGTAAAAAACCTCCAAACCCTCACCACCACCACCACCAAAAAAAAATATCAGTGAACAATGTCTGCAGATAATCTTGGAGTCAGAATGTAAACAGGGGGTATTAGTCAAATAAAGACATGGCTGAAACATGCCTCTGGAAAATCTCAATCATTGCTGTTTTATCAGAGCCTGGGCCAATTGTTCTGCTCTGTTAGGAAGGAGAACAAATAGGCAGCAATTTTCAAGATAGTACAATGGAGAACCTGAAGAAAACAATTATGGTGAGCACTGACTTTTTCAAACGGTTTCCTGAAAGTGTGAGTAAGAAAAAGAGTTTGGAACTGCAGAGTGGTCTTCTGTGGCAGGCAACAGCAAGTTTGTGTGTATGGCATTTACACGGCAGCAAGCCGTACTGTTTCAGGAACAGTGCTGGCTCCGAACTGTCGAGTGATGCTACGCTCTCCCGTGGAAGAGCCCCATGGTCCTGGGGAGCACTTCCAACCGGAGAGGTTGTTCACCCCCTCCCTGGAGGCACTGAACTGAGCAGAGAGAGCAAATGGCTGAAATCCAGGAGCTTCTGAGCTGGAAACTCATTGAAATTACAGCAGCTGAGAGAAAATGAGCAAATCTTTAGACAGTGTTGTAGAAGCAGCCTCATCATGGTGTCTGTGGCACCTATTAATTATGGGATATCCTGGCTAGTCATCAACATCACATTGCGCACTACGTCCTTTGCTCGCAGATACAACATTAAACAGGGAAGGCAAGAATATTTAGCTCTTCCTCACAAACTGGTGGATCAGAAGTTGCAGTGGTGTGAAATAACACCCGTCCCGGTCTCCAACGTGTGTCCTGGACCACAGCTGTGGGGGAGCCCTGTGGGGCCATCCAAGGGTGTAAATTTGGAGAGATGAATGCATCCTGCCCCTCTTGGAGAACTCTTGCTGGGACTGGCCAATATCTCACCCTTAGAAAATCAGCTTGATGCAGAGAGCTTTCAGTTTCAGATTTTCCACTTAATTTGTAGTGACTCATCTTTGTTTGTTTATGGCCACTGATGTGTGCTTGGCTAATAGAAAACTGATGCCTCATCTCATGAGCAGAAAGCTCATGCTTCATTTCAAAACTGCCATATAATGGTCAGTCTCAGCATGCAATTTTTGTTTAACTAGTGTACTTGGCACTGTGATCACCACATGGAAACATTGATTCCCAGTCATCCATGTCGTGTAGTGCACCACTATACAGGCTACCCATAAAATAACTACAGGCTTCCTGTTCAGCAGTGCACGCTCCTAATTAAGTACCTGATTATATATTCCACTGATTTGTAAAACAACACAAGTGTAAGATGTAAATAAATATGCATAGTCCCTACTTGAGGAGATTATTTCCACTGAAAGAGGATGTACATCAAGAGAGCACCATATTTACTGCTACACAGTGAAGTTTTCTAGCACAAGCAGGAACTGTAGATCTGACCCAGCAAATATCTATTGTCACCAAGCAGTTCATGTTCCTGTAGTTAGTCCTGCTGAATTCATAGATGGCTTTAGGGAAGCTCAAATGAATTTGAAGTGCGGCCCATTTTAGTGAGTAAGCAAAACTGATTCATTTTGAATTGCCATGGGTTACAGAACATGAATCGCTACTGCAGCTCAGCTGCTCAGTGATAAGTTGATAAATGCCAGCTGGGTTTGTGCCTTTAAACCTAAAATGGTGGTTATCAAAGAAAATGTCAGTTACATCAGTTCAAGCCCTCCAGTCTTTGGATGAGTTCCTAATGCCAATACTTGTGCCTTTTTGGGAAATTAGCAGGAGAAAAACTCCCTGAGCCTTAGCTGGAAATCTTAGGTTCAGGAGACATGTACAGGAGGTTGGTACTGTAGCTGCTGCATCCACAAATAGAGCACATCGTCCCAAAGGAGAAGGAATGGCAGAGACCTGGCTCTGCATGTTGCACCAAACTTGCTGGAGCACTTATGCAAGGAAGAGGGCTACTGTTATTTTCTGCTGATATACACAAAAAGCAGTTCATTCCCCCAACCACAAGAGCAGGAGAAGTATAGGGGCAGAAGAGTTTTAGATGAATGATGCAGCTTAGCCACCACCTTATTTGCATCACCCAACTTAATGAAATGTAGTTTCCTTCCCTCCAGTTGTTTAACATACCTAATGAAGTAGGTCTGAATTCATAATCCAGAGACCTAGCAGAAGGAAACATGATTAAAAAAAATCCCCAAACTATACAACTTGGAGATAGTTAAAAATAATAAGTTAAAGAAGGCTCTGCATTACTTCCAGGAATAACTCCTTTCATCTCTTTGGTGTGTGAGTTATGCAAACTTAGATTCCCCAAGAGGTGGGCAAATAACCTGAAAGAATACAACTGACGGTAAGGAAGCCTTTGTTTGATCTCCTTACACACCATTTCTCATTTGGCTTTGGTGAGTTCAGTGAGGTTTTACATGAATTTACTTCCACAACTCGGTCCTGCCTGTGGCAGAGTCTGTCTCATTCTGACAGTTTATTTTCCATGGCCTATTAAATTTCCTAGTGGAAGCATTGATGAAAGCTGCCAAGCAATCCTATGGTTGTAAGAGTTGGTCCATACTTCCTCTCCCTCCATGCACATTTAAAAAAATGAAGCCAGAAAAACATATCATACCACAATTCATCAAAACCTATGCAATAAAATAATTAAAATTTGGGAAAATTTTCCCCAATAAAGACAGAAAGAACAAAACCAATAAAATTGAAACTGTCTTTTATTAAGAAGTGACACTATTTCTAGATGACTAGTACATGCTGGCAAAAGTAAAAACGAGGCTAGTTAATGATGCAATGCTTGGAATCAAAGAACATTAAGTTTAACACCGAATTAAACACACAAAGAATTGCTACAAGAAATGAGAAGCTCTGAAATAAATCGAACAGTCTGAAACCCCATCTTTCTAGCCAGGGAATGGTTAGAGGTCTCAAAAGATCTAAAATAAATTCCAAAAAGCTATAAAAACAGGAGAATGGAAACCACATGCAACATAATGGAGTCTCAAAGCACCAAAGAACTTCAGTCCAATATAGATAGATTACACCGAGGTATATAGGTTACATTCAGCTTGGATGAGTCTTGAACATTTCTATACAGAAAGCTTTTTTTTTTATTATTTTTTTTTAATGAATGATGTAGAATGAGTGTATTTGTGACACATCTGGTGAGCAATCACTCTTGCTGACCACTTTGTTTGACCTCTCCCCCTCAAAACTGAAACTGTCATAGAGCAGAAGATACTTCTTTTCCTTTTTTTTCTTTTTGTTTTCGATTTGCTCTGTTCTTCTCACTTCATATGTTATATGCACTGCTACAGAGATGAACAGAGCTTGAGCAATCATACGCTGGTACCTGACATGGGAAGGTATTCTGCACTTTATTGTTCTGGTGGTTTTATGAGTGTGACAGAGGATGAGGTTTGCTTCTAATTTTGTCATTTCGTAACTCATCGTTAACAAAAACACTGTCAGTGCAGTAATTAAGGTGAATACCAGGAAGGCACAGCATTAACTATCTTTTGAGTTGTAACTAGCAAGGCTCCTCAAGTGTTATGAAAGGTGGCAAAATTCAAGAGATGTACAAGAGATAATGGATGAGACTCCACTCTGTTCCATTACCTAAGGGGTTTTTTTCTTTTTCTTTTTTTTTTGGTGAAAAAGCATACTTTCAATAGGCACAAAATTGACAGCACTCCAGACTGAAGTTGCACACATAGCCACTTTTATGAAGAGACACCAGCAGTGCATCTTTCCTCTCCCAGCCACTCTCAGGTTGCTTCAGCCACAGTTCAGGAGAAAAATACTTAAGGACCAGAGAGTAATTCACATTTTATCTTAGCTCTCCTGCTGAGATCGCCAGCCAGGGTGCCTCATTTTAGGAAGACCACATTGCAATGCCTGTACTTGTCCACTAAGGAGTGGACCGACCCCAGTGGCCCATTTCATGTGTATTAAGGCACCAAATGGTAACAGATTTCACATAGTAACAGCATGAGATAGTTCTCAAAAAAAAGACAGCTTAAACCATTCATTTCCCTGTCTCAAATTTTGCTCACCCTAGCTACACTTTTCAACATTGTTGAATATTGACAAGCCTCTATTTTTATCACACAGGTCAAGATTACTTGTTTGTTGCTATTGTAGCTCCCCACAAACTTCTGAAACAATTTTGCGACCGTGCATGAGACTTGCATTTCGGATTTCCAAAGATTCTTCCTTGTCATGGGTGTAGAGGAGTGTTATTCATAGGAGGCTGTACCTTCATACTTTAGTCATTAGTAGAAATGGGCCATAGATCATGTCATGTTGTCTGTAACCTAGTTAGATTCTGACAGGAGAGAGGTTCGAAAATCATAGGTTCACATTAGAAACCTTTAAAAACTCATTAGCTTCTGATAATTATCCTAATATCCAAAGCACTAAAAATCACAGAGCTCATTTCTGCCTCATAACCGACTGTGAATACGTTCAGAAAAAGCTTTGTCTTTTCACTTCTCAGTAACAAAGGAAATAGCTGCTCTGAATGTGAACATTTGGGGTTGGTGCAGAAAAGGACCACTTTCCTTCCTAAGTGTGAAGAGTGAAGTCCATTCATTCTGTAATGGAGATGGAAAAATTACAACTAAGTCTTGATTCAGTGCTCTGCCTTGGGACATCGCCCTTTCCAGGCCATCTCCTCCTGAATGTTTGACATCTCTCTGCCAAACTCAGAAAACACTGGATTTCTCTAAGATACATTTATTCAGAAATGTTAGCTGGTGGGGTTTTTTGCAGTCATGGTAGAAAAGGTTTCTGTGAGGCCGTTGATTCTTTTAAACAGCCTGCTCTTAAATGCACCTTAGCCCTCGAGACCTTTGTGGTCAGGACCATCTTCTGCATCCTCAGTTTTTCTACTATGGCTGGATCCCAGTGATTTTTTTATTTTGAACCATACAAGGATCCAGCCCACATACTTGAATGTGTCTTGAGTCACAAGCAAAGTGACCCAAAGATACTTTGTCCCTCTAGACTTTAAACAAAGCAAACACCATTCTTTCAGCTTAATTAGCGGACACTGTGGATGAAAAACCCTGAACAGGATGGCCAGGGAATATTACACTCTGAGTTGGAGCACTGGTTTATAGATTCAACTGTCCATATTTGATCCCACTGTAAGTGGCAACAGGAGCAAACCTTCTTCAACCTCATCCCTTATGGATTTTAACCAAGTCTGGCCAAGTCTGTTTCTAGACTTAATTTTAATAGCAAAACCATTTAACCTCATAAGAACAATGCTATAAAGATATATTACTCCACATTTATTACCATACTAGCTCCTGAAAATGGCTAGAAGTGGACAAATTCCTGCCAGAACAAAAAAAACAGCACAATAAAACAATGACCAACCCTTAAAAAAGACAGACATGCATTTAAAGTATACATAAAGATGATCACATTATTCACAGACTTGTTATTGTGCCCCTCTTCTAATCACACTTGATTTCCTTGGGAATGTATTTTCCATGATTTCTGGGATGTTGTGCTTCTCTCTTTAGTAGAGACTGGGAATTGCCTTTGACGGCTGCACGGGGCTAACGCAGGAGGGTTGCAATCTAGGTTAAGTTTTTTCACGGAGATCTCTAGCGTAAAACAAATAACAATCATAAAATTAATTCTCGTGACATCGTTTTTACACACCTCACCTAGCGGGACCTTCAGAGCTAAAAGGAAGATGATGACCTAAGGAAGCAGGGACTGTCACCATAGCTACAAGGGACACGTTTACTTGTGCAGGTTAAGTACAGAGGTAGACACATAAAAGACACTTATTGGCAATATTTGCCACACAATAATGTAGGGTTTGTCCCCAAAAGAATCAGTAATTGCTGTACTGGCAGTGTGTTGAATACTTTTATTACAGAGTTTATTAAAATGCCACTTACACTTAAAGAAACAATCACTAAGGACATTAGCTTCTGTGCAACAGAAATTTCTTAAGCTACCAGCTCTGCAAACACAATACTGGCATCTGAAAAATCAAGCTGTTCTCCTTTGTTGGCTTACATCATGACTTGCAATAACCATGGCAGGTTCAGAAAGTAGCTAGCCATTTTTTGATCTTTCCCTGGGAAAAGCAGGAATATTTCTGTGTTCTTGAGTAATGCACCAGCTTCTCCAGCAATTCTTATATCATGTGTTGCCCCGTCCTGGGGAGCTACATGAATATTTCTACCTTCATGAGTCACCTCACTGTCCAAAAGTGACGGGAGCAGCTTCTTTTTAGGGTGACCATGCTGGATGTTCCTGGGAGGTATCCAGTTTTCAAAGGGGGAATAGGTAACATTTTCTGAAGATTGGGTCCCATAACATATCTCTGGCTGTCCACCCAAAACTACATGATACCTAGCCACCCTTGAAAAATATTAGTTTAAGCAAGTAATAGAGGACAGCATCAGAGGTACTGTCTACACCAGTAAAATTAAACTTGGAAGCATAAGGAAATTTAAAGCGAACAACTCTACTGCAAAGAACAGGGTTTGTTTGGCCAATAAAATGCAAGAAGTGAAAAAGTCTGAAAAGTCTTTTCATACCTGAAAAATGTCAAATAAAGGTGTCATCGTGGAGCAATGCTAACTATAATAATGCAGTTTCAAGGAGTAAAGTCTGTTTCCCTACATTTGACTGCATCTGCTTCATTCATTTTTTCCATTAGCCCTATGAAAGCCTCCATTTCAGAGCATTTGATGTGAGCTTGGGAGAGCCGTACAGGTGGTGCTGCCTCAGCAGGAAACCCACTCCTTGCTGAGGGACCGTCAAATATTTGCAGGGAAACTAAAACAGAAGAATAAATATTACATGCTGATGGATATTTGTCAGAAAAGATAGGAGTACTTTCAATGGGGCTTGTCAGACACAATACATTCAGCACATCTACATTTTCTATGGCAAAGGGAATAGAGCGCTCCAGCTGCTCCCCTGGCAAGCCTAAAGTTTTGTCTCGTAAATTTAAATTATAGATGACATAATGGTGGAATGGAAATGGATTGCACCTATAGAGATAAATCAGTGAAAAACCTCACGCTTTCAAGGAAAGGAAGAAAGAAAAAGGTTCTGATGTGCCGCAGATCTTCCATTTGTTGTGATATTTAGCCTCTCCAACTCAACACTTTGTAAAGCAATTTGTTTCTTTTTTTCATTTCCCTCCACCTCCATTGAAAGCGATGAACATTTTTGTGAAGCTCACAGAGAGTGCTAGGTTGCAAATATAACAAAAAGCTTGCCAATGCCTGGGAGTCCAAACTGGCAATGTTTTCTGTTGTGTCAGCATTTAAGTATTATTGTAGTGTTATCATATCATGGCATAAAAAAATAACATGGAAGCAGTTGTGCCAAAAGCTTAATGTTTGACTGAAAGCACACACCAAGTATCCATAGGTACATTTGGGTTCTTTGCCAAAACATTATTTTAATATGAACCATTCAATGGATCTTCCACTCAATCATGAGAAACTCCACTTTTTATTTTAAACCAATAAGACAAAAAGCACTGGCAGGTTTCCTGCATCTGATACTGATGAGGAATAAAGATGATTTGACAGCCCTGGAAAGGAGACTGTCTCAGGCCTGGAGCCTGGAGAAGGTTCTGCTTTTTCTTCCACATACTGAACTTGTCACTTTTGTAAAATGTCAGAATTCCACAACAAATTTATCTACCTGCGTCAATGATAAAGCAAAGCCTTGTAAGTCGAGACAGAGGAAAAAGCAGACTGAGAGAGGGAGAATTTTGCTCGGCAATGGGTAATATGTTCTGTCTCCTTTTTTGAACTCAATGGAAATGATATCTGAATGATCAATACAGGAAATTAGAGAAGTGCTGTTGTGCACTCTATCATTTGACATTAAACTTTTGAAGCTATATCAAGCTTGACAAGCTAGTGGAAATACAATCTGAAGTTTAAAAAAAATGGAAGAATACATGTGCTTCAGACCAAATTCACATCCAGATGACCGTCTCACCATACGAATATACTAGGTGTGATGAATAGGAATTTATTTCTACAACTGTTATTAAGTAAAGCCTTGTCCTTTGGATAATCCAGTGTGAATTCAGCCGGCTGCACTCTGACAAACACCAGCTCTTGGATGAAGGTAGAAGTAACATTTGGTCATTTTTCAGACCCCTTTGATCTTCTGCATCCTCTGAACTTTATTATACTGCACAGTTTGCAAGGAACTGCAAACTGCTCTCAGCAGCAGCCCAGGACTAAGCAGCAAAAAGCGGGACTGAGAATCTGGGCCCAATGACTTAAACTGCAGAAACAGCTGCTGAAAGAAAATTCATTGGAAACAGAGATGAGTGTTCACAGGAAACAAACTGATTTTGTCTTAGAGGAAAAATTCATCCAGGCCTGGTCAACAGGGGCATGCTGAATGAGATCTCAAAACAAAAGACATGAATGTAAGTGTTATGTACTAATGATGACATATGTAAATAGTTACAGCAAAGATGGCAGCAGAAATTTGGCTTTTGAAAACTTCTACCTGTTCCTGGTGTTTTTTGTCTGTCTCTCCCCAGAGCGAGCATTAGTTGTACTCAATTGCTGCTGCAGCCTCCCAGCAGGAATGCGAAGAACCAAAACTCTTCTCACCCTTAAGATGGAACTAAGCCAGCAAGAAAAATGGACTGCAATATGATGTGCAGACAGAAAGGTGATATAGCCAGTGATCCCCAAAGTCTTTGCTATTTATGCCGTTTGTTAGGTTGTTTGTGAATAGTTGAGTCTTCAAAATAGAGCAAGTTTAATTAAAGGCTACCTAGCATACTTCAACTCTCTGAATAGGCAGGATCTTTCTTACAGCAAGGTTTCTGATGAATACAAAATCTGCTTTCCACAAATATTTTTCATTCTCACTTAAAATTTTGCTGCTTCTGCAAACATTTCTGCAACCAAACTTATTTGCTAGGATGTACGTGAAAAGCAGACAAAAAGGGAGTGCAAACACATTAAACGTGAATTCACTTAGAATTTAATAATAAAAAATTGCACAGCAATTTTGTGCAGCACTTGCCTGGCAATGACTGTTAGAGCATCAGAATCAAATTTGGAAAGTTACACACAGCTGACAGCAATGTGTCTAACACCTGATCCTTCAAGATAAACACAGGAAAAAGTAAAGTGAGGATCATAAAGGACCAGATTTTAAAAGCATTATGAGACCTAATGCTGCAATTAGGCCTATGAACTTAGGTTTTAAGAGGAACTTTGCACATGTCTATCTGAATGGGTTGAGATGGATCCCACCTGCCACAGGCATAAGCCTGTTCCAGTCTGGGAAGCCATATATCTGCAACAGCAGCTCTGCCAGGCACTTAGTTTGAACACAGTAAGATATTAATTTGGTCATCCAGTTTCCAGACCTAAAATGATTTGCATACCACCACCAAACACTCCATTGCTGACAGTAAATATACCCCTGTAGGACTTCAAATGCCTGCAAGGCAAATGGAAATCTGAAACTGTTCTTCTTATAGCCTAGGTAAATACTGCACATCAAGCTGCCATGACCATGTTTTGAAAAGACTAACTCCTTGGTTTTTGGAAGAAATTCACATCTAACTTCAGAGCTGTGAATCCTAAACAGAAATGGGAGCCTGCCTCCAGTGTAAGACTTTGATCTCTCCACTGTGTTAAACCAACAGTAAGTGTTTGACAACAATAGAGACCTTAATGTTCTCCAGAAAACATATGATTACTAAATGGGCAACTCCTTTAAAAATTTTTCATCAAATATCAGCCCACCTAACACACTCATGCAACTGCTTCAATTGGTTCAGCCAGTTGTATCTCCCTGTTGGCTTCTGCAGAGCTGGGCTGAAATATGACGGCTGACACTGGAAGGAAGCATACATTACCCTGCTAAACTCAGGGGTGAGAGAGCTCCAAAAGCTTCCTTATAAACTCATTCATCCTCAGGCTTTGTCTCAGAAATCAGAAAGCTTGGAGCAGTTCCTGACACACTGCAGCAGCAGCAGTCTTAGAAACAGACTGTGCTCAAACCGAAAACCCCCAGAACGCATCCCTGAACCAGCACAGTGCTGCCGAAAAGAGGAATAAGTCACTGGGCCCTCCAGAAGGGGAAAACACATTTCAAATCCCCTAGAAAACCACAAGTCAGAGAGGGAAGTGTGCTGCTGGCCTACATGAAAAGTCATTTGCACCTGGCAGAGGCGGAAGACCTAAAGATTCTTTAAAGCCTGATGTATGGAAGTGGGTTTTGTCTTGCAAACAGGAGCAAGGCTCAGAGGTTCAGTCGTCTTCACCATAAAAGAGTGAATCACGGATTCCTAGTGTGCGCATCTGCACCAGGACACTGCTTAGCAGCAAAGTCTGCACCAGCATACTCTCCTCTTCTCCTGGCTAGATTCTAATGGTGATAAAACTAGTTTTAAGGCCTCTCCTCTTTATCCTCTGTTCCACCATCTCCCCATTGCTGTGCCCCCCTCTCCGGTGTGAGATGACTAGTTTAATACAGAGAGAGGAAGAAATAAACTGCAGGGAAATTTTGTTTGCTTGTTAGGCTTTGTGCACTACTTTCTTCCTCTGTAATTTCTTCTTTGACCATCTTACGGTCACTGTAACTCTTAAAATAAGGACAAGTATGATGTACACGTTGAGCTTACGTGAAGCCTTTGGTGTTTCTGAGAATTTCTTAGCACTCTGGCATTATAGAAACACAGTGGTACCCAGCAAAATGCTGGACACAAGCATTATGACTTTTCAGCAGCTATTTTGTCTCTGACTCTGGTTATCCATCATAATAACTAATTAGTGTACTTAACTGCATAAAGGGTCTGCATTTTGACAATAGATGAAGAATTTTGAAAGTTTGGGTACATATGGGTTACGTTGCCTGCCTCTGGTGTCCTGCGGCATTCAGTGCACAGTTTCTCAACAGGAACATTTATGACCTCAGTTGTGCCATACATGTCATCTATTATAAATAATGTCCCTGGTCCATGGTCAACTTTATCTTTGAATGAGAGCAGCAGCCTGAGGTCTGCTCCTCATATCACTTAACTTCCTGCCTTAAGGTAGTTCTGTGGGCCAGATGAACTCTTCAGCCAAAACATTGACTTGCACATGTTCTAGCACACCTTTTTGTTGCACTACGGCGTATAGTGCATAGAAAAAGCAATATGGCATTGCATCGTCAAGCAGAAAAAAGGGAATAATTCTTGTGGTTTGGTTTTTTTGTGTTTTTAATGAAATGATTTTTAAACTGGTTGGAAATTTAGGATGATTGATTTATTTTGCTAATAAATGGGTAGCTAAAAAGTGCAAAATGAGGCACAGTATTGCATCTGTTGTAAAAAGCATGCCTATTTCCACTGGGAAATACAGTTATTTCTTAAATTAAAATAATATCTGGTTAGGGTGTTCATACCAACTTCTTATGGCCAGGAACAACACAAAGCTTTGAGGATGTGAAGTGAAGAGTAGCATATCCACTTGAAACTACAGAGATGATCCAGATGCACATAGCAGAACTTGGAATGAATCCAGCATGCAGGGGCTAACACCCCTACCCTCGGATAAAGTGCCATGGGATCTTTTCACAGGAGTAAACTGCAGATTGCAAAACAGTTACCTTAACTAGTTCCTGATGTGCTGTATCACACCACATTCAAATCTCCATCTGTGGTGTCTGCAACTACTGTTCATGAAGTTTTCAGTGCAGAAATAAATATGATGTAGTTCTGTGATAGTGCCACAGAGTGATTTCCATCATGTCATAGGCCCAGCCATTTAATTTGAAAGGTACTTCGAGCTTGTGTAAATCCCACCTAATGCCTAATCTGGAGGTCTAGGAGAGTATGCAGTCATCATTTTCAATATTACCAAGTTGCATTCTAAATATATTTTTCAACGTATTGTTCTTTTCCTGTCTTGTCTTACCAGCTTGCTATTCATTGTTACAGAGCACCCATGTACCATCCCAGACGTGACTGCATTTTCAAAGAATGAAATGCTTTTAATACAGCAGTATATATAGTACAAAGGCTTGGATAACCACATGGTATGTCTATATCATACCACACAACATTATTGACCCATGAAGTAGAGACATAAGTTTGCATGCAAACGTCTCTCCTCGGGTCTTCTCTTTCAGTAGGGTCACAGCTCACTAAGTCCTTCCCTTCATTCTTAACTGTTTGACTAAGCTGGGCAAGAGGAGCAGCAGTGTTCCCACAAACCTATCTAGTGGTAAACTCATCATGAGTCAACTTTAACTAATACTAAGCCACCAGAATCACTAGAGGGGAAAAAAATCAAGTTGACTGGTAGAAATCAAAACCTAAGTAGGCTGAAGCACTAGGCAGCCTGAGAAATGCCCTACTTCCTTAGCCCAGAGTAGGAAACAGCTTAAGGAGTAATAAAGAAGTATTTTACTTTTAAGGTGGGAAAAAACAGAGCCCAGGAGTGAGGGGTTCAACCAAGAAAGGAGCATCTTCCTGATAGGAAAAGGGTAAAACAGAGCAAAGAGACAAAAAGTGTTTGGCAAGAGTAAGAAGGGAAAAAAGACTCAGGGGGAGGAGAAAAAACAATCTGTAGGAAGAAGGACAATGTGAGAATCTGCTTGAGTGAACAATGATAAAAAATTCCTGGGTCACCCCTGTGATGTGTCATGATGCTGTCTCTAGAAATACATACAGTTCGTTTTGTGACCAAATTTCTAGCAATAGCTTCCTGTTTATTCATTTGTATCTGATATGGTCATCCTGACAAAGCTCAGAGAATTGACTACAGGAAAGTGAATCTCTTCTATAGTTGCAGAAGAGGTTAGAAGAAAATAATCTGGCTGGCCACAATAGTCGCACTTTTCTGTGGCCTGTTTACATTCTATTTCTCCAAGTTTCGAATATATAAACGGTAGACCAAGGAACAACCTAAATTTACAGTATCAATACCTTTCATCATGACATAATATATTTTTACAAATGTACATTTATTTGAAATATGATTTTAAAAGAATCCTAACCAGCTAAAATTATCTCTGGTATAATTCCCCTGAATTAAAAGAGGTTGCAGAGGGAGGGAGTGAATTTGCCTCCTGGTGTTATTGGTGAAAAAAAAAAAGAGTTTTATGTCAAGATGTTTTTTATGAACTTGAATCCAGTTTCTAATCATCCAGATTGCCCTGTACAATAAACTCTTGATTATGACTGCTGGCGTTAACAGTAATAAGACAAGATGATGTGCAGCACAATTTTCTTCATTCAGCTTTTCATTCTCCCACTGCTCCTAAAAAGTCTCCATATCTTTCTGTTGGTTTTGTTTAAAAGTCATGTAAAATTAGATATTATCAATCAACTCACACATTCTCAAGTGCAAAAACGTTATTTTGTTGATTGCCATGTAGCTTTGTGGGACGAATCGGCACAGCTCCGCTCCTTGTTCAGGAAAGTTGGCGCTGTCGTGCTCATGTAACTTTCTGCTGAACTGATAGCACAAGAGAAAGCACTGACTTCCCTTTGGTCTAAAGCAGAGCTGCGGAGACCGATCGAAGACACTTATCTGCATTCTTTCCACTCTGTGTCTTCAGCCGTGCACACTTCTCTTCACCAACACTAATTAAACTAAGGAGGAAAAAAATTAGATGTTTGCACTCAGACAAAATTATTTGAAGAGAGAACTGCTTGCTGGAAAGATAATCAACAAAAGGCTTTCATTTTGAAATCACAGTCTGGCTTTTCCCTGGCTTTCTTGTTTGGGCTCAGGGTTTGGAAACCTTGTGGCCCTCACTCTGCGTGGTTTATCAATGTCAAGAGTTTATTGTAGGCATGAGAACTGAAACCTGGCAGTTGCTGTAGAAATCCTAGCATGAACAGTATGGCTAATGGGGTGCCCCAGTATCCTGAAATTACTGCTTCAAATAAGAAAAATATGTAGGATTTCAGACTTTGGGGAGTTTTTCCTCTCTATTTCAAGCATGTGTCTTTGCTTGTGTCTCTAGTGTCTTTGCTCAATCAGCTAAATGACATTCTTTGTCTGGCTGCGATGTTCATCCAAATTTTTTATCTTATCCTATACAAAAATCTTCCATTTCTGTAATACCAGAGACATTTATGTGGCTGATATTTTAAATGGATGTGTGGAAAACCTTCTTCTCTTCCAAATAACTAAGTCATTATAATTCTTCTCTGTAACAAAACAGGCTAAAGGCAGAGGCACAGTTTACCAAGTGCAAGCTAGAGGCAACAGGATCAGATTAAAAAAAAAACAAAACAGAGAAGAGAGATGAGACCAACAGGATTTGTAGTGGTTTGTGGTAGCTAAAAGGATGCCTGCACCCCTATGAGGTGCTGGTACAAACACAGCTCTGTCAACAACGCAGCTCTTAAGAGGGAATCTGCTTTGTCTGGTCAGTTAGCTGACCAGTGGCTAACTGGTCTGGTTTTCGAAAAAAGGAAAGCAAGGAGCCTCACAGATTAGTCTTCCAGCACAACCGTGCTCGTGAACTACACTTGGAGGGAGGTACCAATCCACTGCCCAGCCTCTGTTAACTCTCCCCATGATGCAGATCTACCAGTTAGATTGTGCTAAGGACAGTTTAGGGGACCCTTAAGCTACCTCACATATTCTAGGAGCTAAAGAGAGGCATGAGCTACCTGGCCCTCCAGCTGAGACCAGTTTACACTGTTTTGCAGTGTCAGAGCATGGTCCAAGCTAAGGAGCAAACAGTCATATCAGTTCCCCCTGGAAGGGGGTGAGGAGACTCAGCCACTTCATTTATGTGACCCTAAACCAGACCAGCTCCAAGCCAGTTCTCAAACTAATTATTCTACTTCAATCTTAGAAAAGGTATAGGCAGCTTGCATAAGGAGAGGTTTTGGGGTTGTTTTTTTTTGGTGAAAAAGATGTTTATGCTACATATGGAATAACCAATCTTACCCAAGCCAAAAGCATTGGCTACATAATGAAATAGCCCAGTTTCTAGCAATTTGTATCTCACAACAGAGCCCAGAGAGGTTTAAAGCGGTGTAAATGCCTCTCTACATTTCCGGAGTTTCTGACCTTATGTCTGCTGTTTTGCAGGGGAGGCAGAGGTTTGATCCCCAGCTGCCATGAACTGTAGGCTCCCTTCAAAAACCTCTTTCTATAGAGGATTGCAGACAGTTATTGCAACACTCCCTTTCAGTAAGTGACCTCATACACATGGCATTTTATCTTCAGAGCTGGCTGCTTATGCCTGATACACAATTTGCTGCACAAACAGTCCTCTGACAACCCTGCAGAAGCAGAAGCAAGCACTGAAACGCAAGGCTGTTTTGTAAGGTGGCCTCTTTGCTTAACTTATTGCCTTACCTGAGTCTTCTTTTTCAGAGCTGTAGACAGTACTCATCGCTGTCTTGCGCACAGATGCTGATCCACAGTGAGGGAGACCAAGAAGGAAAACAAAGGCACCCACCAACCCATAGCTTCAGGCATGGCTTGGTTCCCAAAACCAGAGCTGGGTACAATGACTACCCCATCGGGTCCAACAGGCTCCCTGGGTATCCTGTACGCTAGCTTTTGTCAGTGTTTTCTCTGCCCTGCTTCTTTAGTAAATGGCCTTTGCTAAATCTCTTTTTACTGCCTGCCACATTTTTCATGGCAAGTTGCCACTTTTTAAAGATCTTATACCAGCCTCACAGAATGGAACTAACACTCACTGATTTCACACACTTTGGCACAGAAATAAATACTTTATGCATGCAGATAGTCCCAATGAGACTTCCAACTTCAGTAGAAGGGATCGTCATCAACTGCAGTCATTACAGCACCTGAATAATAATTATTGCTCCTTATTTGGCATTGCCCCACAAGCCAAAGAGACAACAGCGCTGCTTACCTCTTCTACACAAACCACCAGAAATAGTCATGAAGCAGAGCATATGCTGTGTCTTGTTCCAACTGTAACACTCCAGAAGTTGGGCAGTATATTTTATTCACCGTAAGAATAATGCTACCAAGAGGCTCTGCACAAATGATACATCACTGCACCATATCACAGTGCAGAGTTGGAATTTAGTGTGTATAGCCTAGTGTGTGTATAACATGTTTATTTAAACAAGTATACGTGCACATAAACACATGTACAGACATGTATACATACTTCTGTATGCGTTGGTTTGTGTGCATATGCATTTATATACATATATACACACAAAATTTATATACATATATAATATATACATATATAATATATACATATACAAATGCATGCATAAATATATAAATGTAGGGGGTTTTTTATATATGCATGATAATTTTACTGACCAATGACAAAGAATTTGGTTAGCCTCCTTAAAGATTTTATTTGCTTAAGTGAGAAGCAAGATGAAATATTCAGCAAAAGATATGGCATACTTTTAAAAGTATTAGAGAAACATTGTTTCAGATCCAAAAATGAAGATTTGCAACATGAGAAATGCAAGAAGGAAAAGAACTAACTTTAAAGCCGAACTAATCACATGCATACTACAATTTGTTACTTTGCATCCTTCCCCCTTGTCCTCAAAATATTATCAATGCATAGAAATTCCTCAGGAACAGAAAAATATCTATAGCATTAATCCTGTCATTTCCAGATTGCCACCATGAAGTGGCTGAGTAACACAAACCACTGAGGCAAAAGCA
This sequence comes from Haliaeetus leucocephalus, assembly GCF_000737465.1. Classification (NCBI taxonomy): domain Eukaryota; kingdom Metazoa; phylum Chordata; class Aves; order Accipitriformes; family Accipitridae; genus Haliaeetus; species Haliaeetus leucocephalus. Next base: position 2,715,651 of record NW_010973034.1, on the reverse strand, counting down.
GAAAGTGGTTAAAAATGCACTTTCAGGCTACTGCTGTTGACTTCCTACAGACCACGGAGGTATCAGTAATTGTTGTTGACATGACAACCTCCAGGAGAAGCAATAGATTTCACTGGTGAAGCCACAAGGCTGTCCTTTGGAACAAGAAACCTGCACCAATACCCATAACTTACAGAACATAAAGTAGCGTGGGGTAATAATATTACAGTCTTCACACTGAGGGTGAGGGCTGTGTGAAATGTCTAAGAGTCTAAATACATGTAGCATCACAAAAATACACCACAACCCCCCTCCCACCCAAATGCAGTCCACTTCTCTAAGAGCACTGGTCCTGCTGCTTGCTCAGGTGGTAGAGCAGGAAAAGATCGCCATACGGTCCAGGGGTGACAACTGCATGCAGAGACGCACGATGTTTAACAAAAAAAATTGGAGCTGGGTTACTGTTTGTGGTGAGCTGCCTTTGTCTCCCCTCTCACCCTCCAAGAGCAGGAGATAAGTCCTAAGAACACCAGCCCCACAGAGGACACCTGTCCCACAGACCTTCTCTCCATCTGCGGCCAGAAGGGCTGGACCCTGGGGCTGGTTAAGGAAAAAAGGTGTCACTTCAGCAGCTTGGATGGTGTTACCTTGGTTTATGTGAAGCCAAGACCACTCAAAATACGAGAAGTTAGCCAGGACCATTTAAAGTACAATAAGTTCACTCTTCATGGACACTCCATGTCACTTTACTCCACTACTGAGAGGACATGACTCACTCTGTGCAGGCTGCGGCAGAACATCGTGCTTTATATTTTTTCTTCTATGTAATTTCAAATGCCTGAAGTGAATTTATTGATTTTCTGAAAGTTGTTTTGTTAACATCATCTTTAGTTCCCATTATCTGAACGTTTTAAGCTGCTTTGTTCGGAGGAGCGCCCTGCACCTCTTCCCAGTGTCATAGTGAGCACAAACACGAAGTCCTGCCAGCATCGCAAGTGCAGCTTTTTCTTTAAAAAGGTGAATTTGACCCTTCTGAAAACAGAACCAGGCAGACAGTTCTTTTCAGAGCCAGGTACACCAGACATTTGTAAAGATGTATTTCTGTGGTACCACGTGTATGGCAATGCCCTTCCCTGTGCATCTGCTACCACGGGGTCTTTGCACAGGAGCCAAAAGAACAGTCATCTGTCGACTGCTCTCCTCTTCCCTCCCTTCACACCTCTGTGACCAAACCACTCTGCACATCACGAGATCTCTTTAGTATTTAATAAGGTCACGGTGTATTGGCTGTTTTAAAGATTGGCCTGGTGAAAGAAGACACATCTGAGTCTTTCTTCTTGAAATTGAGAGGGAAAGCCTTTGGCACAGCAAAGGTTAATATGTTGTGGGGAGAAAAACCTATTGTCAGTCTTTTTAACACTTCCAGGTGGATCACTATTTGACATACCGCAGAAGACACCCTTGTTTATTGACATTTTCTTTGCAGGAACAGTCACACTCTCCAGTCATTGGTTTCCTTGTGGCTTTCATGCTGAGCCTGCAAGAACAGGATGTTCAAGAGCTGTCCCATATGGTGGCATGCTGTCTATTGTTCGGATGATTGGCTTCAAGCACTGGCTGGCTTTCACTTTTTGCTTTGAGTTGGTTATGGCTGAAACTTGCATCAATTGTTGGGATGGGGTGGAGAAACCGGGTCCCAGTGAAGGATGAATCCGCAAAGGGGCTTCTTTTCATTACATGAATTTAACACATCTGCTGGAGTTAGATTTCTTTGTATATTAAGGGCATTATGGTTCAAATTAGAGGGATATTTTAGGATCATAAGAATAGAATTCCCTTCTAATGCAGTGGTGTATATTTTTGGTTTCATTATAATTCTTATTTATTTTAACACATTTGTGATTTGTCCAGAGCTTAGGTTAATGTCTCTATTTATGTGTTTATTTTGGATGGTTGCTATATGTAGATTTACCAGTAGACTTGATTAAGCTGGTTTTCTTATATCCTGGACTATTAAGAGCATTCGCATATACAACTGAGTGGTGAGACAAAAGCTGTCCGCATTAAACGAAATAGAATGAAAAAACTTGAGGAGGTCAGGTTGACTGCATTTGCTCCTGTCAGTAATTGTTTGCTTTCTTTCTCTTCCTGCAAGAGGTCTTCCACATTTTTTCCCCGTTTCTTTCCAAACACAAAGGGAAATTGCAATGTCATAACAGGAATCCATATAGAAAAACTGTTCTCTATTTTGGGTAAGAGAATAAAGCACCCAAAGTGCATCAAATTATATAATGCTAAGCCCTGATAGTAATGGTTATGAATTACTTTCTGACCCCAGCTGGTGACCAATCTCTGTCTTAAAGTGTAAAGATTGATGGTCCCTGCAGTTTTACCCTGGTCATTGTAAATCTGTTTTTCAGGACTCTCAGTGGATATTCACTGTCTTGTCTAGGTTGTCTGCCCCTCTAAACTAGTTTTAGCTTACAGCCTTTCTGATTTGTACAGAACGAAAAAAACCTACAACCAAGATGGCAACTTCTGTGACAGGAATAAATAGGCAAATTTTAATCTATAAAATTCTTCCTTATGTACACCACACTTGGCAGAACTTGAGGAGTGTGGAGGGCTTTAGAGGGTCCAAACATGTTTGGTACCCTCTAATTTAACACCAAACACTTGCTACTTAAAAATCTAGCTCTTTCATTTAAAACAAACAAACAAACAAACAAAACTATTAAAAAATAATAAAACCCCCCATGCCCACAGTTGATAAATACACTTAAAAACCAGTTTGTCATAATAGCAAAACAACTGAGACATTCACAAAGAGATACACACAGATTATCTCACCACCTCAAAACAGAATCCAAGCTTCCCACCGCAGCTGAAGACAGCATTCTCCTGTCCATTTTTGTTGCCCATTCCCCCCCGCATGTGACTGATCTCTGGAAACTGATTGAATCAAATGCTGATGGGTGTTGGACCTGAACACCTTTCAAGATTTGTTTCCATGAGACTTTGCACCCACAACAGTAACAAGTGAGCGCATGAAAGCACGAATGGTTTCACCAGGATCTGCTGGAACCCGCATGGCAGAGGAGCGTTTGCAGACAGGGAATGGTATTTTGCCACTTTCTAAGCAAGATCGCATTGTCTTCCCTAATCACATAGTGGTTTGCTAGCCTAATTTATTCTTTTCAGGAAGGATTTTGTGGAATGCGTGGGGGTGATGGCATCCTTGCACCACAGAGCTCCGGCTGCCGTGCACTAGCAGAGTCCCCGGAGGCATCGCGCGCAGGTTTGGGGAGCCTTGTATGAACAGGACTATTAAGTACACGCTCTATTTGAGCGGGCATGCACTCTGGATCTCTTTTCTCTCAACTCATTATTAATGGTGTGTGTGTGTTGGGATGGGGGGACTGCCTGAAATTACAAATGAGCTAATTTCCTTTTGTAACTGTACATCAAGAACTGAGAAGTTTGTAACACTTCTTTCTTCCCAGGCAGACTCCACACCCCAAGGAGCATTTTTAAGGGTTTCCCCCCCACACACGCACACATGCTCTTTTTGTATCTCTCCTAATTCAAAATTTCAACAGCACTACTGTGGAGGGAAATACTTGCTAAAATAAAACGTGATGCCTGGAAGAGAAAGAATTATCCAAATCTAATTATTAGACACTGCAAGCATTTTGAGAGTCAGAGATCCTACTGAGATGGCAGAATGCCTCATAAGTAATGCAGCAGGCAGGTTTTATTTCATTTCTAGGAGACTATTCATCTGTGGATACAAAGAATCTTTGATAAGTATGCGCACGAAGAACAACCACTATCATTTTGGTGACACTATCAATTACTAGCTAGCAAGTACCACTGATACACCACGCTGCGCAACACATGATGGGGGCCCAGCTTGTAACTGGTATAATCAGGGAGTAAATAGCGTGCTGATTATTGGCACGTTGGCAAGTACATGGAAGAGCATGGTAGGAAACAGTTTTAACCAAAATTATTCACACAGGTTTTCCACAGTTCTTGAGGAGGAGAGGAGCAACACAGTGCAGAGTAAACTTACAGACAAGACCTTGCTGACATTGGTAGTGTCAGACAAGGTCTTTTGAGACTAGTGCTGCAAAATCATTGCTGAACTTTTCTATCGGCGACAACTAGACTATGACGCACATCCAGCAAAGGCCCAAAGACCTTCATATGAATGAACTAATTTAGCATTTTAAGGCAGTTCTTTTTAACCATTGGATGATATTAGATTGAGACTCGCACTGTTAATTGGTCGACAAGAAGACAGCATGTACATGTTCTCATGCATGGAAACATATAAAGGTTTGATTGTGTGTACTACAATGTCTTTAACTGATTTGGAAATCTTTGGGTTTAATGCTAACAAAAGTTTACTTATGCAACATGCACCATTTGAGCTCAATTATCCTAAGCAACGTGACTTCTATTTATTCTGATCCAACACTTTATCTGGCTCCTCCTTCCTCTTGTAATATTCCTTCATTACTACATTATCAAGAGGGGACTTGCCAGTGTTCTGATATCTGCTCTAATAGCTGTTTTGTGTTTTCATGGTGTCTTACATCACCTATTTTGGATTTTTAGAGGCCAGTCGCGTGGTCTGCTCCCACACCCACCACTCCTGGAAGCCACAGCAGCAGGCTAACAAGACACACTGATTCCTGGTGCTGCTATAGAAAGACTTAATGGCTGATGTGGTCTCTTAAGGAAACAAGACAGACAAAGTCAAAATCTAGGTGATAGATATATAGTACCAAGTTAAAACAAGTTTCATGGGAACAGAGGAGAGGGTGAGAGGACTCCCTTCTCCCTCCTCACTGCCCTCACTCCAGGGGATGCAGTTTGAGCTCAGTCCTTCAGGGATGCTGGAAAATGCACAGCTGCCCTGAATGCTCCAGCTCAGGAAAGAGCTTACAGAGTGTTAGGCACTGGGATAGCTATCTGCTAGAGAGAAATCCATAGGAAACCAGGCTATATTGGCTCTCAGAGCTGCTCAGCCTGCATTCAACTGCTGCCTTCAAGATCTCTGGGGTGTCAGAATCCCAAAGTACACTTTTCTAGTGAGAGCTTTTAGATTACTGAAGGCGTTCTGGAAGGATGGTTGGATTAGTGATAGAGGTGTCTAACAATATACCTCTAGTTCATACTAATACTGATAAATTGCAATATTCAATACAATTTCATGGTACCACTGTGAGTTAAAGTGCTCTCAATAACATAAAAATTACCAAAGTGCACCTTCACAAAACGTACTATTCATAATTTTTCAGTCAAGTAATACGGAAAACGTAAAGGAGAGCAGATTGTTTTCTATATCAACAGTTCACTGAGAAGATTGTTTTAATTACAAGGCTCTCACGTCTTTTTATATTAGGTGTCTTGTTGAGGTTGAAAAGCCATTAGTGTCTCAATGTCTTGCAAAGCTTTCTCTACAATTGTATAACAGCTACTTAGCAGTTATATGAAGCATACCATTTAAACAAAATTTAAGTCCACAATTACTCTGTTAATAAAATGTAAATTTAAAAATACATGCAACCATCACGAAGATGGAACATTTAATTCTCACTTAGCTTCCCACAGAATGAAGGGTTAATTTGGTAAAAGAGATAAGAAGACTGCAGTAATTGCTCTTATCTGCCGTTTCGTGGGTGAAAATAACTTCTAAGACTTTGAATTCTGAGGCCTAAATCAAGTGTTCATTTTACCTAGCTATAACTCCCCTGGAACATTAGAAGGAACAATTAGCATAGATCTACCTGTGTATCTTAAGTTATGGTTAATGCATGGGAACAGTGTGCTTAATTTTACTGCTTTGAAAATATACCCCTGGAGAATAAAAGAAAGACTTTGGAGTTCTCGATAACAGTAAAAAAGGAAGAGCTTGATTTATTTACTTTTTCTTTTGTGATAACCTTGCTCTTTCTGGTCCTAATCCTCTGCAAGGAGTATAAAAATAAGAAAAAGTGACAAAGAGGATTTCTGAGCACTATGGGGCTCAGTGGAAATGCTGCTCTGGCATGTCTCAGCCAGAAGACAGCAGAGACACTGTGAGTTTCTTTTTACAAAACTAATATTTAATGACTGTATTATGCAATGAGCCTTTCTGTGGTCATCGCTACTATGAACAGAAAGAATAAGTGGGTCGGTCCAGGAGAAGCAACAATGCCAGCTGGCATTTAATACAGGTAAGGTCTTCTGATGCTGGAGCAGTCAGAGAAGTGGCTGCAGAAGGAAAATCAAGAGCAGATTTATAATGAGGAAGACAGGAGACATCGATGAGAAAATGAGGGTCCATTACCACCAGGAGTAGCTGTCACAATCCAGTGAGCAGTATGAAAAAAAGAGGTATCCTTCACCACTCCTGAGCCCCACACTGACATCGGGGAATATTTCTCAGTAGGGAGACCAGCACCAAATTTCCATACAAAGGGAGAAAGTACAGAAAAAGGAGTTTGAAAAGTTAAGCTTCAGGGAACAAGGTCACTCTTGTAACCCACAATTAGATGAGCCTAAGGGACTTTCACACCCAAACCCCATCAAATGCCAAGAGTAGCTAGCCAAAGTCAAGACTACAAACTCTTTTAAAGCTGCCTGAAAATCTTAGCCATACGTGTCTGTTACCTCCTTCCTTAGAGGCTGCTCAGAAACCAGTAATTTGAATATTTGTTGTTAACGTTGAACAACGCATATTGGGAACTCACTTCTCCTTTTTGGTACAGAAACTGCTCCATTTATTCCTTTTCTAGTATCAGTCTCTCTTGAATTAATGAAGCTGACTATCTTACAAGGTGCACAGTCCAGATCAAAAAAATGTTTAGGAACCTAATTTCTATCATGCACTTAAATAGGATTTAGGAACCTAAATCATAATTGATTTGATCCTGTATGGTGTGACTGGGAAATGCTGAAAGTGAGTGAGCTACTCACACAGCCAAGGGAGTTCCATTTTAACTCCAGTTCTGCCTTTACCATTGTCTGACCTTGCCTACAAAGATCAGGCCAGTTATTCACCTCTCCTAAGGAGCTCACACTTCAAATTTTGAGGAAGAATCCTTTTTCAGCATTCCACTGGTTGAAATTTTACAGTGAGGGGCATTTCCCATTATCTTTCCCTGCTGATCAGTAAATTATTAAGTTCTGTCTCCTAAAAAAACACAGTCAGGATGTGAATCAAAACATGAATTTTCATGCAGATAGTTTCACTTGTCCATCCCATTTTTAATGCTCACTATCAACTCTGAAGGAGTTTGCATCTAGAAAGGAAAGCTCCTGTGTTTTTGCAATGTCTTATGATTTTGCCATTAAAGGCTACATCAAAATTATTCTGTAAAAATGAATTTTTAAAAAGTGCTAAACCATCTTATTTCCTGTGTCGTCTGTATTATGGAACCTCACCCACAAAAAAATTAGCCATTGCTATTTATTATGCATCACCATAGCCTATATTCCAGATCAGGGTAAACTCAGTGGGAAGAAAAGGAGTGACTGAACACTGTACATGGAAAAAATAGAAACAGTGAAAACAAAAAGTTTACTGCAGTAGCTGGTCTGCAGTAACTTACAAATTACTAACAACTTATGTAAGTTTTACATGCCTATTCCATCTGCTATTCATTAAAAAAACACGTTGCCATGGTAACTGCCACATGCCATGGTATTTATGCTGCTTCTGATGTACAAAGCATAGTTTGTGTAGGAGTGTGTGTATGTATATGATGTGGCAGCTGTCGTCTCTGCCATTTTGTTGCTGCTCTAGAAAAAAATAAAGCGAGTAGTGGCTATGAATACTCATTTGAGTAACGATACTCGCGCCCATTTGACTAAGGGCCCACACAAAGCTCCACATGGTTATCATCTGACCAACCCACACACGGGGTGTTCTCGCAAGGGGGCAGAGCTGGGTGGGCTACCTTTAAAAATAACACCGCTATCTGTCACAGAATTAACAGGCTGGAAGGCAAAAAGATACCCATATTTTTAGTGACACATAGGAAACAAAGGCTTTCAGAACGACCCTCTTCATCTCTCTTTCAGAAATATAAATGGGAAACAGCACAAGCGGTTATGCCCTTTAGAGAGATTCAAATTTTCTGCACAATGGAAAAAGAGGCAACTCAAAGCACTTCCCAATAGTCTTCTGTCCATTATTTAAAGAGCACTTGCTGAAGATGGACAAGCCTTTAAGAATAAAGTAGACAAAAATTGTCCAGCACTCAATTTGTACTGAACCTCTTTTGAGTTTTAGTAGTATTGTGACATTTTACTCTGTTTGCCATGTATTTAACTTTGACATTTCACGAGAAAAATATAATTCAAAAGGCTATTTGCATACCATTTTAACTTCATTTAATATAAATTGGTGCCTACTACAAACTTCAGAGAAGTGTTCTTATGAGATGACTTGTTTGCTACCTGCTTGAAGAGATGCTTAGTTTCACATTTGTATTCTTAACTCTCAGATAACTATGTAGTTTTCCAGCTTAAGCCAACTCTGTTCATTTTATACTGCGCTTGCTTGTCACAAGCAATTAGCAAATAGAAATTTCAAGGTTCATTAATATAATCTGCCCTCAACAGTAACCTGTTCCTATAGCAAAATACACCCCAAAAAAACCCTTTAACTCTTGTTGAGTCTGCTTTCTTGTGCAGTGAAAAAAAAAAAAAAGAGAGAGAAGCAAAGGAAATCTGTTGCTGTACCTTCACCTACAATAATTTAAATAGTTCAGTAGCTAAGGTGAAACTGCTACTTTGTGGAATATGTGTACTTGCATAAAATCAGAAAGCTGAGAAACTATCTATTCTCAGTGCCATGGAATAACCAGTTTTCATGAAAACATACCTGCAAACTGATTAATAACATGAGATGGAAGGAAGGGGCAATACCGATGACACTGGAGATTAGAAAAGCAGCCTAGCTGTATTTATTAGCCTTCTTGCACACTTCTTGACAATGACAAATCAACAAACCATATCAGAGTCCTGTATTACAGGAAATGAACCGAAGCAGCCCGTGCAGAGCCGTTGCCTACACATCTTCAGCTGACTTTCAGGTGTCCCAGATTCATCCATTTCAGAAGAACTCTACAGATCAGAAATCATGATATACAGCTGTGCAAAGATTACAAGGATGCAAATAGATGGTTTTCTTCAGCAGAATGTGTTTGCTCCTTACTGAAAATATCTCAAATGTGTATGCTGAGCAGAATAAAAAGCAAGAATCACTTATTCATGTGAAGAAGATATCAGGCCTCAGTCTGCACGGCTTTGCACATTACGGAATCATTTATAGCCTTAATCATAAGTGCTTATAAAATGCTCTTCCTCATCAGAATTCTCTTTTCATACTTGCATACAAGACTTCAGGCACTTGCACAGGTGTAAATGACCATACAGTGGCCTGACAGTGCGCTGTCATAAAGTATCAGACCCGGTAGTCTTTTTTCTCTCACTTATATTCCAAAATGTATCTTTTTGCTTTCAAAAACAGAGGAATAAAAGAACAAAACCTAGGAAGTGCCAAATGCCATAGGGAGAAATGAAAGGGACTATTAAAAAACCCTTTCTCCCTACATCAGTGATACTTGGTGGGAATTAGAGCAGCCTCAGCTCCCCTCATTTTACCATGCCTTTGACCCCAGAAGGCTGTTCTAGCAGGCAGGGAATTAGCAGAAAGTCAACATGTCATACTCTGACCCTGAGACAACAGCCAGAGCAGGTTATCATAGGAGTCATTAGAGCCTTAAAAATGGAATCCTCAATTGGCCAGTTAAGCCTGCTTCGAGCTGTCAGAATGATGCAAAGCAGCAGCATCAGGTCAGAGAAACTGGCATTTTCAGGTTTCAGAGTAAAAGAGTGAATAGCAATCCTGTGCTAAAGAATTTTAGGATTCATCAGGCATAGACCCAGTTCTGTGTGCTTTTGGATTTTTCCTAGAGAGTTGTTAGCATTTATAACTAAATCCATCACAGAAACAGTATCTCAAAAAAAACTCAATAAACAACCAAACAAAAAAATTGAGTCCTGGGCATTTTGCATTCCCAGTTAGAACTGGCCTTGCGCACAGCTGTTAGGCAATGTTCTCCCAGACCAAAACACACCAGTTTATCCAACGCACAGTTGCTTTTCAGCTCATGTCCAGTGTAAGGTATTTTAAGAATTGCAAAATCCAGGGTGGGAAGGTTTCGTTCCAAACAAAATAACTATTTTATTTGTTAAACTAGATTAAACTCACAGCACTGTGTATGTCTAAATAATAAGAAAGGAGCTGGTAGAAATAACTCTGCAGTTCCAGGAGGTCGATGATATTAACCACTGCTATTTGGCCCAGATTGCTCCACATACTTAAATGGTTATATTTTACCTACCACTGCATTCCTTCCCTCTGTATATTCAGCTGTAATTACCCTATCTTTCAGGATGATACCTCAGGTAGTCGTGACTGTTGTACTACAGGGAGCTAGGGAAATATCTTCAGCTTTGAAAGCTGTTACAGGTTTTTGCAGGTGTGTTTGAGACTAGCATAGCACAAATGAAGTTATCTAGTGCAAGATTTAGACAATATGGACCACATGCACAGAGGGGTAATTAGCACAAACAGGGGAATAATCTACGATAGTGGAAAAATAAACAGAGCTCTTTCACGTTGAACCTGAAATCCCAATTACATTGCAGAACACAGATGTTAGTCCCATAAAATAAATACAATTGGCACCTTTGGGTTATGATTAAATCCTGCAGGCACTGAAAAAAACATATACCTTTTCATTTTATAACACATTTTCCTTTTTGTTCAGAAGCAAACATTCTTTTGCACCCAATTCCCATCATAGTTATTTATATAAAGAAAATGGTATTTAGTATCATTCCTTTCCTAGCTTATAACGTACAAGAATCTCCTCTTTCCCTCTCAAGAGAGGGATAGCAAAACTAAGATCAATGATTCTGACAATATAATCATCCAAGTCAGCATTTCCCAGGAGTCCAATTAGTCTTTCTTGTCTTATCCTCATGTATAGACCTTATTCCCTTGTCCCTGGCTAACTCCAGACCATTTCAACAAAATATGCTTCAACACAGTCCCTGGAACAAGACCAATTCTTCAAGATGCCTCGGAAGATGTTAAGTGATACTCAAAACTCCTTCTCTGAAGGTGTCTCTTTCACATATTCCACCTCCAGAAAGTGATTGTAGAAACAATAAAAGCATTTTAGATTGTCATGCATGCATTTTAGGAAGGCAGGTGTTGGGATTACAGTGGTTTACAGGCATATAATGGAATCACACTATGTAAAACACTGGGTGCCTACTTTGTTGTGCGTAGAAAACACAGCACAATGTACCTCCTGTTGCAGAGGAATGAGGTCTAACCTTATGGGATATTTCACATATGTATTTCTAAGAAGAAAAATAATAAATTGCTATGAACTCCAAGGATAAAGCAAAGTGTTTAGCATGTAACACTAACAAGAAATCAGAGCGGTTTTTACTCCTGTCAACTATACTGCACAAAGACCAAGATAGACAAAAGGGTACAGTACAGAAAATTGTTGTTTTCTTTTTCTTTTTCTTTTTTTTTAAATCTAATTAATATCAACCATCCCTTCCACTTCTGGGACTCATTTTCACAGTGGGGTTGCTATTTAGCGCTAATGTTCCAGTCTTTATAAAAATGATGAGCATCACTTCCCTTGGATTTAGTGGGAATACCAGGACCTCTGAAATTCAGGTCTTTAATGCAAGTTTAGGCATCTAACCACCCAAGAGAACTTCAGTTCCCATTTGGAAGGCAAACTGTTTATCGCTGCTAATACCAGACATTCATGTACTGAACAAGGGCATTCGGGACAGGCAACATGGCAGATTTCTGTGCTTTGTGATACTTTAATCTCTAACACTTAAAATGTGTCAGCCAGCTCCATGAATGAACAGCATTGCCCCAATTTTGCTTATATAGCACAAAGAATTAGGAGGCTTGGACAGGCAGTCAGTGCATCAGCCAGTAAGGGTCTAAACCACAGACCCCAAAAGGCCCAGAAAAAGGTGTTTTGTGAGCAGTGCTGTCTGCAGGTGGAAGTTAGGTCACAGTGAAGGTGGTGCTCAAGGTGTGAAACTACTCACTTAGACTTCTTCCTACGGGGACAGAAGCAAAGCATGTAAAAGAATATTTTCTACTTTTTCTGCAATAGCTCCTGGGAACTCATGCAACCAAGAACATAATTCTTGGAGTTATCAGGGCAGGAAGCAAAAGGCAGCTTGGCTCCAGGCAGGCAGCAGAATGCGCTTCTGGGGAAAGGGAGGTGGAGAATTCAGTTACCTATCAATAACTGCCTTAATGTAGCATGTACAAACCCTTCAAAAGCCAGCACCCACCTTTCAATGGCTTGGTTTGGGCTGAAATTCTGTCTTGGGTCCTTTGAAGCCACATGGAACAAGGATGGTGGTCACTGATGTCAACAGGACACAGCTTTTCTTCTTCCCCTAGGTCGGACAACCAAAAGACAAGGAGATGCGGATTTTCTGTAAGCTCGTCAAAGGTTGCACTTGAACCCTTTCTTCCAAAACCAGCTTAGCAGGAGATCTCTGTTGAGGGAACAGACATATGGAGTTCAAATAAAAATATAACCTCATACTTTCACAGAGTTTAATCTCCCAGTATAAGACAGACCTGACCACCCCTACCCTCACTCGGGAAGCTTTTTAATAACCAGGCTACTGTGTAAAAGATTAGTACTGTACACTAATCACTGCAGGATAAATAGACAGCTCAGGTCAGGACTAGACAACAGAGCTCATAAGAAGGCCTAGTGTTTGGATGCTTCGTCTCCTAATCCCAAAAGAAGGAGATACTTCTTTGCTGAGCTGACTTTCTGCTGAAGAAGGAAACCACTAAGTAAGCCCAAAAAACATGGTTGTAGGCTCCCATGGAGTTTTTGCCTGAAACCTAGATTCTTAAGGTGTCTCAGTCTGAATTAGACTAGACTTTGTTCTTTTGAACTGTTGCCATGCAATAAGTGCCTAAGCTGTTCATCAGCTGCTGGCTATTACATGCAACCGAGATGGAAATTGACTAAGCGGTGGAAAATTAGGGCTTAAGACTAACTTTATACTTAAAATTTATTAATATTACATGAGGATGTAAGGCTCTGAGTCATGAACCTGTGTCCCACAAGCCTAGGAATGATACAAATAGGTAAAACTCTGACAAGAGCTTGCAGTCTTGTATTTCTTATTTCCTACTTTATAGAATCATAGAATCATGATTAATTAAGTGGGAAGCAAGACAATAGATCAGAGCTAGACATGCATTTTGAGACCCAGTTTAAAAGCCTTTACAAGGAGAGCAGAGCTGGTTGTAATGAAATAGTAGCAGTCTGCAGTGGACTTGTACCTACAAACCTGTTTGTTTGTGAGAAACATAGAAGCATTTAGGTTGGAAAAGACTGTTAAGGTCATTGAATCCAACCGTTAACCCCACACTGCCAAGTCCACCACTAAACCATGTCCCTAAGCACCACCATCTACCTGTCTTTTAAACACCTCCAGAGATGGTGACTCCACCACTTCCCTGGGCAGCCTGTTCCAGTGCTTGACAACCCTTTTGATGAAGAAATTTTTCTAACATCCAATCTAAACCTCCCCTGGCACAACTTGAGGCCATTTGCTCTTGTTACTTGGGAGAAGAGGCTGACCCCCACCTCACTACAACCCCCTTCAGGTAGTTGTAGAGTGCGATCAGGTCTCCCCTCAGCCTCCTTTTCTCCAGACTAAACAGCCCCAGCTCCATCAGCCGCTCCTCATCAGACTTGTGCTCCAGGCCCCTCACCAGCTTGGTTGCCCTTCTCTGGACACGCTCCAGCACCTCCATGTCTTTCCTGCAGTGAGGGGCCCAAAACTGAACACAGGACTCGAGGTGCAGCCTCACCAGTGCCCAGTACAGGGGAACAACCACCTCCCCGCTCCTGCTGGCCACACTATTTCTGATAGAGGCCAGGATGCCGTTGGCCTTCTTGGCCACCTGGGCACACTGCTGGTTCATATTCAGCCGGCTGTCGACCAGCACCCCCAGGTCTTTCTCTGCTGGGCAGCTTTCCAGCCACTCTTCCCCAAGCCCATAGCGCTGCGTGGGGTTGCTGTGACCCAAGTGCAGGACCCGGCACTTGGCCTTGTTGAACTTCATATATCTGGCCTCAGCCCATCGATCCAGCCTGTCCAGACCCCTCTGTAGAGCCTTCCTACCCTTGAGCAGATCAACACTCCTGCCCAACTTGGTGTCATCCACAAACTTACTGGGGGTGCACTCAATACCCTTGTCCAGATCACTGATAAAGATATTAAACAGAACTGGAATAAAGTTCAATAAAAAGTTCAGGGAAAACTGGGGATTCATGAAATTAGGTCTATCCAAATATACAGAATGCAGGAATCTGCATTTGGGGATTTGACCTCCTGTTCTTTTCCATTAATTCACATTCTTTCCAGTCTTCCCTTGTCATTGTCTTGCTAAAGTCTTTAGGCTATTCCATGCTTAATTTTAGCCTTTTGTTTCACCGAGGCTATTCAGGTTCAGGAACATATCAACTAATTATCAGAAAGGAAGCATGCTGCACTGCAAACTAGCAGGTACTCATTTCCAGAATTTAAACCTTCATCTTCCCCTCTACCAGCAATGATGCAAATGTGCTGTGAAGGTCAGGATTCTTGCTGCTCAGAAACAGTCTAAAGTGGGGTGCAAAAGTTACCTGACCCCTGGACCATGGAATGAGCATGTCAGCACAAAATTATGAAACACAGGTGCTTCTTTTCAATGTGATGCATTGCTGAAATGTAGAGTTTCAGTAGCCCTCAGACCTTTGCTCCCACCTGTGCAATGGTCTGGATTTTATACTCAAGGGAGGCTTGTAAACATTGTGGGAATAATGGCTTTTTTGAGACCTCCTGGAGCTTTTCCCTTACAGTGACATCCTTGCTTGCATAAGTAGCAAGAAAGGAATGAAGAAACATGATGGGAGTCTGTTTTGTTGTTAGCTCTTTCTTTGCTTTTCTTTTGCAAAATATATTCAGAAGAATGACAGGAGCCTCATAATAAAAGATCATTACTGAAGATATCCTCTCTTATTTGCAGCTCCTGGAGTGGAATCAAGAGCATTGGCAGGCTACACTGGCTTAAAATTGTGCTATTTGACAGGTAAAGATTTTATTGAGAGAGTTTTAATTTTATTTCTGCATCCTTTATGTAAAGGCAGGGAGTGGGGGGGAGGAGAGAGGGAGACGAAGTGAGGAGGCATTTATGCCCTACATGAAAAATCACAACAGCATGGTGGTTTTGCAGGGGAATTCCACACTCCATATACTGTTCATTTAAACTCCTAGGTTAACACAACGTCTATAAAAATAGGGGGTCTGTGGGATCACATAGGAAAGGAACCAAAGACTAATAAAAGGTAGGAAAAGGAATGGCAGCCGTTAAGTTGGAACAACAACAGAAACAATTCTGTCACATAAATGAAAAGAATTACAATGGAAAATGTATAATATGGAACAGCAAAGCAGACAGGATAATGATTTACTGAAACTTCTGTGCCTCATACTTTGGAGTAACAATGTGAAATTTGGCAAAGAAGAGAATGCCCTTTGCATGAACCCTTTATCCCCACATCCCAGAATCTGCCTTCAGTAAAACAGCTTCCATTCATACATACACAAGTAAAGGTTTAGATTTAGCTCAGCCACGAATTGGCAGTAAAACTGGGTAGGTTTAGGAAAAAAGGAAAAGGCGGCCTGTAGGGAGGACAGAACAGTCCATTTCCAAATCTGGAACACATCCAGTCTTGAGTGTCCTCTGTTTTTATGCACTCTTTAAAGCCCACCAGTTATGTCTAGATCTGCCCAGTGTCCTTGTCCCATGGGTGATCATGACCTACTACTTCTTTCTGGTATTACATTAATTTAAGTGACAATAGGCAATTGCGTAACTAAACTTGTACCATAATGGTAATGTTCAAAATGAGACCAGAAATCTTCTTTTTGGCATTTTTTGCCTTTTATATGCTTGACATCAAAACCAATTTTTTTTTTTTTCAAGTGCTTCCCCTTGAATATAAGCTCTAACAGAATCCTTAGCAAGCTACAGCTCTTTTTTTTCCCCGCAAGGCTGGAGGAAACATCATATTCAGCAAACACTTCAGTATTTAAGGGAAGGATGGTAATTTAAAAAGGGCAGGGAAAATGGGGGTAAGGAGTTGTGGGGTTACTGGAAGTGGAAGAGGAAGTAATAAGGAGCAGTATAGGAAGAATGATGTTCAGTAAACATGATAAACAAATGCATTGCTACTTTGTCCATTATCCTATACTTCCATTTCTCTCCCCATCCTTTCTCCTAAATTATGGTCATGTCAATGTCTCTGACTAGTCACTTAGAGCCATTATAAAGATCCTGTGTGTGTGACTCCATGCAGACTGTCAAATAAATGATCAGTTGTAAGCTATACTAAAAGATGAAAAAAAAAAAAAAAGAAGTCTGTCCCATATATTAATCTATCCCACAGGGACTCATTGTTCAAATAAGCTGTTTTTTTCACAGCTACTATGAAAAGCCAGATTCTGTGGAAAGTGAAGCAGAAAATTACATGATTAGGAAAAAAATTGAAAAGTTGTGTCATGATAATTGTCACATTTTGGACCAGGTTCAGTAAAGGGAGGTTTGTTTTGTTCACTTGTTTACTTCTAGGAAATGCTGTCCCTATTTGCTATGATTTGAAAGTCCATACATAAATAATTCTGGGAGCAAAATGTTGTGATTTTAGAAACATTTTTCTATGTATTTATGTGCACAAGCCACTGCACAGTTTTAAGTATATTTCACTGGATTCTCTATCTTCCTGGTTGTTATTCTGCCACAAATATCTGTGCCCTCTATCATCACTAGGACATTAATGTTAATTTTGACAAATGTAAATGCCAGTGAATTATGAAAGCTGAAATCTACCAGTATGAAATGCTTTGAGGACAAATCATCATGAGGCAAAGAAAAAAACATAGTCAAGAAATTCCTTTCTCCCTCCCCTTATAAATAACGGTTTGATGTGTGGATGACTTGAAGGAAGAGTGCCTCCAGTACCCTGCTCCCTGCGGTTTGGTTCTGAGAGTCTCGGTTTAGGTCAAGAATTGCAGCTGCTGTTTGAGGGATTTTCCCAGATCTGGGTGTATCAGGTGTTGGTTGACGCTTCGAGCAGTGAGACCTGTCATCACACTGACAGGGTGTGACATAAGGGGAAGTTACAAGAAGCAGCAAGGCAGAAACGTGAAAGAAAACTCATGCAGATACCAACTAACATTTCAAGCAGAAATTGTTAAAAAAGATTTAGAGTTCCCTGAATAAGAGACAAGCTTTTTGGTCGCAAGCTTGTAATATATTACTATGCCATCTACTATATAAAGCTCCAACTGAAAAAAAAAAAAAAGGCAATAGAAAGGATTTTAGAAGAACTAAGTTGTCATCCTGTGCTACGCCATTAACTCAGGGGTGGCTCTGCCAAGGGTGTGCTTAGTACTGCATGAGTATTCCAGCTTGAAAAATGAGAAAATTTAATCCTTGTAGAATACATTAATCTTCACCCCAATTCTGTGTGACATTGTCAGCAGTTAATTTAACAGCAGAGCTTCACAAATGAAAGATCAATGCAGGGGAAGCTCCTCTGAAATCCTAGTTTATGCAATGAACATTGTCTAAAATCTACAGCCCAGACAGAAAGGTGTCTGCTGTTCACTGAACCAGTCAGCAACTAGAGCAAAAAGGTGAAACTACAGATGTTCGTGACCAAGTCCCGAATCCTTTACAGACCTCTTGTTCCCAAACACCAATAGATTTTCACAGGAGGAAAATCTGACAAAACCACTGACATTTTTTTCCTTCGTGTAATGAGCACCATACCTCCTCCACACCCTTGCATACCCAGTGATGCACTAATTCAGAGCTGAGTCTGAAAGAAATAGTTAAAAACCAGCAACAACAACAAAACAACCCGCAAAACCTGATATAAACATAAATAACTTTCCCAAACCTGGACTCCAAGAACTGAGAGTGGGACAATGACATCCACAATTTATAAAGGCAGATTTTAGAGATACAGTACTTGGCCCTGGGCTGTCAGGCACAATTGGTGCACCAGACCTGCAGGAGAAAGGCACCAATGGCAGAACATTTGCACACATCTATATTTCTGCCGCTGGCACCTGACAGAGGAGGACAGAAGAGACACTGTACAAAAAAATCACCATTCTCGCTTCATAAATTTAAAGGCGTTAAACAATGAAAGACCTCTGTGACAGAAGGGTCATTTGCTGCTTACAGGATGTCCAAAACAAACAAACAAACAAACAAAAAGTCAAGCTTCCCACTTTCTGAACATACCATTAAGCCTTCTAGGTTATAAAATACTACTTAAAATGAAGTTTTTTCACCAAAATCAACTCCTTGTATTCCATCTGATTTCTACAAAAACAGAACAGTTTTATTTGTGGTGTCCTTTCCTTTAAAGCAGTTGCTTCACCTGCTGGAGCTTTCCAAGTCACTCAGCAGGAATTAATGTGGGGAAGCATGAGTATATTTAAAGCTCCCAGTGCTGCTACACTGCTGGAAGTACACCTCAAGAGGTCCATTGATTTTTTGCTCTGGAAAAGAGAGGGTCTCATAAAACCCATCCTGAAGATGACAACTATCTTGTTCCAGTCCTGGTTTACACCTAATAGATACCATTGCACTGTCCACTACTTTAACTCCTGTATCCTACACTCTGTGCTGCACAGCCAAAAATAAAACTTCAGAGATTCTTGTATTCGAGCACAAAGCAATAAAGCAGAAAGTAGCTCAGGTCAGATTTAGTGAAAATGCAATTAGCAGAGGACTGCAGAAAGGTGGTAATGGCAGCTGGAAACCACCTTTCTGCTCCTCTGACATTAACTGGCAAAAATGCCATGGAGAGAATTTACACGTGGGCTTCGGTCACGTGCAGTGCAGCAATCAACTTCCAAACACTGCTGTTGTCTCTAGTGGTTTTGCACAGCCTTAGTTTTTCTGGTATAAATTTGCAAGATTCTGCCTGATCGTGAGTACTATGAATTATGCACAGAGCAAAAAGTCCATATCCAGTACAATTTCACCTCTTAATAAGAGTGAGACTACTGCAAAACCAGCTCTAACAAATGCGTAAGAGTGATAAGCACTTATATTTGCATTTCCAGCAACCCCTGTCTCACAATAATTAGGATGTGTGTTGATTCTTCTGATTCTTTAATTTCCTTTTTAAAAATTTAAAAAAAAAAGAAAAGGTTTGTCTATCTGATTAATAGTCAATATTTTCCACGCACTCAAGCTTTCATCTGTCGAGAACAGCAAGACATAGTTTTCGGATATTGCTGAGGATGCAACATGTGGAATTAACTAGAATAATAATCCACGAAGAAAGAATCTGTGACATTGATTGTCATGTCATTTGTATTAAGTAAGGTGGGAAGGACAGCTGTGAGGAATTAGGATGATGTTATGACTTGCTACGAGAACACTGCAGTGTGAAAGATTTGCAAAAGAACGGGATATTTTATTCTTAGTTTGCTTCAATACAAACCATTCAGTGGCCAGTAATAACTATCACATGGTAATTATTTGGTGCCCTGAGCCAGATGTATCGACACTGTCAGCTGAATTTAAGTCAACTATTACTCATGAAACAGAATTGTCATGGATGGTGATAAATGATAATTAGTGCTCCTTTGCAGAGGGGTATCAAAAATATATGCTAGGCTTAGACCTGCACAGAAAATTAAGAAATGCTGCTGTAATTTTTTTTATGTAGTCAATGACCAGAACTACTTTTGCATTTTGGGGGAGACAAAAGTGGGCTGAAAATTCAGATAAAGTGAAGTATACTGAATTTATGCAGTTTTCTGCCTGTTTTTCCAATAACTATGATGGTGATGATGGTATCAACAGGGAAATTACAATTTCTCAACAAAATCAAATGTGATTACTTGAAAAAGTGTTCTTCCATATACTTATACCTCTAATAGGAAAATATGGCTGCTGTATCAATAAGTAGATTTGAGAGCAGATATACGGCATTAGTGAAATTATATTGTGTAACTTTCTTATGGGAAAACAAACAAACAAAAAAAACTAAAAAAAAGGGGGGAAGCATGAAGCCTGAGAATATCATTTAATAAAGTCCAGACATGAATCATGGTGTTTAAAATCATTAGTATCCTTGATCCAAGTAAAACAGAAAGCCGAGCTAATTCAGGTGCTGTACAAATAAAAACTTTCTAGTTGTATTTAGGACAGACTCTGAGAGAGAGAGATAAAGAAACCTCAGCATATACCAGCAGGATAACAGTATAGCACCGTTCATTTTGATAGCAGACAAGGATCTACACGGTACATCAAAAGACTATAAGGGACATTTAACTACTTGATTTTAATCATTCATTATACATTGCCAGGAAACCACTGCATTTTTCCTTAACCGAATGGCAAAAAAAAACCCGATCACACAGCATTCCTTCTGCTTCTTATAGGAAACTGTTTTTAAAATCTACTGAATTGACTCAATCTGTCATTGATGATACAATATCAATATCGAAATGCCATATTTGCAAAAGGAACCTGTCAGAGAGAATGTCCACCAAGCTGAAAAACAGGGCAGTCCCTAAAGCGAATATAAAAACATCTTGTCCCCATCTGAAACAAGTGTTTGAGTTGTAAATAGGGCACGAACCACTGGACAAACGTGTCTAGTGTTGTGCAGCTCCCAGTCCTGCCCAGGTGCTGAGCAGGGTTTGGAAAAGTGTTCTTCAGCCACAGTATGTTGCATTTGCAAGCTCAAGCTCTGCACATGCAGGGAAGGTAAGAGAACATTTATGGGCGCTCCAGCAGCCACCCTCAACTCACGATTCCAACACAGTCTTGGAGGCTTCCGACCATCACTGCAGTAGTGTGGAGGTACAGCTACAGGTCAGATCTTTCCTCTAACAAAACAAGGGGAAGCAAATGATTTTAAGAACAAGCACCTCTTCATGCTGATCCTCTTGAATTTTCTTCCACATGTGCTGCATGAATTCTAATGTTTGTTGCAAGACATGAAAAAGCAGAGAAAACTTAATCTTAAAATTTAAATCAACAGCCAAGTTATGCAAAATGTATTATGAATTAGCCTGTAGCAGCTCTTCTCTGAGATGATTAGCTTCCAAAGTCCATCATCTAACTATAGAAAATTTGGTGAAAAGCAAGTCAAGATTAATCAGTCTCATTTAATGGAATTATAAATATTTCCTACAATCATATCAGGATAGCAGTTGGCCATATTGCCAAAAAGAGTCTTGTAAATGGAGAAGTTATAAATAAATAGATAAGCCTTTTGGTTGGTTTGCTTCTTGCTTAGAAAAAGAACATGATTTTTTCATCAGGTTAAAGAAAGTTCAATAATGTTTTTAGGCACTGAAGTGAAAGAGTAAATTGAGACTAGAAGCAGAAAAAAAAAAAGGGCTGATTATCTATTTGACCATGAGAACCAATTTAATGAATGCTAGGGGTTGAGATTTTTACTGATTATTGTCAGTGATGACACCTTTTAGATCCTGACTGAAGGCTCCATGAGGTAAGGAAGTGCAACTATCTCCATTTGTGGAAGGGAAACTGGTGCAAAGACTGCCTTTAATGAGCTCTGGCTAAATCCCAGCTCCGTGACCATGAGAGTTCAAGCTCAAAACCTTTCCATTATCCTTCCAGTTGTTCTGGAAACATGGGCACAGAGGCTGAAGGAGAGGTGCAGGCTGAAGGAGAGTTTCGGTTGGTTTTAGTAGGCTCCTCTGCATGTTATGGTGCCCACTCTTCAAATAACACTTGTTCTGCAGCGTAGGCATAGCCAGAGAGACCAGATATCTGCAGTACAGTGCCAGGGAAAGGTCAACGTATGAGCTTATCTAAGCTCTGGTTACCTCTGCATGGCTTTGTAGAATTATTCTGTTTCTTCAGACCTCTATTTATTTTTTTCCCCCAACAGAGTTTCATCTCCATGTCTGTCAGGAACAGAGGATGAATGAAATGTCAATGGTTGTTTCTTTTCCACAGGAATGCTATCCTTCCCCTTGGTTTGCAAGCCCTAAATTACTTTCCCATTTTGTGTTTGTGCTTTCACAGGCAAAATTCTTGTGTCTTCTTTTTTACAAGGTTCTTTGAAAATTGATTTTTTATGTTTTAATTAAAAATTCATCAATAGTTTTTTTTCTCTGAAGTTGAAAAGTGAGTTTCAGGGAGTGATTAGATCCATTCCCCTAAAACTTTCCACAGTTTTTACAATCAATCAAAGAAACAAACATTGACAATATAAAATATGAAGAAATATGGTTACTTTAGCTGCCAGCAATTGTACCAAAATGTCAACACAAAGAAGAAAAAAATTATTGCATTTTTAAGCATTCTCAGATGAAGTAGACTTACATCCTTAGAACCCCAAAATTGTGGGTACACACCATTTTGAACGTCTCCTAAATTTTCTTGCTCTAGGACCTTACATTTTCATTGTGATCCTGCATAAAAGGGAACTGGATTAAATTCCAGTATAGGGGAAAAAATGACAGGTGCATTATTCCTACCCTTGCAATACTTTATCTTAATATTTTATCACAAGAGAGTTTGTAAAGTTGGCTTTAAAGTGCCATGCCAACTAAAAATACGTAAGTACTGTATGAACAGGAGAAAAATCTCATCTCTCCCTCTGCTCTCCCAGCTGATAGTTCTTGTCATCAGAAGTATACCGTTTGACTGTGATGGATTCACGCTGAAGGGAGGGACATCAGTGTGGTGAAAATGAGGGCTACTAAAACATATGAGCTTACTTAGACATACACTGACTGTTCAGGCCAGTTATCCAAAGTACTACACCTGGTGTTATTTTCCAGCAGCTCCCTCAGGGGAAAAAGGTTTGATGACTGCTTTGAGTGGCATCTCTCTCAACAGACCAGGACTCAATGAGGTCGTCTGAGAGGCCTATGGTGCACAAAGTAGATTAACTCTATAGCAGCCAAAACCAGCACAAGAAGGAATGGAGGAGAAAGACTGGTAAGTTTTGCCCAAGGGATGAGGAAAGTCAAAACCCTTGAAACAACCCTTGGAACAACTTTTTTTTTTTTTTTTTGGATCTCAGAGGGACAGGAAGGTCCCTCTACCACAGCTTCTGTTTAAGTTCTCAAAAATCTGTCTGGAGCATCTCAAGAAGCAAAATGAAACATGCCTTCTGGTTACAGCTAGTAAAGTTTTGTCCATGCAAGAGGGTTACTTTCACAGGTAACAGCCTTAAATGTTGCAGGTACAGAGAGAGAGCAATAGAAAAGAAACAGTGTGCAATTCTGCCCTGCTTTACAATCACTTAAAATAAATGCCAGGAGCCTTGAAAAGGCTTTTCTGGCCATAGAATATCTCAATATGAAACTGAAAAACCATTTTGAAAACTCAGAGAGGAATTGTGGTCCAATTGGATCAATAATTTGGAGCACAGGACCCAACCATTGTGACCACACAACAGAAATAATTGCAATCACTGCTAAAAAAAGTAACATATCTCAACACAGCTGAGATCAGGCTAATGATTCACTTTGTTTTAAATGTGAATTATTGAAAGCAGGAATCAGAAAGTTCAAGGATGAAATTAGCCTCAAAACAAATTAATCTATTTTAAAAGTTTTGGAAAAAAAGATCCCAACTTGTACAGTACTGGGGAAAAAAAAAATCTACAGAATACAACTCCAAGCTTCCAAGCTCAAAGTTAATCTGATGATATATCTGAATACTGATAACCTGGGCACAGATCCATCTCCAGAGAGAGATATGCCTGCTATGATTATCTCTCTGGTAGCTGTCAAACAAAGAGATGTCATTCTGTCTACAGTTAAACAACAACAGATGGAACAGACCCTCAGCCAAGGTAAGTAGCATCACTCCAGTGCTTTCAAATGGAGCCTTACCGTGGTTTTCACCAGCTGAAGATCTGTTCCAGATCTCTGTTCCTAGGCTAGGGTTAATCTCATCTCTAATATAAGCTGAGATCATCACTGAAGAAGCTACAGAAGAAACTACGTCTTTAAGGCACAGGCTTATGTTTGTGGTATCATTATGACAGGTACCCTCATCAGTTAGGTTTTCCACTTGCTTCAGAGGACACTTAACATGTAAAGCCTCTCAAGTTCATAAATTCATGAGCTGCAGTATCCTGCAAAAGCACAAAGTTCTTGGGATAGAAGGTGTCCCATCTTACCTGATTTTGCATATTGCATCTGACCAGTTGCATAAACAGCTTTTACAGCCTCCACTGAAAGAAACAGGAATTTTTAGACAGCAGCTCATTAGTTGTAAGGGGTTTGCTCAAAATTGGTCAGATGATCCAAGACGCTGCAAATACACTTCTCCCTCTGTTGAGTATAGAGACACAAAACCAACTTGCACTGAGGCTGACATCTATTCTGCAGTTGTTTACATATAGGTGAGCTAGATAAGTTCTAGATATTGTGCCCAACCTTTTTTAGCTGTAACAGCAAGAATTAATGGATGGAGCAATCCAGTCACACTTTTGCTAAATCACAGTTCTCACACTTTGTGTAATATTATAGATAAATTAGGGATCCAAAATGATGAGAAATATGGTTTCTAAAATTTATATGGTGATTTGAGGCTGGTTTATCTCCAAGTCAGAATATATGGTCCACCAAGAATAGATGTAAATTCTGCATACGTATTTTTATATACAAAGGAAACTCTTAGAAAATAAAGGGGAATGGAAAGAATGCTCCACATTTACCAATTTTCATTCCAAAATTCCCTTAAGACTAATAACATTTGATATCTTGACCAAAGACCATAGTGTTTTGGCTAGAATACAATACGTAAGGATATTATTTTCTGTGATTTTATCTTGAAATCATCTTAATCCATTGATATTCACATATTTCAATTTGGTCATACGTTTGCCAAGTGGTTCTGAAATACTGGTGTTTAAGATATGTGTGGTGGAACTGTGATTCATGGACATCACAAATGGAAAATATCTATTAGATGAGCCATTTCTGCTAGTACAGGCTTGTTCCCAAAAGAACATTTCCTGGTCTTTTGTCCAGTCTAATTTCAAAGTCCATCTGGGTGTATAAGTCATGCTATTATGAGCAGGAATGTTATTAAAATGTGTGATGTGTTTTGGCTCTATAGTTTTTAGCCAAAGAGCTCTTTTTATTACTCAGTGTGGGCAAAAAAAAAAGATTACTTCTTTTGTTTACTCTTGGTCTGGAAGGGACCACCCCAAAAGGCCACTTAACAAGGGACCCACATTAAATGGTATGTCATAGTCTAAAGCAACCGCAGTGGCTAAGCCTCA
The DNA here is from genome assembly GCF_000737465.1 of Haliaeetus leucocephalus. Taxonomy (NCBI): domain Eukaryota; kingdom Metazoa; phylum Chordata; class Aves; order Accipitriformes; family Accipitridae; genus Haliaeetus; species Haliaeetus leucocephalus. The sequence continues at coordinate 2,690,218 of NW_010973034.1, read as the reverse complement.
TGCAGATATAGCCAAACATCCCTCATAAGCTTATTATAAGTGCAGCTACAGAAAACTGGAGTTCAAGGCCACCTGCAAAGTGCAGTCAGAAAGCTTTATAAGCACCCAGATGGTGAAGCTCACCCTCAGTCCCATACTGCTGCAGGTACATTGCCATCAGTTGAGTGCTAGTATAAGTGTCTGCATAAGCTGCAAAGATTCCAACATAGATGTATCTAAAAGGATACATGACGTGATAGAAAAATGGTACTATAAGGGAGACAAGGCCATTAAAAAAATGCAGTGGCCAGAATGAAGAGCTTTTAAAAATTCTTGTCAGACCAGTTCATCCTTCTGAGATCACTTGGAAGGGTCATGTAGTAAACAGGCACTTTGCTGTACACTAGAACGTTGATTGATTTCTATCATTCCTATATTAGACCAAGAAATGCTTGGAAAGGGAAGGAAAGGGCTTTTATTTTACAGTGTAAGATAAATGAAACTCTCTCAATTTCAATGGACAATCCTTCCTTCTTACATAGACCCTGTTACTTTGATATCCAAGCAGCATACAGTGCTTAAATGATACTGTCCTACCTTAAGATACAGTCACACAGTTACTGTTAGTGCAAGTTATCCCATCCTCATTTTACAAGCCAAAACCTCAGAGACAGAGGAACATAATCATAACTTGGCACCCAGCCCTAGCATATAGTTCCCAGAATCAGGTTCTTGATATAATGAAAACCAGACCCAGCTTTTACAACAGGATTCATAGCAGTCAACACAAAACACTAAATTCGAAAGTTTTCTCAAGTCCTACTTGTCCTGTCTAAAGGCATCTTTGAGTTTGGTATCTTTGCAGGTTCAGAGCTGCAAATCTGGGACTAGACTAAGACGTCACATACAGAAAATGGAATTTTTATAAAGGTAGCAGAGGACACAGCAGGATGGCAGCAGAAAGATATTTAGAGCACACCTGCCTGGAAACCAGGAGGTCTAGACTTCAAGCACTCCTAAATCTGAAGAATTTAAGCTCATGTCTCAGAGTTTTAAAATTTTCTTCATCACCAAACTAACAGTGAGGGAAAAGAGAAGGACATAGCGCAAGATGACCCATCAGGGCAGAGAGCAGGTAAAACAAGGTTTGGCTAGAACATAGCAAATAAAGTCTGTGATCTTGGGAGGGAAGAGCCAAGGGCTCTGGTACGTGAATGAGCACTAGACATAGCCCAGACATGAACTCAGGAATGGTCTCTTCCCAAAGTTCACCTCAGAGGGGAGGTAGAGAAGAACAACCAGAAGTAGATCAAACCTAGCAAGAGTTGTGATTAAACAGTCCGTAACAGCTACAGCCCAACAGGCTGTGCCTGGCAAAAGGCTGTCCTCTCTGATGCTTTCCCATCTCTCCACAACCTCAGAAAAGGGCTCTAAGACCTTCCTGTCCCCCAGCTCAAACCCTACTCTCTGGTGTTTCACTGTCAACACAAAACGTGTCAGCACCTTGCTTCAGGGACAGTTTCCCTACATTTCACTACAGTCATCGGTAAAATGGGTAAACATTTTCTGTGGAAGCAGAAAGCAGAACCAAGAGCTCTGCCTTCTAACCACAGGCTTTGCTGTCATTTCTTGTCCTACATGTGTGATTTCTCCTCTCATGAATCTTGATTGTCCTTCCCGCACAGCAACACAGCTTCCACAATAGGGACAGCAATTATCTTCTCTTATCCCAGAGTAGACCACAGTAAGAAGTAGTAAATTTTAAATGCCACATACTGAAAAGAACCTACAAGCCATTTCCTTCCACTTCTCAGAGCATTATATCCACTGGGAGGATGCACGAGAGGTGGACAACAGGTCTTTCTCCTTCCAAGCTTGAAATATATATATAAATACATGTTGCCAAAACTATCACACTTTGTGCTGGACTCAATACTCTTTGCACACACCAGGCACTCAGAGGACACCTAGCAGACCAGGACCTTCAGGGATATAACTGATTTGTCATTTCTAAATAGGCTGCAAATGAGGCTACTTCTATTCTCAGCCCATCTGGGGACAGTGGTGCCTTTGAACTCATTTAAATGATCTTTGTCTGTCTTTTCTTTCCTAGCCAAAACCATGGCATCTATGTCCTCTCAGGCGCCTAAGCAGGCTGAATTTTCATGGAGCACTCCTGAACAAAGATGCCTAAATTAAGATTGAGTTACACTTTAGGTTCCTAAGTGCTTTTTTGGATGTCAACCAGACTAAGAAACTTGCCCAAGGTCACGCAGGAAGTCTATGGCAGGAAAGGAAACTGATCTGGGGTCTCTGAGGTCTAGGACTAGCACCCGCAGCAGTAGAACATCTTTCCTCTCCCTGCTGCTCCTATCAAACCTAAAATGACACAAAAGATCAGAAAAGCTAATGACAGGGATGAACAGGTTTTGGAATCAATTAATCTCATCTACGAGACTCTGAAACATGAACTATACTTACTTTTATCCATTTATTACTTTCTTACCCTCTGCAAATGATTGCAGAAATGCCAAATCCATCTATTTATAAAGCAGTGAAACCGTCAAGTGTTCTCTAATGTACCACTTCCAAGTGCAAGCAATATATACTGACCAGCTCGTAACTATCTTGGCAAGGATTCACACACCTGTTAGGATTTTAATTTATCAAAGACAGACATATTTATATTTATGTCTACGGCTGCATGCTCATGAAATAGGAAAGGATGTTAAAACAACACTACTGCTTTAAGAGCAGCCAGGAATCTCAGAGTTAAGGTTTGTTGCTCTGTCCTTAGCTCACCCGTGCTACCCACAGCTCTCATATATGCATAGAAGCAGCCCATGAACATAGCTGATACATGAAAGAAAAGAGTTTGAGGCAAAGACCAAGAGCCAAATCCAACTGGAAAAACACCAGTTGAGTTCATAGGGCTCTGGAATGGCCATGCCGAAATCAACCAACCTTTAGCAAATGTCAGAAAAAAGCCTGAATTGTACCTACCATTGTCTAGACGACGCGGTGTTCAGATTTGGCATGTTTGATTTTTCTTTGATTAATGAAAGAGATTATAACAGGCTTTCCCATTTGAAGACTGTTAATATTCTTCCCGCGTTATAATGGCCCCCAAGGATTTCAGGGAGTGTACAGGCACTCCCACTGATTCCCTGCCGTTTTCTGCAGACTCCGTGCAATTTCAATAGACCCGTTTCTTTCAGACCCATTACACACATAAGTGATACACCCCCATTATCAGCAGATCATTGAAGTGATAGATCGTAATGACTCCTTAGGAGGTAGACTGTATATCAACCTGCAGCAGAGTGTGTTTTATAGACCAGGTATAAATTCCATAGGAAATGCTGACAGATCCTTGACTGAAACAGTACCCAACAGCACCTTGACTGTGCAGTGACAGTAAAAGGTTAGGCACTGCCCTGTCCTCAGTCCACAGCAAAACTGAGGTTAATGGGAGTTGCACACTTGGAGGAAGAAGAGTCTCAATCCCAAAGTTTATAAAAAAATCCTGTTAATTTTTTTTTTTCCCCTCAAGCACACTGCTTTTGTAGTCAATGTTAATATTCTAATAATCTGTTTATTTGGTAAAAAGGTTGATTAGGTTCTATTTACTTTTTATTCTTGCCTTCTGCCTTGTCTGGACTGCCAGCATTTTCTGAAACTAATCCTGGTAAAATATTTATCTCCATTCTTGACAATGTGAATTAGTTTCTACCCCTAATCTTCCTAACTAATGTCTTACCATCTCACCAAAAAAAGTTGGTCATCCACAGGATGCTATATTTGAGGACATTCCACATCATCTTATCATTGTAACTGCAGTCACCACCTCTAAGATGAGTCCAAGATGGGGACACTTCATTAAAGAATATTCATCCTCTGGCCTGGCTATCAATTAATAATTTTCTGTGTCATCGCTGCATATACCCCACAACCCATCCACCACCCACACAGTCCACTCCTTGAAGGCACCACCCCAAGGTGTAGAGGTTTGATATAGCACAGTCAGTGTGAACTTGAGCAAGCTAAATTTTGTGAAGGTAACAGCACTTCATGCATTATCATGAGGGCCTGAGGAAAGGGAAAGGATCAAAATAAATAATTAACAACAGAGTACTACAATGGAAAAGTATTTTAGGTGTACCAGACAATACTGTAAAATGTAAGTATACTTCTAACCTATTTTAGGTAAAGAGGCATTAATCCCTTTTTTATGATGTACTTAATTTCCTTTTTTTATAAGAGTTTAACATTGATCATTGCACCTTCTAATAAGTTTCTGAATCATTCAGATATATTGTTCTAATATTAATTAGTTGTGTTTTATAACTGAATTTGCAGGACAAAATAGCATCATTTATGACAAGTAAACAGATAGCACTCATTGTAATAGCATCTTCACAGATTTTGAATTAGAAGATTTATTAAAAATACAATTAACTGACAAAACTGGAATTTCATAAACAACACAGTGTGAACAAGAGGGACTCCCACTCTGGGACTTCTTTATTTCCATGCAAGTTTTTAATTTCTGTTACTTATAGCCTTAAAAACAAACTTTTCAGGATAGAGGCAATCTTCTTCCTGGAAAGACTGTAAAACCTGTACAGCAATTCTTGACCAGGACAATGAAAACTACACACTTCACTTCTAATAAAAGTACTTCAGTCATAATTGACTGGCTGAACAACCTGAACACTTCACTTTTGTTGTTCCAGGGATGGATTCTGGACACATCTGTGTACAGTTTATATAACATAAAGTGCATTTGTTTTTTACAAACATGCTCCAATACAGGCATAAAACTTATACTAACTTGCATGCAGTGTATGTAACCACATGCAGTTAGTAAGACTAACACACTAAAGAAAACTAATAAGCTGCTAGCATCCTCAAAGCACAAGTACTGTGTGCTGCACATATCTTATTTCTAATTAGGTTCTTAACAGCTACTGGTTGTTCTTCATTCACTGATCAGACTGATCAGAAAGAAATAAAAGGGCAGTGATTTGTGTACATTTTCTGAGCCATAACCTTTATATTATTGTTACAATTATGTTACTTTACTCCTCTTCCAGCAAGTCAATTTCTAGTGTTGTGAAGAAAAACAAGTACACACATTACACTGAGTTTTGTGAATTTCCTGGAGTTCCATATAACTTTTGGTCTAGCTCCCATGGCACAATCTCAACTGTAAAGTAAAGTTTGGCAGTCTCTGAATTTCAGAAACAGTTCAAGAAGTATACACTCAAAGGAAAATGAATTCTAAATTGCAAATATCCCTGCTATCATATAGACTTGGCTCACTTTTTGCCCCAATCCCTTTATTTTCATGATATGTCTCATCTTGGTTAGCTCATTGCCAAAGGACAAGTTTACGGCAACTTTAAAATGGTTTATATTGGCTTGAGGGAGCGTTGCCCAGTCAGGGTTTAGTCAAAAATGGTTTATGTTGACATGACTCAGGTCTGGGCACTCACTTGCCTTCATTTTCTTTCCAGTTTACCACACTTTCAAACTCAATGACATACATCCTTGCCTGGAGGCAAGGGTTTTTTTCCATAGACACTTGAAACTTTCAACCATACTTCTGCTTTTACTTTGGTTATAGACTTCAACAGTTTCTTGGGAGGAGGTAGGTGCTGATACCAAAAAGCATGTTACGGAATGAGCTTAAAACCTAATGCCTTATAGAAACCCTGTACAAACAAACAAACCAGTACAATGTAAGTAAAATGCATATTTTAAAAAATAAGTTTTTGTACTCAGAAAGAAGGTTCCATTGAATATTTCTGAATTTAAATACAACCAACAAGCTCGAAATAGCAGCCTGAATAAGGAGTTCTTTAACAGTGACAGGAAAATCTTTCATTACAGTAGAGCCATACTGCATGGAGGCTCTTGACTGTCCATCTTGACACCAGAGGTGCTAAACTGCAAATTGGTCTTACACCTATTCATCTGTGCAAGGCAGAAGTATACTTACCCACCGTTCCCACTACTTATAGTTCTGACTTAATGTGTTGCTTTGAAAATTGTCTGTCATTAGGAGGAAATTGAAATACTTAGATTTTTAGCAAGTCTTCTAAATAAATAATAAAAAACATAATTTTTTTTTTGCCAGTTCTTTTTGTGTCTTCTACTTCATGTATGTCTTGTTACCTCATTGTCTCTTCTTGCTACCTACAGTCTCTGTTGGCACTTCCCTTAGCCTGTCTGTCTTGTGCAGCGGAAAAGAGAAAGGAAAGTCTTGCATACATTTGTGTGTTATCTGTCCAGTAGTCTGGTCATTGCTGTTTTCTGCAGAATGCGGGTAGCTCTTCACAAAGAGCTCTACACAACTTTTCCTGAGTTATGCTGCAAAGTTATTTCAGCCAGTTCTAGAGTCAGTAAGCAACAAAAGTGGCTTAGTCACTTGTACTCACTCTCCATTTCTATACTGCTCTAAGAGATGCTGGTGGACTTAATTTACATGCATGATCCAAAGTGGCTTTGGAACACAGAATTATCTGAAAACTCCTGAGAAGTTGAAGAGGGAAAAGAATGTTTTCTAAACATTCATTTCAACCTGAAAGCCTGTTTTCTGTGCTTCAGAAAAAGACAAACCTTTGATTGCCTTTATTCCATTCCTGGCAAAAGCTCAATTTAAGGCAGGCTTAGCTGGTCAGTAATGCATTGACAGCTTTTGCTTCCATCCAGCCCGTTAATTTTGATAGTAGAGAAAAACAAGTATATCTGGCTGTTATGGACAATGGTGAATGACTCAATGTAACCAAGGGTGGCTTTAGAAGAAGCACTTAGAAGATTGCAGCCCTCCCCTCCGCGCTGCCTGGAGAAAGAGGTCACATACCACCAGGAGAGAGCTTGAGCAGCCTTATCATCCAGCCTTGGGGGGTAAAAGCCTCACTGATCTCTGTTTCCATTTGCATGACCTGAGACAACAGTTGAGAAAAGAGTCATCTGCATCTGATCTGCATCTCAAGTGGTCTAACTTAATTGCCAGCACTTGAAATTTCAACTGAGGTCACCCATTATTCAATAATATGCAAGAAAAGAGAGGGCTCCTCGGAAGATCTCTGCAGTCTTTCAAAAGCAGTGACTTGTGCCCTAAGCTCCAACTTTTGCCATCTGTTTCTTGATTTTTCTGCCAGCTCAGCTAATGTCAGGGGAGTAGGTAAGGATATCCCTGAGACATAACATCTTGTTCAGGTGTCCAGTACAACATTGTCTTTCTGTCATGCTTATAAACCTAGCTCACAACTCTTAAACATGTATCATAAACAGCCTGTACTAACATGTTTAGTCCTGGAAAATACTGTTTTCTGCATATTCTAATCTCAAAGGGATTCACCTCCTACTTATTCCTTATAGCTCAATGAATTTAGTTTTATGCTTCTGCTGAAAATAAACACTAGTTTTCTACATGTGAGGAAACACAATAAAATTGCTGCTTAACAACTTTTGCTTAAAAGTAAAACAGTATTCACAATTTACCATAAAAATATAATGACCCATTCATCCTTTATTTGCAGAACTTCCTTCCTAAAGTATTTGAAGACACGTGATGTTTTCCCCAAAGACAAAAGCACTCCCAGCTTTCACAGTGTGTTTACTTGATGGTTCCCATTGGCAGCTGTAGCCATAACAGAAAACACTTGCCTTATTCCATGGGGCCACAGGTGAAGAGGACACATATAGATCTTCATTGATGATTATGCTAGGCCCAAATGGACAAAGATTTGAGAGAATCAAATTATTCCTATTGGCCAAAATGGCCTTTGATTCAAGCTTCACACTTTGATATTTTTCCTTTTCAGTACTTCAGGGAGGACTAGAAGATGAGACACTATTAGCCATGATAGAAGGCACTACCACCATATGTGAAAACATCTCATCATAGCGCGGGATTTGTCATCTCATCCTGCAGAAGGCTAAATAATGTCTGGATTTCACATATTAATGTGTGCTGGCAGAAGAATACTATGGATTACTAAAGTAATGGTAATTTTACCCTTTAGATTATGGAAAAATACGAAGGAGAAAAAAGACTCAAACTCTAATATTTTACTAAACAGAAAATTGGTCATTTTGTAATCCCCAAAAGTGAAATCCTATTTATAGCATCAGTGAAATCAAATAGTATGCAATCACTCTGAGGTTTGCAACATTTGACAAATTGTAATTTTGTTCTTCACAAACTCCTAAACACTTCCTGCTAAGTGACAACAAGCATCAGCAAGTTTCAACAAACCTTCTGCAGCTTCTTTATCTCACTATAAAGAACAGATGCCGTTTGGGGGCTGCTGTGAGCTCTTCTGTTCTTTGTGTAATATGCACATGTATATGAGAGTGCACATCACACAAAAATGTGATAGCCAAGGCCCATCTCAAATACTTTTTCTGTGGTGCACGGTAGGCAAACAGCTGGCTCCAGGCAAGAATCCTCTGTCAATCATGGCAAAAACACAAGCCACGTGCAATTTCATGGCAAAAGTGACAAAATTTTCAGCATTAATAACAAAATTATTTAGGCCACTAAAATGTACAAAGATGCTCCAACACTGTTTTCCAGTGTGTTTGTGAAAATGATTACCTATTTCTGCCCCTCACCAGTAGCAAGAAGGAAGTATCAAAAGTATGTAAGTTAAATAGAGCTGGTGGTCCCAGAAAATAATTACTTTCAGGCTATCAGGGTGCTTTTAAATCTTTCAGCAGAGAGCTTCCTATAAAACAAGAAGCCCAATGAACTACAGATTTCAGGATGGTAGGAATTTCATGTCATGATGTCAGAACAAACATCATCTACATGCTAGAACACTGTTAAGTAAAGCTTTGAACATCCAAGCCTTTGCCAGTACACACTTTTCTTCCATTCCAGGCTTCTTTATAATAAGGAGTAAAAAGACAAACTTAAGAAGTCTCACTAACTACACAGAAAAAGAGAGATTCATCATAAAGATGAGAAGGGACTTGGGTTTGGAAGGTAGGAACATTCCTGATGGAGAAGCAAGAAGACATTCAGCTAATGAGGAGCATAACATTAGAGACAATGCAGGAAGAAAAAATGAGAAATAAAAATGGATCTCTTCAGGGAGGGGAAAGAAAATTAGCAAAGTCAGAGATAAACAACTTAGAGGAAGTACAAGGGGACTTATGAAAAAGGAGTACATCTTAATAGAAGTATGTCTGGAGACAAGCAGTGCCAATTTACCCTACTGTTAGCAGGTAGGCAGCTGCATCATTATACAAGTGAAGAGAAGGTAGAAAACACACATGTTGGAAGAATATGGTGCCTGCCCTGCAGTTACCTTGTGATCCCATTTTTTCCATCCTGAGTAGTCTTCCAGTTTAAAGTGCCCAAGTTTTCCATTTATAAATTTTCATTGGAAAATGTCATTTCATTGATTCCAAAACATGTAGGAGAGAACACATCTGTTGCAGCAAATACAGACATTTTGTTCAGGAAGACTGTACTATGCATATCAGAATAACCAAAAGGCATAGTGACAAGAGCATCTTCCTGGAGGCAGGAGACCCATGTCCAGGTTCTGTTCCCCTGGAGTTAGAGCAAAGATTTCAGCTTCAGCCTTTCCCCAGTAAGCCCTCAAGGCTATCCATTACTCTTGATGGAACATTTTCAATCTCAACTATTAGAGCAGCTCTATTTTGTATAAATTGTATTAAGTATTCATTGAATTTTGGGCTTCAACACCAGGGGTTAGTGCCCTAATAACCTGGCTATTCTAGGAAGACATGAGGCAGGGCAGAACGTGGTAGGAATCACATAATAAGACTCAATGGCTTTTATAAACTTCCTCCATCAAGCTTCACACTCCATCACTGCTGACCTCACTTCTGGGAGTCCTGACACCTTTGCAAACCTCCACTTTCCAGTTAGGCTACGATTATATCACTGGGAGAATTGATTGAGATGTTTTTGGCAGGCCCTCTGACTCCTTTTTACCCTGGGAGAATACTAAGGGGCTTGGATTTAACATGATAAGACGTAGAACAATTTAGAAGTAACATAACATTTTGGAATTAATAAATAGCTTCCTGACCAAGTCTAATCCTAAGGATATATTAAAATAATCCATTTTTATTTTACTTTAAAAAAATAATTTAAAACAAAACAAACCAACGTAAAACTGGAGAAGAGCAAAAATAAATTGTTGAATGCACAAGTTGGCTGGGTGTTTACCTCTATACGTTGTTCTTTTTTGAAGCAGAGATGTCACCAAAGTACCTGTAAGGGAAAGTCAATGAAAAGTAAGGATAAGGGTCTTTGTTTTGACAAAGCATAATTTAACAGTAAAATACTAACATCTGGAGTTTAAAATTACATGGGAAAGCTTCACTTGGAAACAACATGGAGAGACTTTTGCTGTTGTTGCAAGCCTCATCTAAAAATGCCTCTTGCTGCCACCACAATAAAGTTAAAGCATTAAATATGCTCATACTGTAAGTTAAATAGTTCAGTTAACAAGAATGGCAACAGACAAATGAGAAATATGGGAGCTCAGCACTGTAAAGCGCAGCCATTCATGCTTATTGACTTCCCTGGGCTTGTTCCACAGTGATTGCTCGTTTTCAGTTTGTATGAGCCAGCCTCTTGATACTTCATTAATTCATCCATCCTCCATGTGTAGCATTCACTGCACAGACACCAGGTCAAACTCTTAAACACGGTACTGGACTTGATCAGCCAAAATCCTTGGCAAAGTAAATGCAACCTTCACTCTACCCAGGGGTTTTGCTACGCATGTCAAACAGAGGAGAGTGAAAGCATGCAAGAGGAGAAGATTCACCAAGTGAGTGGAGCAGGGCAAGGTAAGATTAAAAGGGATGATTGCTGCCTCTTTTTTCTTCTTCTTCCTGTGCCCATAGGATCAGTTGTGTGGAGCACTTATTACACAGCTCATGACCAGAAGTTGACTTTGTCACACTGTGGGGTCCTAATCTACATGACAGCTGGAAGAAGGAACGGACTTGGAATCCCACTTCAATGTGCAAGCCTCCAGATATGCTGTAATTCATAGGTGGCATTTTCCAGTGCTAGATCTCACCAGTATCCTCAGACCTAACAGGAGCAAGGAAAAGTGCTGGGTCTGCAGAGGGAGGTTTCAGTAACTTTGAAGGCAATTGGAGACAATTCTGATGTATACACCACACCTTGTCAACATTGTACCAAAGGTTAAAATTGATCTATCATTTTAAAATTCAAGTCCATATTCTCCCTTCCAATACCAGAAGGAATCTCACTGTATAAAAGATAGAGAAAAACACTGGTCCTGTTCTTTAGTACTTTTCATTCTCTAAATGGTCTTTTTGTGCTTTTATATCTTTAAAAGTGTAATGTCTTTTCCAACTCAATTCTACTCCCCACATGAAGAGTTCATGATAAACTGAAAATAAACAATTTATTCCAATTTCCTAAGATGATAGAACATGGGGTGTATTTCACAAACCCTCATTTAAGCAAGACCTTTGAGTTTACGTGATAATGTACATAAGGTCTGCAAAATCAAATTAAAAACAAGCTTTACCATAATGTCTTCCCTCTGCCACAAGTAGGTCAGTAATTTCCCTGTCATTATCGATAACTTTTTTTTTCATTCTTTGTTCATGTATCTAATTCCAACACAGCTGTCACACAGAAGAGCTGAGATAAAAATCATTGTGTTGTTACAATACTTATGAGCCATTTAAACTTACACAAATCAAAAATACACTTGTCTCTGCCTCCTTTCTTAAATAATCCTTTGACCTATCTTGATTATCCAGGGACCTAAAAAATGACATCCAGTTTGAAAAGTTAAAAAATCTAAAAATATTCCTGCTATTATTCAACAAATCTCTTTCAATTTTCTGTGTTTTGAAGGCAAATAGTATGTATGACAAACAATGACAGCATATTTTCAATAGATGCAGGTGAAAGGTATATCTGATCTCTGACATCCATGTGTCATCTCAGTAGTGAATGTTATAAAAATTTACCAATAGCTTCAAGATCTTTGTGGTTGTCAATGAGTTGTGTACAGTTTACATTTTTTGCTTTGAATTTCAATTTCAGAACACGTGAAAATAACCAAACTAGAGGAAGTGTCGAGAAAGAATACAAATATTCATATATTGCTGAGAATGAGTGGTACAGTTATTTCAGGTTTTAATTGCCAGCATAGCGTGCTGGCCAATCTCAATATTAATGAAGAAAAAAAAAGGGTGTTTACATCAGGAAATGGAGCATGACAGTCACGACCTACAAAAAGCAGAATACATTTTTTAATCTTTAGAACAAAGAGTAGTTTTTGGTGTTGTATTTTTGCTTGAACAGACACATTACTGAGGACCATATGATTTGCAAATCTGGTTTAGTTCATCTGAAAAATCTCATGGATCAGGAATGTTCTTTTTATCTCTTAATCATTTTGCTTGGTCCCCAAATTAAATGCAATTCAAACCTCTCTATCAATATGCATTCAAAATCAAAATTTCCCATTAGAGCTATTTGTAACTAAGAAATGTGTGCCTGTTGACACAAGAGCAAATGACATGAATGAATCTGCAGACCTCAAGAGAAAAAAGGAAAATGATACCATAACAGCCACCCGTCTGGTACTGATTTCATCGTCTTTCCACCCAAATGTTTTCTTCAGCTTTCTTTTTTAGCTTTCTTCTAGTGACATATTACAAAAACCTGGATACCTTGCTCTCAAGGAAAGCTTTTTTTGTGTGCATGAACTCAAAGGAATACCAAGAAAAGCTTTTTTGTGTGTGTGTGAACTCAAACGAATACCATATGTAAAGTACTTATAGCAACATTATATACAAAAGTGCTAATAGAACAGATATTGCAAAGCTGAGAAATGCAAGTACATATTGAGGTTCACAAAAAAAGAACATGGTAAACCACTAATGATCTGATAATTTCATAGGTCTTACTCAAGTTCAGGGCAACATTAAGGAGACTACAATTATTACTCAGCTCTCATGCTTTCAGTCATGGTGCCTTTGAAGAATGAGTTAGGGTCAATCAAACCAAAAACTTATCACTGTCATAGTGTGACTGATTACCATAACATCTGATTTCAAATTAAAAAAGACTATTTGGGGTCTGGGAGATGCTGGGTCTGTGTTTTCTAGCTCTTACTATCCTCAGATTGCTGTAGATCTTTACTATTTCTCCTTCTGCTACCATTCTGGTGCTTTTCTGTTTTTCACTCAATCTTGCTAGTTTTTAATCCATCACAGTCTGCCCTAGCTTGCTTCCACCCGCAGCTCTAACCTAATACTGTTCCCCCCCCACACCCTTCTATTATTTTCTCTAAGGAAAAGGAGGAAATTTCAAGTCTCATCCCCAGCACAAGAGAGGAAATAAGTGAACAGACACGTGTTCTCTACCAGGAGAAACAGAATTGTGAAACAGTCTGATAAAAATCAGCATCTATCTCATATGTGCTGACTACCAAATATTTGTAAGTAAGTGACTCGTTTCCCAGCAACAATATATACTGGCAAGCAATGATGAATTTTTTTCTTTTCATGATTCAATACAAATTTTTAGTACCTCAAATGAAGTCGCTCATTCTTCATAATAAAATATAGAGTAGAGGTAGAATAAAGTTGAGCAAAATTTAGAGAAAGGGATGATGATTCATTTTGCCCTGATTACAAAGAAAACACTGGAAGGTTTGTTAAAATTTGATGTGGGTATCATTAGTCCTTAAAATTTACTATCCCAGACTCCTTGTTGCTCCTAACACAATGCAGTCAAATGTAAGAGTAACACCTATTAAATTGTCTGATAAAATAATGCCTTCAGTTGCAAACTTCTGGCCCAACTGAAACCTAGGCCTGGGTTTAAGCTGGCTCTAGGCACAGCCCACAACTTTGCAAATATATATTCTTAAACCTATGCCTGTGCATATGCAATGAGCAGTACCCACGGTCATTTCAAACTCCACTTCCAAGCAAAGAGTTTCAACTCTCTGATTCCTAGTAGGGGAAAGAAGACCCTCAAGACCACTGCTCCCCCAACCCTGTGTTTCAAGTACTCAGACTGATAACTCACAGGTAAGAATCTCTCTTCCCATCATATCAGCCTGAGCAATTGGGAAGAAAAATCACAACCTGTCTCCCACTTGAGGAAAGAGAGACGAAGGGACAGAGATAGAGGCAAGGAAGGAGTGAGAAGAGGTCTGACAGCAAGAAGAGATCCAGGCTAATATGGATAATGGCAAAACCACCAATTCCTTTTTCAGCATTTGCAACCCCAGGGAGGCCAATTCTGAGAAGATCATATTGTTCAAACAATGGATTGATCGGCATGTTCATGGGCTGCAAACAGGCCAGCTTGCGGTAGAGAGGGGGTGGTGGGGGAACAAACAAGAGATTTGGAGCTGTCGGGAACCGGGAGGGAGGCCAGCCAGGCATACTCTGCGCCATCAGCCTTGACATGTGGCCATGACTGCATAAAGAGTAAAAACGCGGAGGAAGAGAAGTTAAGTAAGGCCATGCCAGAAGAGTTAGCTCAGCTAAGATCTGTCACGGGGAAGAAAAATGATTTTGACGCAGAAGACAGAGTGTCTGGGTAGGAGCTGCCATTGGAGTGAAGAGGAATCGTGCTCTGAACATAGGCTAAACACTACAGAAAAACAGATTGTAAGCATCTAAGCCTGAGTGACCCCCAAACCAATAAGCATCTCTGGTTTTGATCTCCCTCACTTCCTTGGAAATTTAATATTTTTTTTAGTATTTCTATTTTTTTTTTTAGTATTTCTCAGCCTTAATTGTATTCTATAATAGCCATAATACAAAGCTTAAACACATTAACTTAAAGCTTTACTGCTAGCTCCCTCTCATTTGAGGGAGTAATTTAAGCGTCTGTGCTCTGTTGAAAAACTTTTTATGTTAAGAAGTGACAGGATTGATGTCAAGGTAGAAATAACTCCACATTTGACACCTAAACCTACTGCAATGTACAGCTTAATGGAAAGCCTACAAAGAAAGAAATTTGTTTCCTGAAAAAATTTATATCAACATTAAGTTTTGTGGCATTTTAGAAGTCAATCATAAAAAGACATCCTACTTCAGAATTTAGGTTATTGTGGATTTACCCAAATAAATGTTTTATTGTCCAAGGCTAGATCAAGCAAATACTGTAGAATTGTAGTAGATCTGTAGCACAATCATCGGCTTTGAAGGCCTGATGCGTACACCATATGGGTTTCATGGTAGGTGACTTTGAACTAGCTGCAATTTTTGGCCACTGCCAAATCAAAATGGACATTCTGAGGAGAGGAAAAAAGATCACACGCCATCGTATAGCTGAAGCAGAAAAGTGGTTTGTGTCTGGGGCTCTTTCTTTTAAGATACAAGACCACACACATGAAAGTCTTCCAGGGTGTAACTTCTTATAGAAATGCACTGACAGCAGCAGTGAGTTTTTTAAACATTTATTAAATCACTTCACAACAAATAGTAACACATCGAGTGCTATCCTCACTTGTAGCAGTCTCATTCTAAGAGGGAAAATACTAACCAAGCAATTTTTTAACTCTTTAACATATTAATTTAGTTAATATCTAAGATATAAGTTTCTCTAGGGCTTCCCTAGCAGTTCCTTTACTCCGTACAAACATCAGGATACAATATATCCGTAAATGTGAATATTGAAATTAAGAAATAACTTTCTGATTGTTGAACTACCTGTATTTCATAAGTCAAGCAGCGTGCACATTCTCTAGTCTATTGGGCACTCAGGAAAAAACCTGAACACACACTGGTACTGTATGTCTGTTAAATTCACGGGAGGCTCAGATTTCATAAACTACATATTAATATATGTCATGGATTTGGGTGAAGTAGGATTTGGTGCATTCAAGTTTATTTTGCAAAATAAAGGAAGAAAAGAAGTAAAAATACAGCCTTAGAGCTTTTTTTTTTCTTTTTCATGTTCTTGCAAAAGTTAAGCAGCTATCTCTCAGGCTTTTTTCCCTCCATTTTCTTCACTTTGCTAAAAGCTTTGACAAGGCAATGATTTTTTCCCCTAGTTAAACACTTTCACTTCTTACTTGCCCAACTCCCTACTTACTGTTCGAAAAATTTCTCTGCAAACAGCAGCATAGGGTATGAACAGGGAGATATTTTCATATATGTTTTAACTGAAATGTCATTAATTGTAAATTAAAAAAACCCTTTAAAATATAGTTTATTCTAATATTTGCCTTAGAAAATTTATTTTGTGCACCCAGTGATTTTTATAATCAAGTCTTGCAGCCCTTTTTTTCACATGAAAACTCATTAGTCCCGTCCCTTCCCTTCCCCTCCCTTCCCTCCTCTCTCCTCTTTTTTTAATACAATATGGATACAGAAGATGAACTGCAAATAAAATCTCCTATACAGATACAGAAGAACTACAGCAGGAAAACCTGTTGGTGTGGTGGCAAGTGGCTACCTGCCTGGTGTATAGCAGAAGACAAGCTGTTTCCTGAATTTGCAATGAATAAACTCCACTGACTTATGTTTGCCATTGACCACACCACTGAGCAGTGATTTCAGATCACCAGAGAATAAGGTAGCTTCTCAAAAAGGGGAGCACGTATTTTGCAGAGGGAAACGTGCCCATCGTGGGGAGGGGAGGATGAGGAAGCTGAAAAGAAAAGCAGCCCTAAGCAGATGTCACTTGACCGTGCCTGTTTTCCCCTTTCTTCTTCCCTCTCTGTTTTTTAGCACTGATCTGAAGCATGTGAGGTTTATTTTGAGCTTTTGAGCAGGTGGGCGGGAGGAGTCAGTGCATCCAGTGCCTCGGACTACATTGTGTGCCCTGAGTTTACTTTTTTGGCAGAACAGGGACCTCACCCCTTCTGCCCCATTTCTTCCTTCCTTTATATAAAGGCACATTAAGACAAAGTGGGGAAGGAAGTTGCTGTAGCAGTGTGATGGGCCAGGGTGAATATCCTCTTTGGAGGGACGTGGAGCATACAGCACAGACAGGGCAAGCATTAGGTCAGGATGCAAACGGCTGGGGATTTGGGGAAAAGAGGAGGGGAAAAGAGGACCATGGGGTGGTGGGAAGATAAGCCCATGAAGTGCCTGAGAACCCAGCAGCCCTGAGCCCCACTTCTCAATTTGGAAAATACCTGTCCAATGCAATGCAAATAACCATATTTGTTACACACAAAACAACAAATTTCACTCATTTATTATGTCACTAATTCAGCGGTATAACTCAAGGACTTCAACACTACTAATAATCAAGAAACCATGCCAATGACACCAGGAGTTAGTATTATAGCATTGTGAATAAGTATTACGCATAGCATAGGTACAGGGAATCTGAACAAATAACACTGGATATTATTCCAAATGCTTGAGTTTGTTGTCTTAATGAATAGCTTTTTTGTTATAAGTATTAAGAGCTAAAAGTTCATAGCCACCTACAGCACCAAAAAACCCCCCAAATTTACAAAGTTTTTTGACAAGAAAAGACAAAAAAGAGCAAAGAAAAGACAATATCATTAACTGCAGTAGATTTTTTTTTTTCATCCTTTGGGTTACTTGTTACAACCACTGTTAAAGTGAAGAGTAAACTAACCACTTTATTCCTCCTGTATGCAGGGAGGTTTGGGGGTTTCCTTACCTTTTCCTTTTTTTTTTTTTTTAATACTTAGCCAATTCTTGACCAATGTTAATAAGCATGCTTGAATACCAAGTCACTGTTGAATACTCTCAAACTGCTCTCTCACCGTCCACAGAGAGAAAGAAGTTTCCAACAAAATTTGAATAACAGATTTGAGGAACTTGTGATCAGGTGAAAAAGTCTGCCTAGATAATTCAGTGTGAAATATTAATTTAGGTTTCCTGGGAAAGGTCTTTATGGGTTACTCTATCACTAGCAGTAAAAGGAAATAAAAAGAAGTTGAGATATCACAATTTTGAGAAGTACTCAGAAAAGCCAGCGTGTTTGGGGTTACATGCACATTTCAACACCAGTTTCTATCCTTTGTTTAGCAGAATACTGGTGCACAGATGTTAAATAGATATTCTGGTTTGGGGCCGAGAGCCCAAGATTCTGTTCTTCCAACTAATTACTTTAATTTTACAATTAGAGCACAATGCTCTCTCCTCCCTCCTCCAAATGCTCCCTCTCTCCCTCACTGTTCCCATAAGTAAATCCTACATGCTCAGCTCCATCAACCTCCTATCCTCTAACTCATTCGCATGCTCCCCTTCCTCCTATCAGGCAAATAATTTTTTGCTTTTACAGAGAGAAGATGCTGGCAAACACATGATCCCTTTTTTTTTTTCAGCAGAGTTTAGATGACAGTGAATTGACCTTACCAATGTACAAGTACACATTTCAGCATTTGGAGGGTGAAGAACAGGAAGATTTTAAGGGGTGGAAAGGAAAAAGTAGAGACAGAGTTAGGTTTTCTTATCATTATGGAGCACACAATATAGCAGCATGACCAGACTTTCTGGTCACATAACTATACTGCACAGGAACAGACCAAAAGACATAAAAAAGTAGCTCTGTATTCCTCTACGTATAACAAACACAATTTTGTTACAAGTATTCTGTCACTCCTAAGGCGTGCCAAACATGAAGTTGTTTCCCCATCAGATGGTAGCCTAGGTGTGACATGGGCAGCTTTTAAAAAGGCTATTTGTGCAAAAACCAGTGGAATTTTTGTTATCAGGCAAGCAGATCCCCAGAAATCATCTAAGAACAGGCTTGCAGGCAGGGTAATAAACGCATCTCAAAGTTAAAAACAAACTATTTTTGCCAACGGTTCTCCTTGTGCCTGACCAGAGGTTTTTTAATTATGGACATTGACGGCTCGTTTCAAAAAGTTCCTCTACAACTTTGACAACTGGAGTTTCCACTCTGTTGATATGAAGCTGACTTTTTTGAAGGTAATGTAAGTACTGCGTAATACATTAAGATAGATTTGACTCTTTAATATTTATAAGATTAGCATTTATATTAGACCATAATGAGCTCCAATTAGTATCATTCCAATCTAACCTAAGGTCTATAACCCAATTTTCTTACATTTCAGACATCATCTTGAAGAGTAAGATGGAAAAGAATTGATTGATTCATGACAACATTTTTTAGGGTCTACTGGGAAGAAGAATTGTTTGAGTGATTGATCAGCATTTTTTCATCTGTCGCTTGAGGTATCTTTTATGAAAAATACCTTGTAAAGCTATGAATTCACTGATAATAGCAAGTATTTAGAAATTATCTTTTTTTTTTTTTTGCTTGTTCAAAATCTAAACATTTCCCTTGCTTGTCAAATAAACCTTTAATTAAATTGATTTCCCTTGTTGCATCCTTTTCACAGGTAGATTGTTCAACCGCTTGAAACCTCAAGGTGTTGCCAGGCTGGCATCTAAATAAATTTATCCTGTATAACCCCTGCTGACACCCTGCACTCTGCTCTAATCAGCAACACTGTGACTGATCAGAAAGCCCTCTTTGTGAGGTTTTCAGCTCACATACCCAGCAACCCACCATCTTTTGATTGAGCCTGGTGCATCCATGGAGAGGTGTGAGGTGAAGGAAATACCTCACCCAGGCTGGAGAGCAGTTGCTGGACACACAGAGCTTGTGCTTTATGGAGAAGACATGGCAAATGCCTGATACATACAGGGGGATGGAAGGTAAAAAGAAAGTATAAAAGGGGTATTAACCTCACAGACATGCCAGAAGGATGAGACCCCTCTAACTTCAGGAGTCAGCAGTCAGGCAAGGATAAACTTGTGAGGATAATTATAAACCATGGGCTTTTTCAGAAGGTTGTAAGTTTTCACAAGAGTAATTTTTGCTTCATGCACTTCAGTCAAAACAAAGCTAATTTTTTTTGAAGTATTTCAGCAGAAAAGTGTCCTAAATCAGATACGGCATGGGAATTGTCATAGGAATAAAAACACAAGAGGTGTCAGAATTTGGCACATTTGACCAGTGATGATGCAGTAGGATAAGGCTGAATAAAGATGGAGCTGTGAGAGGACAGTGCTTTGTGTGCAAAATCCCACATCTCCATCACCTGGCCTCTGCAGCATCTCCTTCCTGTAAGCAAGCCCAATGACAGATCCTATTTCTTCTTCTGAGGAATTACACAGAAATTATTATTTCCATATCAAAAGAAAATATATTGACCCTACTGTTCAGCTTATGTAAACCACAAGTAATTTACCTAGTCATATTCATAACACAGGTTAGTGTGCATATACAATCCAATTTACACACATCTCTTCAAGCAAGGTCTCCCACCTGCTCTTGATCACTTTCCCTTTACCCAGTATAGTTCCCTGATAGCGTACACTAATCTGTTAACAGTCCTATGCTTTTGTACATGCTCCCTATTTTAAATTTTACTACATGTAAGTCCTTGTAAACATAAATAAAATAAATATAATATCTTTTCTTGTGAAGTCATATTAACAGATGCTGCTCTGTCCATATAAATGCCACAATAGATACCAATAGTCGCTGAAAACAAAGATCGAAATAACGTTCAAAATGTTACCCTTACTCTCAGTTACTTTAGTCTCTCATGTCTTTCCACAAGATGGGCATATTCTCTAGCACGTAACTCAATAGGAATGACTGTTGCACTGAAATGAATAACATGAGCACACCACGAGCCCACCATGCTGCACTTCACAGCTTTTCTGCCTTCTGCAGGGCTGTGCGTCTCTCTCTCGTCCCTCAGCCTGAAGTTACAAGGCTAAGACCCTATCTCAAAGCCTATTTTCAGGCAATAGTTCCCTGATAGATATGCTTCATTTCAATTTGTTTCATGAGTTATGATTTGTATTCTTGCTTTCCAGTAAAAAGAACAAAATCTGTCACATGTGCCATGTAAGCTGTAAGAAATCATTCCCCTCTTCTAGTAATTTCCATCTTCAATTCAGCCCATGTTATCAAATCCCCCTGAACAAGTATTCAGGTCAGCTCATAGCCAGTAGTCCATCAATGCTGATGGAACATTATTCACCTTGTTTCATGCTTCTGCTCTCTCAGTATCTGCAGAAGACATTAAATGGAAGTATCTGGAAAACAATAATCCTTCATTCTCTTGTTTCATGAAGTAATCTCAGTGATCTCTACTCTCTTGCAGCTCTTCCTCTTTCAAGTAAAATCTAGTAACTCTCTAGTTAAGCTTTGCTTTGCTACTTCAATTTTATACTTTTCTCTATGCCCAGAAATTGTAAAATCAATTTGACTCAACATGCCATGCAGCAAAGGAGGATTATGCAAGGATACCAGTGAAGGTCCTGAAACAGAGATGCCTTTTAGATAGGTGACATAATTCAAGAATACTGTTTCTGCAAACCTTCCCCACTACAGATCATGCACATGCTCATCCATTGAAATCTTTCCTTCTGTGACCCACCAGCTTTCAGGAAAGTGAACTCCTTCAATACATCAAATGTGCTACGCATGTTCTTGCACTCTTGCAACTGAAAATCAACACAGCAATGAGAAAAGGTGTTGCTGATAACAGAATAATAAAAAAAATACTACAGGGTAAAAGAGGAAATCTGTCAAGACTGGAAATGACTTTTCTGAAGTAGAAGAAATGAGATGAAGCCTTAAACATCCACAGAAATTGTGATTAAACACAGCGCATGCGGCATACTTAAATTCAAGGTGACACGGTAAACAGATGTTTGAATTCTTTACCAGTTGTCCCTTCAATGACATACTTCCCTCCCTATCATAAACTGATAGAGGTACTTTAAGCTGGCAGTCTTCAGCTGACATTTCATTGAGGAACCAGAATAATGAAAAAGTCTAATGACTGAATTAGAAAGCGAGCATCTTCCAGTCAAATCCTGTATCAGTATCCAATGTTAAAGGCACCATTGTGGAAAACATCTCAAAAGTAAGGGGTTATTACTGTACTATTTCCTTTGTGCCTACACTCTGTGGTTTTGGGGGGGGGGGGGGGAAGGGGGAAAAAAGGAAAAAAATCCATTTGTTTGCCCTACCTCTTTCTGCATCATCCATGTTGATTGCCAATGTTAGACTGGGGCAATTAAAACAGTGCGAGTGATGAATTTGAGTACCCATTTGATATTGACTGTACAGCACTGGTGGGAAAAAAGAGGTAGTTAGCTAAAAACTCATTAAGTTATGCATGCAGACAGAGAGACTGCACTGAAAACAAACACACAAGAAAAGCTTTTCTGGATCAGACCAAGGGTTCATCTCACTCAGCAGCACGTTTCCAATGGCAATCGGAAGCTACTGCAGAGGAAAACTTAGTACTGGGAAATACGTAACAGTTCCCTTAACACTTTCTCAGCCTTCAGATGTTTTCAGCTCTGGGTCCTCTTGAGCATCGTGTGGCCTTTATTTAGTCAGTAAGCTCCGTTGAATTGCTCTTGCCTGAACCTCTGTAGCTTTCCTTTGGTTGCACACTGTCTCAGCTTTCACGCATTGCTTTAGCAAGGACTTCCATAGCTCAGATACACATTACGAGCACTTCTTTCTTCTGGCGGCTTTCAACATGACTTCTGCTAGCTTCCTTATCCCCTCCAGAGGACCCGATAGAAGTTGCACAATATTAACTCTTTCCAGTAATGTTTGTAATTCCTCTATCCATTCATTACAAATACGCTTATCACCATGATGTCAAGGGGTTCCTTCAGAGCTCGTCCTGCTTTCCCAGGGATGTAGCAACAGCCAAAAATGCTTTAATCCATCTGCATGCAGTAATAAGTTTGTGACCTCAGAGTTAAGTATGCATTTGTGACCAGAAGATTCAATTGCAGCTGAGGGCTCTCAGGAGTTGCTCTCAGAGAGCTCTGATGAGACTTAGTGCAGAATATACCTATCAATGATGTGGTAGGTTTTATCCCAGATGTCCAAGGAGACGTTAATTTTCTCTATACTACAATACTAAAAGAAGGGTGGGAAGGTAGGACATAATAGCAGGTATTCTCTGTGTCAATGTTTAATGCATTTTTTTTTAACTGTTTCAATTAGAAAGTTTTTGCTTCTCAAATGTTTTTCCTAGGATTTCCAATAGCAGATATTTTTTGCTAAAAATGCAAGTAGTTGAAATGGGCACGTGCTATTTAAATACCACAAATGGATTTTTTTGCTTCAAGCAGGCTCCCTTCCACTAGAAAAGAACATTACCTTGCTAAAAAAAATACTTTTTAGAAAACTAGGTCCATTTTTCCACTTGAAGTAAAATGTATATGGCGAAGCCACTATTTATGAGCCAAGATATTTTCAAAAATGAGTACATCTAATTTAAGAAAGGTCTTTGGGATCTGCTTTGAAAACTACAACATAGTAACTTACATGACTTGTACATCTCTTGGGATCATAAACTCAGCTTAAAGGTACAGAAAACAGCAGTGATTTTATCAAGGATTGTGCTTAAAAATAAAATATTTGCTAGAGGTACAATCACTTATTGGTATTTTAAATAAACGGGCAGTCTTCGCTATTTCCTAAAGCCCTTTTGGGGTATCTTGTCCAGAGCAGCATTTCCCAGAGGCTTTTATCATGTCTAGAAAGGGGGCTTATTCACAGAGCATTATTTATGATTTGTCTTCAAGGTATATTCTATTTTTTGGACAACGTCTTCTGTGGAAAAACAAATAGTTCAAGACAGAATACTTGTAGCTTCAAAACTGCCTAAATTTCCCTGTGCCACACAACAAATAAGTCAGCCTCATGTCTTTTGCTGTAAATATTTCAAAATATTTAGCAATGATCTGATCTATGAATGAGGTCAGTGAACTCTGGCTATTAGTGACTCTGACACTACACACAATACTTTGGCACCATTTTCTATGAAAACCAGGAGATCCTTACACGTCAGGTGCTTGCCTGCATCAGCTGGACTGCAAAACCAAATCCTGAGGAGACCTGACATGACTTCAGCAAGTAAATGGAAAGTTGTTGGCCATGTTTTCAATAGGCTCAGTATGTCTCTCCACCTGCTACTGGGCCATTTATCAATGTAGACCAGTAGACACACTCCTGAAAACTGCAATTTTATCACTCAGTGCATTACACCATGCCTCCAAAGTCCTGAAATCCCTTCTTTTATTACTTCAAAGGCTAAACAACTCATTCAGAGGAAAATCACTTACTTTCTGCACCTTAAATCCCCAATCAACATCATCAGGAGCTACTTAGTTTTTTGTGAGATACTCCTCTGGATTTTTTCCCCAAGGACATTTAACTAAAAGGATATATAGCTATTGAGCTGTTTCAGAATTTGAGCAATAGTCTACAAAACGAAAGCTATATTGCAGCAGATGCGAAGAGATGGAAGAAAATGGAGACACTGGAGAGGATCAGCCGTGGTTCTGAATTTCTTGCAGGTGTACAATGATTACCTATTGGATCACACACATCATTGTGCTCTGAAGAGAAAAAAGGCACTCACTGAAGCATGTGTTGCAGGCCAAACTGTTGAATGTAATTCTAACTGCAAAAGGAGAGAGAAATTTGTCCACCATTTTAGCATATATGGTTTTATTTCACTGAAAGCACAGCTGGGAATAATGTGTCCATCCAAATGGCTTGTTTGGAGCTGATGGCAATCTAATCACTGTCTTATTTAGGTTGATAGATTAAGGGGAGCAACAGGCAGTTCAATCAACTCTAATCTTTTCCAGCCCAGAAGCTGTATTTCAGCTAGTGTTGTAGTTGAGGATATTTGTGTTGTGTAATGACTGTGCATAAGGCATTCAATCACCAGGTTGGAAGCCCATGTACACCTGACTAAGTACCTTCTAATACCTAATTTAATGTAAGGTTCTGCATCACCAGATTAAAAAAAATATCTCTATAGCAGCAGGATTAAAGGTCTTTTCAATGTCTATGTTTTTCAAAGTTAAAAGATGGAGTCATCTGTTTTCAGTTTTCATTACTAAAAGGCTAGCTCCTCAAGCTCATTAGCTCTGTTGTGATTGGCTCCTATCTTGCATAATACTTTTGTTCCTTGATGAATAAGCATAGACTTCAGGAGCAAATGATCCTTTATGATGAATATAAAATATGTTTTTCTCTGTATAATGTTGTATGCCAGTTTAATAATCCAAATATTAGTGCTGGTAGAAATTATCCAAAAGTGATCCCACTTGAAAATGTTCCTCTTCCAATCTCATTCCATATGTTCCTATCAACTCCTTTTGCCTATGAATATGACAGAAGAAGACATGGACAACTGGATTATTGAACCTGGAGATTAAAAAATATTTCAGGCTTGAGTGTTTTAACAGCTTGTCCAAGCAGCAGTGTTCATTGCCGTAGCATTTAGTTCAGTTTAGTTCTTGACTATCATCATTCATGACCAAGTAGGTAGGTAATTTTTAGTTTTGATTTTATGATTCCAATCTGACATTCACTATGAAGGATATAGTGTAAGGACAGTGAAATCAGCTTGCTAAGGTAAAACTGGTATTTAGGAGGAAAGACTCTAGCACAAGAGATGACAAAATAGCTGCAACAAATGAAGCATTTATTGTAAGAAGTCATGAGAATTATTTTGCCAATTGTCAGCTAAACATCAAGCATTTTCATGTTAACTTGGAAATAGCAGTCTCCATTGAGAAACCCCAGCAGCTGAAATCCTGCTATTCACAAGAAAATAATAAGAAAAAAACCCTTACTAGACAATATTACTTTGTATTATCTACCAAATCCTATGCATGAGCTCTTCTCTTGAATATCCCCACTTTGTTTCACACTGATGTATTTAATGGCCTCATTTGTGTATTGGTTCACATTTTCATTATATTTTGCCATTTAGCATTCTCCATGATTGTGTTTCATTGAACAGATGCACTACAGTTTCTCTGCAGCAAATTCTATGATCCATAATTAGATGTCAATATGTTTTCTTGTAATGCTATTGTGAATTAAACACATTTTTAGTTACATGGACATTAATTAAAATCATATGCTGAATTGTTATATCTTTTCAAGCCAGTTGGAGAAAATATTTCTGGTTTACTTGAGTGCTGTAGAGCATTCCATTTTATTTTTTCACTAGTTACTGTACTGGAAGAATCTACCCCCATCCCACCCCAAATGACGCAATATTAACGTTCATAACAAGATCAATCCTGCCCTGCGATGCATAGATCTAAGTGCTAAAGAATGCCTTCAGTCATATGCACTTAAATTGCAGATGAGAACACCCTCCCTCTAGGAACTGAGATCTACATTTATTAAACATGACAGAGGGAAGGTGAGACCCAGAGCTTGCCTTCATCCCAGATGTCACCGCCTATACAGGGGCATACTGGAGAATATATGTATTACAGTAGGAAAAAGTCCCTTAAGCCAAGGAAGAACCAGGTCTGTAGTCCCAAACTAAGCACCTACAAGCAAAGTTTAGAAACCTGACCGCTGTTAACAGATAGGAGGAACAGACAGAAGAAGAGTAGTACCAAGATCTTGCATAATCATTGACATGTTTTATATACTAAATGATGTAATCTTTTTTTGCCTGTAGGGGAATCAGTTTTGATGGGCAGGAGCTAAGAATTTGCTTTAAAAAAAATCTATAGCAGTAAGTTTTGGAGGAGGTTTCAAGCAGGTCCCAACAGAATGAATGGCATAAGGCTGGCATAAGATGTGTGAAATAACTGTAAACAGCTAGTGGGATGTGAGCTAGTGAGGAAAAGAGCAAAGAACAGCTTAAAATAATAAGGCGAGCCAGTGAGAACCAATATTCTTCCCTATTATTGTAGGTGGCACGTCCTTCCAAAAACACCCTTTTGGTTAGTGTAACATTTATTTCTACTTCCTACTCACTGAGGGCAAGTTTTGCCTCCACTTCACAGTTGCCAAAGTTTCCAAGACATAAATGATGCGATTCAGAAGAGTAAAAGCAGGCTGAAGAAGTGAAGTTGGAGTTCAGTCTCTCCTCTGCTTGGTGGAGTTTCACTCTATGGAATGTATTGCTGTGGGCTGCAGAAGGGCAGAGACAAGCAGAAGAGGAACCTACTGAAAAAAAAAACCAAACAAACAACTGACTAGTTAGATCCCTTATTTAAACATCCCATGTAAGGCAAAGTAAGGCTGAACTGTTCAAAGAGAGGGTTCTGGTCTGCTCCTTTTTTATTCTTCTACTGTGACACGTCCCCTTTTGCCCAGTCCCTGTCTCCAGAGAGTTTAATTACAGGTGTGAGTTTGCTCCAAGAAAAAACAATGACCTAGATAAGAGCTGAATTCTGCTTTTTCATACAATTGTATCATGCAGCACCATACAAATGTGTACTGCAGTATCTCAGTAGCTTTCAAAGGACAGGCTAAGGATTTGATTAGGAAAGTATGGTATAACATACAAGGGAAAAAGAAGGAGAGATTAATCCAAGCCACTAAATGAGCTCCTGTCATCTGTGGAAACGTAAAGCTGTCCTATGACACTTTTAAACCCCACAGGCATTTTGCCGCAGCAGGAAGCCATTGCTAACTTGGGTACAAAGCAGTTTTTCTCCAGCTTTCCTCACCCTGTCCTTCCTCACCCCTCTCCATATGCAGCTGTATAAGGAAGATTATAACTAGAGTTTGTGGGGATGTGCCTTCAGCATTTTCCGGAAGATGTTAATTGATTAAAATTTGAATGTTTATAAGATGGGTATTTGCAAAATGAGACATTCAGAAGTAGAAATGGAAAAATTTTTCTTCATCCCATTTCATTGTTATTTTAGTGAAAAGTTCAAATTTTTAGCTTTCAGAAGATACAGAAAGACTTATGTGAAAACAAAAAACTTATAAATGACTGCCTTTTCCCAAGTTTTCAGCTTGTGAAAGTTAGAGGGATTGCAATTTCTCCTCCTGACTTAGCTCTATTTTCAGTGAAAGCACATGCGGTTCTAATGAGTGCCATTAGGTCCGTGACAAATTTTCTGAGTATCAAAACTACTTATGGTAAAACACAGACTTCACAAAATTAAAAATAGTGTATTGAGTTCTTAGGAGATTGAAAGGCAAACATTCTGAACTGTGAATAAGTCAATTTTTTAAAACCTGTAAGAAATCTCAAATTTAGAGAGGAGCTCAATTTGCATGCAAGATTTACTGTAAATTTTGAACAAAAATGTCATTGAAATGTTCACAGAATTAGGTTATACAAAAGACAACTTCTGACTGAAGACTCTCTACTATTTGCAAGTATCACATAGGCAAATAGCTAGAGCAGTTATGAGTTTAAAGTCTATAGATCAAGGCTTGGATTCTCTAACACATCAAAAGTCTCATAGCAGCTCCCAAGGTTCTGCTGATTAACCCAGTAGGATATTAATTAAGGAAACATCTGCCATCCATACTCAGCATTCTCTTTCACCAATTAGGAGAGATCTGGGTAATTCAGACTTCTGAAGCACAGCTTTTTTTTTTTGCTTTTTTTTCTTTTCTTTTTTTTTTTTTTCCCAGAGAATTAAGTCTATACAGCACTGACTGAAATAAGCCAGTTTACTACTAAAACAGACTGTAATACCTACTGGAAGTAGCAGAACTGAAGGAAAAAGAAGATTATCATTTTAAAAATAGTTCAAGCTACCTGACCCAGTTTTGTGTAGCTGCTGGATTCTAAGGCAGACATCTTCCTGTGCCATGTACTGGAAGAACGAGGGGTTAGATAGTCCCTGCCCAGAGAAAAAGCTCTGAAGCAAAGCAAGAAAACAAAAAAGTTCAGTGGAGCTCCACAAAAAAAGACTAGTTAAGGAGAACAGGAGTATTATTTTTTAAAGTTGCATACAAAGAGGTCAAAGTCAGAAATATGCTAATCATTTTACTTGCACTATATCTGCTCTCTCATGATCCTGTAGTACTTTATAACAATAATGGTGGCATTTGGATGCCTACAGTCAAAGGTACAGTGCTGCTTCTGTGCTGCCTACTTTCCGAAGGTTTATAGATTTCACTTAAATATACACCAGAGCATAGCAGATTACCAGCAGATCTTTCTTATGCTTCTTGCCAGTGAACAGCCTTGTCCAGTTTCCTCCCCTTCCATCTTGACTTCTCTAATCAAAGCCAGGCAAACACTGAAGCCAGCTGTGCCTACTCAAAGCTAGCAGAGATCTATCACTCTCCCAAAGCTATCCCCCGTCCACTGCTTTGATCACATCATCTTCCTTGCAGTCCATTTAGTTCCCCCTTCTTTAACCTGCTGTGATCTTCAGCTTGTGCTCCCACCCTGTCCCAGTTACCACTCCTCGTACTCTACTGAGACGTCAACAACTCCAGCGAACCAGTGACAGACACTTCCCTCACGCCTTCACTCTTGCTGCCCATGAGAACATGCCTGTAAATGTGAAGAAACACTTAATTTTCCTATTTGAAAACTAACCTTAAAAAATTCTCCTCTGCCATGACGCTTTAAAAAAATTGTCCATGGTTAAGCAGCTGGTGTGCCGAGACCACTGCCTACTGTGCCAGTCAATTTCCTCTTATTTTTAACACTCCCCATGCAGGACCAGCCATCTGTTTCTGGTTTTATCCTTTGACTGCAATCTTTTGGGGATGGGTTTATTTCTGTACATTTAGCACCAGCCAGACTGGGGTCAATGAACCCAGGCAGCCCCATTCAGTAGTATATAAATACATAGTATCGCCCTTCATACTGCAGTTGTGGGGATTGGGTTTATTTTCCTGTTGCCATTGGAATGGGAAGTAAGCCAACATTCTTCATTTAGTTCTTTTTATTTTTTCAATTAGAATCCAATAAAAGCATAGACAAAATAATAAAAAAAATTGTTGTTGTTTTTACAGGTATGTCATGCAATAATATCATTTAAGAATACAATTTGTTGCTGAAGGGCCAATATCTGCAGTCAACCTTTCTCCCCCACATAAGAACACTGAATCCCAAAGCAACATATGATGCACTAGGTTTTGTTGCTTAATTCTTAATTACCACTGAGACAGAATACATGTGGAACTGTGATTAGTTTTACAACAAAAGAAGTGAAAGTGTAGAAAAACTGGAAAAAACATGATAAGGACTGGGAGTCTTGCAAGACTTACTTCAAGTTTTCCTAAGGTGCTGTCTACAAGGGCTTAATTTCAATAGTTGCTGTGCAGTAAGATCTGCTTTGAATCAGTGAAAGGTCTACAAACCAGAATTACAGAACTCATGTAGATGGTCCCGTCTGGGTTGGTACCATCCGATGCATTGCTAAATTGCAGGCTGCATCAAAAAGATGCCAAGTTTTTCCAAACTTGCAGGCTTCACTGCCACCAAAGGGGTGACTATTTTGTCCCTGCAGATGTCTTTTCAAGCTTGTGTTAAAGAGCTCTTGTCATCCTGCTTTTCATGGTAGGGGCACGGCAGGTGGCAGATCATTTTGTGACCATGCTTTCATAATACAATAGCAGAAGCTGGGAAAGGCAGTTTCAAATTTCCTTTTTGCCTAAGGAAGCTTGAATGCCTTTTCTCTTATGAGTTCCTTAACTATCCAGAAACAGGTAAGTCCATGGTGAAGCTACACCAATTGCTTCTCCTGAAGATATTGCATTACTTCATGCAAATTATAAATAGCTGTACCTCCAACTCTACTCCTTTTTGCTGTAGACTTATGTGTGTTGTGTACTAGCCCTTACACTTTCCTGCCATTTGTCCAGAGTCCAGCATATCTTCACAGATAAGAAGGTGTAGGAATGCTTACTTTACAAATGTCAGAAGGGTTTAAACATGTTAGTGAGTATTTCTCAGAGCTGAAAAGTCTTGCTCAGTCCCAACCATGCCCAGAAGATGAAATTTCTTACAAAATTTATCTTCTGAAAAAGCAGCCTGGAAAGGATTTGAGTTTGAGAAGTTACATGCTAAAAAGGTGGGTTTAATCATCAGGATTCTGGCCTGAGGTGAAGAATGGTGATTAATCACCTAATCACATCATTTTCTGTATCTAGTTATGCATACAATATACTCCCTTTCCTAAAATGATCCTGTAGGAAAAATGGCAGTGTGGTGTATCTGGTATACAGAAACAAGAAAAGTTAATTAAATCTTTAAAAAAAAAAAGGGAAAAAACAGTCCAACAAATTAATACAGAGGAGAGCAGAGTAATGGAAGAAAACCAGAACAGTGGTTAGCCTGTCATTTTATGTTGCTGTCGTTCTTGATTTACGAAATCCAAGAAAAAAAGTACGTAAAGAAAAAAAAAACCAAACCTGTTTCTTGAATATTTGCTAGTATTTCAGGTCACACTATGAAAGCTGCCTTATTTTAAGAATTTTCAGAGGATTACTGCTCCCATATCTCTGTTTCAAATTTGACATTCATGAAAAGGAGAGACTAATAAAACTAAACAGATCCACACTTGTACAAAATCATGTAACCTATCACATTTCCACAGAACAAACCTCAAAACACAAGGGCACAATTCTGCAGGCTTTTGCTCAAGGAAGCCTCATTTCTGTAAAGACAACCCCGGAATACCAGTACATGTTCTTTCACAAACACAACATATACAATACTTCACATCTGGAGTACTCTGGAGCAGAATCTTAAAGGTGCCAAGTTATGTGGTGCTTGCTATTGTAGCAAATGTCTGCTAAGGATTTATAGGGGAAAATTTTGCCTTGGCAAGGATGATAAACATGTACTAATAATACTTTTCCATCTCAAACATTCATGTTTCTATGGGTAGATAGGGACCAACAAACTTATCCATTGGTGATCTAAACCAAAACATTAGCCCAGAGGTGAAACCTGCTGTGCCAATAGATGATTTTTCCTATCCTGAATCCACAGGTTGCAGAATAAAGAAATTAAAGCTATCATTCATTTTGGCTTGTTCCTAGTGTTGCGGTATGAAAGCAATGACTGATGAGCAGCTGCATCATCCTGGTGCAAACTCAATGAATTTGCCCCAACATAAAGACAAATCACTCCAGTTATTAAGAGGAAAGATAAGCAGTCACTAGGAGAGGAGCTGATTATTCTACCATATTATACTATCCTCTCAAATGTCTTGATTTTGTTTGATTTTTCCCCATCAAGTGCCAGAAAGAGCTGGCTGTCAACAACTCACAGGTTCCTTTTACAAAGCTGTAGATTTTCCAAGACTGCGCACCAAACCAGAATTTGTGATGATTTACACCCACTCATGCTGTACATGCAGATGGAAATCTGAACAATGAAACAAAGCCCGTATATATCCTTCCTTTTGTGACCTACAGTGAGGGGTTTTGTATGGAGCACCCAACAGCAGAAGTTGCTTTATATGGAGTGCTCTCTGAAGATTGTAAAGATACTACAGCTCACCCCCCTGCCAAAAAAAAAAAAAAAAAAGAAAAAAATACCTAGTTCATGGCAGTAGTAGCCACAGGAAAGTTTCTATCCATTTTCTGAAGACCAAGGTTCTTTCCCATATGTTTCACTGACACTAAGTTTTATTTCTAAACCATGAAATTTGTTTGAGGTTTGGGCAATGGAGAAACTACACCCTATTCTTTTCTTGCCCAGATTACATACCATTATAACCTTTATTACCTGTGGCTGGCTTACCACTGGTCCACAGTGATAAGAATAAACGAAGAAGCAAGTCTTCCTTTCCTTACATGTACCAGATTTGAACCCCTGGAGAGGGGAGAAGCAGAGCTGAATGTTTCCCTTCAGAAAGTTCTCAGCTCTGGTTTTCATCAATTTTCAGTCAATTCATAATATATTGATACTCAGAATGACCCACGTTGTTAGGCTTTTCCTTCAGGTAATGAATGAATGTTGATAAGGAATGAAGTTAAACCGTAAGTTCACACAGATAAGCCTTCAAAACTGGCTATAAATCTAGGTGGATGAGAGCTTCTTAGCCAGACAAATGTAGTCATTCAGCATATAACTAGCATAAAAGACTCAAATTTGCCCTAGGCACTTACCTGGGGCATTTCTGGGTTTCCTGGAAAGAATTAACATCTTCCTGAGTTTACTTTATTTCAGCCTTCCCAGGTATCTTATACCACTCCATCACTAGTACTTGGCAATATCACGACTTTCTCCATTTAGAGTGGCACTTCACACCATCTCATCTCAGATAACACTTCTGTCTATATTACTCCAATAACCAGAAGGATCTGCCTCATGTATACACCTTATGATATATAAAATATATAAAGCAGGACACAGATCACTGCTTTTTTGTTTGTGGATATGAATAATTTGCAATAGTATTAACACCCCTTTTATATTACTAAGAAATAGTAAAACATAAAAAGCAGGTTAAATATTTGGATTCCTGTTAATGATTTGACTCATGCCTAAATTTTCTTTTGGCTTGGAAAAGGTGGGGAGGGTCACATCTTAATGCAATATCATAATGCAATGTTATATTACCAGAATGATTATGATGACTTGCGTAAATTCTATTAAAAACTACCATTACAACATGTAATTCTGACCAAAAGTAATGTGCAGGTCTGTGTGATTTGGGCTGTAAAGCACCCACTGTCAGACTTTGTGGTATTCATCAAAAAAGGTAACAATATTTGTATTTCCCTTCTATCTTCAAACTATAAAATCTTTTAAATTATAAAATCAGGAAAACCACAGTCATTAAGGCATGTATGATGTTAATCTAGTATTACGTCTAGTACATTACATTATATACATCTAGTGTACACCCAGTATAAGGCCTGTCAGTTAGCAAAGGCTGTATCCACCCATGCACCGTCTGTTTTGGATGACTGTCATATGACTGAAAGATCTCAGGGTCAGCACTCCCTATGCTGACACGGAGAACATGAAGCTAAGTCAGAAAGTGCCCAGATCCTGAAAAGCTCAATATTCATTTGTTTGGACTTTTGACCATTATTATACCAGATAGGCTATAAGCTGATGCTCCTCATCTTCACGTAGTGGAGAGTGGAAACCTAATGTTTAGAGAGAAATGACCATCTCTAAGTACTCATGATTTCCATATCGGAAATGTATTTCATGCTTCTGTAAGCTAGTTGGGTCACATACACATTTCGCTGTGCAGAAAAAAGGAATGGTAAATCCACAGCGTACCTTGAACTGTGAGGAAGTGCACCAGCATACTTGACAGTCCCCAAACTCTTACTTTCTTCAAAACGTGATGGCCCAGCCATATAGCCTGTACGCAAGTAAAATCTCTCAGATCTTTCTGGGTAAAATTCCTCCCTCTCTTTCTCCTTCTCATCACTTGCAATTCCACACACCCACGCAATACTGGAGAAATTTGTCCGTGTGAGGAACTGTGCCAGAAGGAATCAGTCTCTGCAGCTACACTGCAACCGGCACCACAGCCCCACTGCACCTCTTGTGCTGGAGAGGGCTGAGCATCACAGAGAAATCAGCTTCCCTTTCCAGGACACAGGCTACTATTTAATTTTTTTAATTAGTATTATTTTTGCAGCCCTTCCTCACTCTGTCCCCCGGGCTTTCCAGTCCATCACGAATGCTGTAAAGGGATTTTAAGCCCTGTTATTGCCTTTCTATATGCTCAAAGTGCTTTTGACTCTGGGTTCTTCCTATAACAATCAGGATAGGTTTTTTTTCCATAGCTATTTCTTCCTGTCTGACAGACTGCTGTTAATCACATGCGTAACAGTATTCTGAACTATAATAAGTTTATGCGGTTTGAAAAACTGTTATGTACCCCTCCCTTGTCCCTGTGCCTGTTACCACAAGTTATTTTCACAGGTTTTTTGGAGGGTTGTTTGGTGGGTTGTTTTTTTTTTCAACTAAACACATCTTTACAAAGCTGAGATTATAAAAGAGAAAGGTGTTTTCACCATGCTTTCATTATTTGCTGACACAATATACTTGCATTGAAAAGAACTCAAAGAACCAGAAGAAATTAGTAAAAAATACATGTAGGAGTAACACACTTGTTACAGGTAATGTTTCCCTGATTCCTGGGCAGTAAGGAAACTTGTCTGCATTGTGAATTTAGGCTTTAAGCACCTAATTTAACCAAAAGTCAATAGGACTTTGATTTATATACCATGGATTTCTTAAAAGCTTCAATACTCCTATACACCTCAGCTTTAGCCCAAACCAAGCAAGTTCAGAAGGTTGTCGTAGGCTTTCCTCTTGTTGAAGGCCTTTACTGTAAATAATGAACTTAAAGACACGGTGGAGAAGAAATGCAAAGGCTGTTCCACCTCTCCCAACCACATGTACCCTGCAGGGACAATTTTTAAGTTTCACATTTGGAGGTTTTTTATATGCAGGGCATAATAAGTGATGAGAAGATGAAGGAAGGGACCTAATTCCATTTCATGAGAGCCCTGTTTATTAAAAGCCAAATTTTCCAGTAGTATCTAGCCATCTAGAAGATGCAGTTAGATCAGCTCATTATTAGCATTATTGAAACACAAGTAGCTCCTCCACCCCTGCGCTGCTCTCAAAGCAGGAGATGGGAACAAGCACCCCTCAGCAGGCAGCAAGCAGACATCAACAGTCTGCTCTAAAACAGGTCAGCAAGACAGGGTTATTGATCAATGAACATCAGAAAAGCTAATGAAGAAATCCTTTGGCTGTCCTTGTCCTTCCACCTTTCTTTACAGTGTTGACCAGGAGCAATATGTGGCTAAAATCTGCATGTCTGAGAGCAGCAATTTCCACTTCATGAGGATTTTGCACTGGTCATTTTCACTCAGTCACAAGCTTATGGCTTGTGCAGCTGTCAGTAGACATTCCCATTCAGTGGGTTCATTTAAATAAAAATTTTAAAAGGAAAAATGTTTGTCTCAGCTGCTTTTTTTATCTAGCAAGGTGTAAAGGTACTATTGATCAAATTTGCCTTTTTTTCTAAATTTGTTAGGTTTCAGTAGAGACTTCCTGTGAATTAAATGTTGGCAATTGATCTAATCTTGGCTTCTGAAAATGTGTAATGAAATACACATCGCACGATGTGAAAAGCAACCACACTGGAGGCAAAGCAGGGAAGGGCAACAAGTTCAGCATCATACGTGTGTATGCTGAACCAGACAAACATAGTATTTTCTTGAAACACATCACGGTTTCTTTAGGCTTACAATAATGAAAAGTTTCATTTCATTAGACAAAAGTGCTGAGGGGAGCCAGAGAAACTTGTATATTGAAGCTGGAAGTAGTAAGAACTCTGTCACAGCCTTAATGACCAATTCTCTCAAAAGAAGTTCCTTCTTTTAGGGATATGACTTCCAGTACAAACTGGAACGAAAGCAGCACACAGGTAAATGCAGTGGTATGAAAGCACCTTTTCTTCCAAGGGCCTGTTTTACTACAATTTATGGATTATAGTAGAGCAATACTCAGTAGTAATCGTATTACTACAGTTTGTGACTACATTAAATAGTAGTGTTATCTTTGAGGTTGGAGATGGTTTTCCCACAAGCCCTTGGCAGACAGCTTTCCTTCATCAGACACCATTTTACTGAGAAGAACAGATTCCTTTCCCCTACTACCATTACAGGGTGCAATGGTTATTACTTACATTTGGCTCCCAGGCCTCTAAATTCCTACAAAATACCAAACTAGTCTAATTTGCTTTTCTAGTGCCCTGCTATCAAACACCATCATGTTTTTACAAATACTAATGTCAATGTGAAACGCCTCACGTTTTCAGCCAAAAAGAAGCTCAAATCCAAACTTTTTCCTTTTAAAAAAAGACTTAAAAAAAAATCTGCAAATTAACTTTTATGCAACAAAAAGCCATACATCAGTGAAAATCCTGGCCATTCCCAATCTTTAAAACTATTTAAAATGACAGTAGCAGGGGTATTATCCCAGGTACTGTGCCAAATGTAAGTAGCTATATTCCACACACCCATTTTCTTCCTTCAGTTTAATTGGATGGTTGAATTGAAGTGTTTTCATTTCCTGCACTAAAATCGTGTGCAACATCCCAGCTCAGACTTACCCACTTTCTTTCAATCAGCACTATGTTTCTGTGGAAATGTAAACCATTCCATTATGTATATAAACTCATTTGTGATCTCACATGCTAGAAGACACTGATAACACACGTTATTTAGTCTCAATTTAATACAGCGGTCTGGATCATCTGCTGGGATGTATGGCTTACCAATGCTCCGACTGACTCCAGCAAATGAGCCTACTCAAGATAACAGTTATAAAGAAACCTTCTAGCCATGTACCATCGATTCACTCATTTAACAGCCAAATGAATCAGATACAGAAACTATTGAAGAGGTTTGAGTGGAGAAGTGGGAGAGCCAGAACTGCTCTTGCCAGGCTCTGCCTGCCAAAAACATTAGGAAGCTTTCTCTATATCTAATATTAGACAGCAGAACTGGACCTCTAGCTACTGTCTCCAGAAATGCACTCAGCAGGAATGAATATGTCTCCACATGAGATGACATGAGAGTACATATGTTGTGCCAGGCTATCACTAAGCTTCAGGCAGGTTATCAGAGATGATGCCAGAGGCAGGATGGTGCCGAAAGCAATGAGCTTTGCTTGTAGAAGAAGGGATGTTACTCCAACAGAGCATACCCTGCAATGCTGCCATGATTTTGAAAAGGCCCCTTCAAAGTTGCAGGGGGCTTTGGGTGGGGGGGGCCAGGGGAGGCTAAGAAAATGGCTCATTAACTTATTCTCTCCAGTATATACCAAAAAAATAGTTTCTAATTAAAAATTATGCCAACTACAGAGAGAATGATCTGAAAATAACTCTCACTTCTTTTACTAACTCTCCCCCCGCCCCATTTCTTCAAGTTTCTTGGCTTTAAGACTTTCCACACTCCTCTCTCTGCTTCCCCCTCTCCCACCTCTCACCTCCTCCCCCTCCAATCTGGCTTCCCCGCCTCCCTTGGCAGGCTCTTTAGCTTTAATTCAATAGTTAAAAGGCTGAATCAAAAGTTGTATAATCCGTTTGAACCAACTTTTATTCTGTATCAGAAAAGGAGCAGAGGTTAAGGACAGCCTAGCTGTGATTTCCAATCCATGGGAGTGAGCACAATGAGCTACCGATATTTTCCCCTTACTGTGCATGTTTTATTTACCTGGTGAGAAATGGTACCTGTGCAGTCAGGTGCTGCAGTGGGGCATCTTCATGACAGGTATGAAACAGCACAGGGATGTTCCTCTGGCCCTTCTCATCTGAGACATTTCATCACTGCTGTCATGTGAAACCTAAAACCTAGAAGCTGCTTCAGCTTTAGTGGAAGGCAAATTTCAAGGAGACAAAGGCAGAATAAGGCAAGAAAAAGGAGGGAAAGAGACAGAGAAAGAAATGATAGAAGTATGAAAAAAGGGGAGAAAGACTGCCCAGTTTTATTCTTCCTGTCCAAAGCAGCATAGACACTATGAGAAATTGTGCAGAGCAGGCAGATAGACACTATGAGAAATCTACTGTGTAGGGCAGACCAGAAGATGCCTTGATTAGCCTGATAAAAAGGCTGATACGTGGTATGACTGCTGTGTCTAATTGCAAAGAATGAGCACCAGTGAAGAAGAAAATGTCTCAATGCAAGTAGACAGTATTAATACAAAACCAAGCATGAGCTCACCATAAACGCTTTCGTTAATATAATAATAAGGAGTTATGGCATTAAAGCTGTGAACAGAGTTGCAGGAAGAAGAGTTTGTGACTTTCAAGGCACAGGTCAGTAGGAATTAGAAGAGATGTGCCAAGTGTTCACCACAGGGGACCAGACCGACTGGCTATGCAGAAGAGCAGTGAAGGAAAAGAAAGTGCTGCAGGGTCAGGAACCAAATGGCTCTCGGTGTTGAGAGTGGCACAAGCATCTTCAACACAGTTTTCTGTTGGCCAGCTTCGACACCCCGAAATAATACACCACAATGTGCTGACACCAGTAGCAGGGTTTCTACAGCCCTGGTAACATTGATGCCTGAGCCAGCTGCAGCCTTGTCACAGGAGGATCACAACCTGGTCTTGGTCAGGAGTTGAGTAATTGGGTATAATGAGGCTCAGCAGTCAGGACAATGAAAGCAGGAATCAACAAGTGATGGCAGAGAAATGCCTGAAACTGCTGGAGATGCATAGGATGTTGCTGGGGGTTGATTTTATTGGTATCTTGGCTATAAACAAGTATTAAATATTTTGGGTAGAAAAAGGCAGAAACAAGTTTTATTTATTTGGAAGATTGTCCTGGCTTTAGTTTAAAAAAAATAATAATTTAAAAAAGGAAAAAAAAATCATGTTTCCTTATACAACTATTAAGAGGAACAAAAACACTTACAACAAAACAAAGATTTTTCAGCATGTCATGGAGAGCAGAGACAGGTTGATATTTCTCAAAGGCCAGCATTGCACCATTTTAGTTTGGTTAACCTAATTAACCCTGTCTGTAAAACAGTTAAATTCACTCAGAGGCTTCCTCTCAGAAAAAGTCATCAACATTATATATGTTTGAGCCCAGATATTGGTTGTCTTTAAACTATTTCATTTAAGGTAAATGGTAAAATTAGAAATCTAGATTATATGAATTTATTCTGGCTGTCCTTGGTTTTTTTCCCAGCTATTTGAAGGTTTAAAAATAAACCAGCCATACCGCATTGCTTGAGAAAAAAAAAAATCTTAGATCTCAGATATAACTTATAATGGGCAAACTTCTTTTAAAAAAAAATTAATCCTAGGATTTTAAAACCTGCAAGAGCATATGGGAACTGCACACACATATTCTCCTGCAGTGAAGCCTGACACTTGCTCAGGGGCTGAATTTTGGCTGTAAGTGAGCCTGTAAGGACCTTCCACCTTCTGAGAAATGGGGCACGCACCACAGCAGCATTACCACATATCTGCCAGATCCTTACCACACATAGCCACACGTGTTTTGCATCCAAAATATTCAAATTACACATACTTTACAAGTCAGGCTAAAGACTTTACCAAGTTGCTGTCGGTATCATGACTATTGCATATTCAGCCATTTGTTCTCTTTTATCTGGATTCCTTTACCAATCTGTCCTTGCTGTATGTAGTGACATAATACAAACCAAAATCATTATTTCTTTGTGATCTTGGGAGGGAGGGGGGGACCTACAGTAGCTCAGAAAACACCTCTAATTTCAATAGTCACTATCACCCAAAGAACAATACTACCTGGTTTTGAGGTAGCTGCTTAGGACTCCATTCCTACGTTTTCCACCATTTTTCCCCGGATTTCTTCTTACACATATTAAAAAACAAAGTTTTCTTTCCACTTTTAATTACTTAATGGCAATAAAAAGGAAAGAAAGCAAAGACTTTGACTATATGCTGTTATTACAAGGGGTTTTATTGCAAAAAAGCAGAGAGAAAAGTTGCACTTATTTCATCTCCTACAGTTCCTTCTCGACAAATCGTCAGGTCCTCTCGTGCACATACGTCCACCCCACACACATATGACTGCATATGGGACATCGGAATAGCTGTGAGATAAATGCAGTATTAGCTCAG
Source organism: Haliaeetus leucocephalus (assembly GCF_000737465.1). Lineage (NCBI taxonomy): Eukaryota > Metazoa > Chordata > Aves > Accipitriformes > Accipitridae > Haliaeetus > Haliaeetus leucocephalus. Next base: position 2,649,847 of record NW_010973034.1, on the reverse strand, counting down.
TGTGGTAGCTTTGATATGTGACGCTCTGCAGGGCTGCCAGCAGAGTGACAGCCTCCTTACCCTAATGCAAAGACTATTCTTCAACTATTCAGTTCACTCCTAATAGTCTTATATTGTCATTAGTGGCATGAAGCAGATTGTGCATTGCAACAGAAAGCCTTGCATCCCTGAGGATTAGTTCCTGCTTTTGAATGTCAGTTCTGAAGCATTCGACAATTTTTATCAGATGAATTTAAGGGTCAAATGCAATCAAATTAAAAGAAGGGAAAATAAACAGGCCAAAATAAAAAGGAGATAAGCTAGAATTTGTGTTTCTACTACATTGTTTCCAAAGGGAAGAACTTGATTTTTGTAGCAAGGTGTTTTCCATATCAGCAAAGTTAAGACTTTATCTTTGAACAAACAAAGGATATTGCACTTTGAATTCAAATATACAGATTGTAGCAGTTAAACATTAACTGCTCTCCTCTGAAAAACCCATTGCAATGTACTGTTCCATGAAAAAGATTTGGTGCATTTAAACCTATAATTGTGCTAAGTCTGGACATCGGAAGACCACGAGAAATACCTCAGAAGATAAAGCAGTTCTGAGTGTCTGTGACCCAGTTCTGGTACCAGCGCCCATGATAAGTAGAACTTTCCTTTGAGTGGGTTTGCAGATTCAAGGAGAGAAGGTGCCGCATAATTTGTCAAATGCATTCTTGCTGAGGTTACAGGACCACTGTGCTAGGTGCTATAGAAAAAAGCCATCTGGAAGGTTTACAGCACAGAGAGACCAAATATGACGGATAAGAAACTTGCCTCTAGCGATGTAGCAATTTGGTAGTAGAGCCAAGAACAAAGCGAAGGTCTCCAATCCTAGTCTAGCAGTTCCCTCCTCCCCATCCCGTCCCCCCTCATGATATTACTGTACTTTTAAGGATTAATTTTTAAGGCTCTATTACCTGTAAGTGTGGGAACATTTTGTGTGGAGGAGTGCTGGTAAAAGGCTATTTAAAAGAACAAAAATACCATATGCTTCCTGGATTAATTTTGAAGCCTCGTTAAGGTCAACATAAAAGACTAAGTTACACTTGTGATTTGGCATGTACTTTCACTTGATCAGAGAGGGATGGTATTTTTGTAAACAAAGTCACTAATTTAACCCAGTCCAGAATAAACTTGTGTGTAAATATCCTGAGCTGTAATAGTGCTGTACCTTGGGAGCAAACACCCTAAGTAGATGCTACCCCCTGAGTTTACTAATGCTAAATACTAATGTCACTTCATTTACGAACACAACAGAGACTAGAGAATGTTCATATTATCTAACATCATCTAAGCAGTTTCCTACTAAACTAGTAACCAGCTCTATGAACTGGTAATTTAAAACTGAGCCGGAGGCTGTGACTCTATGTGAGAAAAGGTCTGTAAGGGTAATAATCCTTGTACGTGTTAACAGCAGATTATTTATTAAATAAGGCTACCACATTCAAATACTGTCATTTTATTCTTACGACGAGCTATAAAAAAATATGAGAAGCAAAGGCTAAGGTTCTGCCTTGAAATATTCCAGTGACACCAAACTTAGTCTCTATATCCATGAAGAGAAAAAAAAAAAGTTGTAATACATTAATTATATCCCTGTAAAAACTAAAAGCATAATTCCACTCCAATATTGGTTCTGTAGGTAGAATAGTATTGAACTCAGTGAACACACACTAAATTTGTTCAGTCTGGAAAAAGAAAAAAAATTTACTTTTAAATTGCCAGCCAAAACCCTAATACTCCATTCTGAAAGCTCTGACATTTGTTTTCACGTTAACAAAGTATTTTTTATTCCAGTGACCTATCAGTGGGAAAAAAAAAAAAGACAGAAAAATCAGAATTTTGAATCTGACAGGCTACCTTTCCTTGCATAACTTTATCCAAAAACTGATAACATTCATTATTTGAAGGCCAAGATTTGCAGAAGTTTAATTTAATCCTACAGATCACAGAACCCTGATACTGAAAAGAGATGTAAGGAAGGACACACCTGATCAGACTGAAAGTAGTTGTTCATCTTTAACAATGTTAACTGAAAACGTGTCTTAATATTTTAATATTTAATAGGTGATTGAGACCCACTGATTTTAATTTTAAATCTTCTTTAAAATGTAGACTTCTAAGGTAATAATCACAATAGTAAAGGGCAAAGACTGGCAGGTGATGAAAAGAAATTTGATATAAGGGAAATGAAGCAGACTGGCAAAATCATAAATACAAGTTCAACATTTCCAACTTTCAAGTTTATGCATCTATTTACATTTTTTTTATGAACAATTTTCCTTTAAAAAAAGGATGTAAAATCAGTTTTTTAGATCTAAATCAGACTTTACTTTCAGTTTAAAAAATGTTGAGTGACAAAAATCTTCAACTTAAAAAAAACCAGACAGTAACAAAGGTGAAACTTTCCCAAGGAACATCTAGATTTTGAACACCATTTAGAAGACCACTACTCTTTACTTCTAAACTTCCTATATTTTTCCACTTAATTACTTCAACTGATGTTAATCTAGGATAATTCCATTTGCTGCAGAATTCGTACCCACATGTCAAAGCTATCCTACTTTAGTTACAGCAGAATTTATCTCATTGTAAGATATTTAGGTGAAATTCACTGTGTAGGTGAATTTCACTTACATCCAAGAAGGAGGTCTGTATGTTGACAGGCCCTTAGGAAAATACTTCAACAGACCAAACCCACTGACTACACACTCTGATGTATTAGGTTTCTCTAAAGTTCCCTAAGGTACAATTCAGAGTGCATTAAAACACATGCTGTGGAGGCATCTTCAACCAGCTAGTAGGAAAAATATAGCTACATTCATAAGGTGGAATTTAAAACATCTGAATATGGCAGCGTCAAGTCAGTAAGTGACAGCTGTGTAGTTTCACCACTAGAAATGTAATAGCAGTAGGAGCTGTGGTGGGTCAACCCTCCTGCACCAGTACAATCCCAATTCTGCCTCATCATACTTGGCACTCGGGCCAAATTTCCCACCTAAAGGTCTTTGATACAGGACACTGCCTGGAAAGACAATGAAATCTTTTCCAGTATTTCTCTTTTCTGCTGTCCCAACGTTACCAAGTAGTTTTCCTTGCTGGAGTTTAAGTGTTTATTTTTTTAACCTACTCATTGGGCACAGGGAAAACTTTTCACCTTTCTCACTGCAAAACTAGTGTCTTATTAAACCCTTTGCCACCATAATCTCCTTCAAAACTTCATAAGCCCAATTCATTCAGTCTTTCCTTGCAGGTCATATTTTCTGGATCTCCAATCACTCTCTCTGCAAACAGCCATAGTAACAGCCATGAATCCAGACTTCCCTGCAGGAAGGCACAAATAATTGGACTTTCCTTCAACTATGATGTCATCAGCCAGAATAGAATGGTTTCCTCATCTCTTATAGACAAGCTTTGTTTCAGTATAGATTTGCCTTTTCTTTTTTTCTTTTTTTTTTTCATAACAGGATAATGCTGGCAACACATTCCAGCTGTGACTGACCCCACAACGCTGTATCACATTCTCTTCAGGCAGAAGGCATATACAGATATTTAGTCTTGCCTAACAAAGGTATTTGCACTTTTTCTTGTTGAATTGCATCAACAAGAGTCTTGGCATTGCAAATTTGCCAAGACTCTTTTCACTTCTGAACTCCAGCCTCCAGGACTCTTCCAATCTCCCATGCCATACACAAAGCTAATGAACACATGTGGTCATCCAGGACTGCAGAGTTTTTGTTAATACCAGATTAAGACTGATCCTTTCAGAAACTCATTTTCACAGAAATCTGTTGATAACCACTTAGATAGTCATTTTGCAACAAGGTTTTTATTTTCTGCATAGTGCTTTAGTTTAGATCGATTGTAAGCAATTGTCAAAAGCCTCACTATGTTCACAATGTACATCTACAATAATTAATGTGTCTCTTAGTGCCTCTCTTGTAGCCAGAGAGTTGGCTACCTTATTATGGAACAGGCAACCAGTGTGAAATAAAAAATACTCCCCAACGATTTGTTAAATTAGAAACCTGAAATTAGAAACCTTATCTTCTCTTGTAAAACTGAAGAGCAAGAAGTTTTAGGAAGAAGAATTTCCAGTAGGTGCACACTCTTTTTCTACCAAGAATGACTGGGTTCTCTGCAATTTTGAGGAACCAGAAAAGTGCTGATAATGTCACCACAAGAAGGGATATGCAAAAGGAACACTCGAAATGCACATGAAATTGCACAGAACAGAGAAAAAAAAAAGCAGGAGGGTTTTTAATTGAGCATGTTCCAACAAATGTAGGACAAGCTCATGGTAATGGGAGATTGGCAGGAGGGAAAAGAGAGGTGAGCAAACAATTTAAATGCCATACATCAAAGAAAGGCAAAACACACTACCACAGCACGAACAGGCAATGCCTCACAGGAATGCTTATTTCTCTATATGTACCTAAGACAATGAGTAAATACACGAAGAATAGAACATAATCATTTCAGCACTGAAAACAAAAAGAAAAAAGAACAAAAGCACAACATACGTTGTAACAGTCTGATGACCTGATCAGTCAGTACAGTAGCAAAAAAAAAAAAAAGAAAAAGATTAATCAGCACAAACCCTGCTGAAAGTATAAACAAAGAAAATGTATTTTTAAAGCACAATTAACACCTATTTGGGCATTGCTTTCAAATTTCTTTTTTTGATGAAAGGTACGCTAACATGAGGCGAGGCCTAATTACCTGTTACTTGTAGGCTAATCCCAAAGCTATTACCAAGTCTTGTTGGATTTAATCTGCACCAGTTTTAAGAGAGTGGCTGAGAATATTGTGTGCTCCCCATCCACATACCTGCCTGGCAGCATGGGGAATGACTGGGCACGCTTAGCCCTTCAATGAACTAGAGAATGTCCTACAGACACACATGTGGGGGATGTTCAGAGGCTCCATCAAGAGCAGGCACAGTCTTGACCGTATCTTGACTGCAACAGCAGAGCCTCATCAGCAAACAGAAAGACTACTGTAAATTTTTTTTTTCCAGGAACCCACGGTTTTTCCTCTCCACTCTGCTCAATGTAATCCCTTCTATGTTAATGCTGGTGTGGATCTTAATGCTCCTTGGGCCGTTGACCTGTAATTTTTGCAAGTCTTTGCAATTCTCTGGAGCTATATAAATAATTGACAGTAATTAATTATTATTATACCTGTCCAAAAAGTGAAGACAGTGATCTATCACCAGATGTGGAAAATTACTAAAGGCTATACTTTGGCCAAGCTCTCTGAAAAGATGTGTTCTGGCTTTCTTTCTGCTGCCTTGCTTTTCCTTTGCAATATATGTATTAAATGGTACCTTCTGCACCAAAAATTTTCACCAATTTTCACAGATTTTCAAAGGCACAAGCGGCAACTAGGATGCCACTGTCAATATGCTGCTGTTCAGGACCTCTACTTTTAACACCAAGCATAGTTCAGAGGCTGGAATGATATTTCTTATTTAACCTATGAGGAGCATCAAGTCTAAGGACACCACAGCATCTCATGTTCATTCTTACAACTCCCTACTAGGCATAGGCATTTTTTAAATAGATGACCAAGTGCAACCTCTTTACAGCATGAACTTTTTTCTATGTTTGCATAGTCTAACGCAAGGAGATGTTATCGTACTAGAGCCCCAAACACCTCAGTAGTACATACAGCTTTGCTTTACCAATAGGAGACAGAGACAAAAGTACCATAAGGTTGCATTGTAATCTTTCATTCTCCATGTTTGCTTGCCAGCACCTTTGCAGTCACCCAGGACTCAGCCAAGTGGGACTCACAGGGAAATTTCAGATGATGCTTTATGCTTTGCACAGCAACATGGTCCTGGAGCTCTATGTACAATGGGTTTTATCTACCATTTTCTCCTGCAACAACATGATGCGAGCCATACTCGGTTAGAACAAGAGCTGTTGTTAGAAAAACCCAACACTGTGTGCTGCAAGAATAAAGCAACATTTATAGGCAGCCCAAAACTTAAATTTCAGGAGCCTCTTGCCTTTCTAGCCAACTCCTGGCCAGCCAGATTTTGTAAGAACAGGTATGGCTGGCATGCCTTGCACAGGGCATTTGAAGCTTGTGGTAGACCAAGTCCAAGATTCCTTAATTTTTTAGACAAAATCCAAGTGTATTCTCACCACTAATATAACAGAAGAAAAACACAAGTATCTCCTGGAATATTTTCCATACGTTAATTTTGTAAGTGCTTGCAATCCTTCAGTACTAAAGACTAACAAAAGATAGATACAAAGTTATTTTAATTGCTATGAATGCAGCAAAAAGCCCTTTGATTTCTTTGAGGGTTGGGTGGGTTGTTTTTTTTTTTGTTAAGCAAAATTTCTGCGTTGGTGTAAGGCAGATTTTCCAGGCTTCAACAAACCAGATGGCCATCCAAAAATGCGATATGAAATTTTTATAGGAAGCTAAGAGCTGAACCCATCTAAGGGAGAGATTTTTCAGAGATTCCAAACTTTTAAAAATAAATATTACTGCAAGATCTTATGTATCTACATTTGAACCGTAACGAGTAAATAAATAGCCACAGTGATAATTACCTAGATTCTATATTTAGAAGGAACAGAACACGTGCAATAAACAATAGCACATTGTGATATTAATGAAGCGCTTGCTTCCTCTAAATGTAGAAATTCAGCAATTATCACTAGAATTGGCATGTATAAAGGTGCCGGTGACAATTTTAAAAAGGCATATTGCTTATCTGATAGACCAGAATGCATGCTTTGGACCCGATGCATTCTGTTATGAAGCATTCAGTGACACAGTCCCACACTGAGCCAAGCTTATGCTCGGCACAGCGACGGCTCTGGTGGAGAGGAAGAGGTGATTGCAAGCCTTCCTTCTGCTTGCCCCAACTTTGTGTTGGCCGGAGGCCAACTCAGCCATCAGCACAAATTAGAGCTGCTATAAAGATGTTCTACTTTACACCAGCAGGTTTGGACCCCTGAGGAGCGCACCACTCAGACATCAGAGCGTGTATTGAACTTCAGACCTTTCCCATCAAACCTCTGTCAGGCTCCTTCCTTGCTAAAAGGTGTCTCCTTTATGCTCTCAGGCATTTTGCCCCGTGCAATTCAGAGCCTGTCAGGAAAACTGGCAGAGCTGGCCACACCAAGCTGAAAGGTCTCCGAGTCACAGGAGCTGCCCTCTTAATCTTTAAGGTCACTTTTGGTAATGCTGCTTTGTGGCCAAAGATTCGGCCTGGAGACCTTGCCAGAGAAATACCCCTCAGCAGCTTGTTTTTTCAGATCTGCATCTCTGGCCCCGGGTGCACACACAGAGCTTAGCTGCTCTGCTGCCAACACACCACACTGTGCCTCTCCAGCCTGCCTTCGTGTCCTTAACTCTTTCCAACTTTCTTTCCTGGGTGAAAAATACTCCACTGCCATTTTTCATTAGACTTCTCCGTGCAGCCTGTTTTCCTACGACCCTATTCTAACTCACGCACAGAAAGAAAACAAAGTTAGCAGAATGTGGGAAGGTGGTAATTTACCACCTGGCTGACTGCAGGGTCTGAGTTTTAGCTTTCCACCCCATTACGTGCCAAGCAAAGTTAGTCACAGGGCAGAGGACTCAGGCAGTGGATGAAGTCTTCTCTAATTCTCTGAGCAATGAAGGCTTCATACTCATCCCTCTCTTCGCAGCATACTTGCTGTGCAGAAAGCATTGCTGAACTGCTAGGGCAAATTTCCTTAAAGGGCACTAACTGGCCAAGGGATTTGTGGCACAGAGCATTACAGTCCAGCCACTCCTTGCAGCGGTCAGAAAACTCTCCTTGTGTTTGGGAACTTGGCACAGGCTATACGAGAAAATTAATTACTGAGGGGGTATAGTAGCCATGTTTCCAAATTACACAATTTAGCTGTTTGGCTCATTCATCAGCATTCAGAACATGTTTATTCTGCAATATAGACATAATTACTTACTATGGCTCTGCTCCTGCAAAAGCCTCCTGAAGGATGGACACCTGCCCCAGCACCGCTGCTAGATCTCCACCCAGCTGGGTGCAATGACTGCGTATGGTCCTGACGGAGAGACGTCAGGAGTCCGTCATGCTCCTTGATGCTCGTAACGTTGACTCCATCTCTGCCCCAGGAAGCATCACCAGAAGTTGACTCACGGGGCTGCAAGAAAATGTTCACACACAGTGTATGGGGAGATGACAACTATCACACACTGCCGGGGTGGGAAGACAAACTGCTGCATACTCTGGAGCATTAGGGCAATGAACATACACAAAATCATGGGGAGAAGATAAGATACAGCAAAGAATTCATACACCAGCCATGCCAAAAAAAGAGATGACTAAAATGACTGCAGCTCATGCTTTCCCCCTCTGAGAGGTAACATTGCCAGAGGACTTAGGGCACAGAAAGCTCTCCGTAGGTATCTACAGAGGCATCCTAACCAGCTTTCTAGGAGTAACTGCACTTTTCCTACAGAAATTTTCAGAGATGATAGCGTGCGTGACTATATCCACATCACAGAGATGATGATGTACCAAATCTAACTATTTGTTGGCATAAACTGCTCACAACAAATAAACGCTCAGAAGATTGCAAGCTCAGTAACCTGATTCACTCAGCAGTTGTGCTGCTTCTGACATCCCTACCATCATCATCATCCACTGTCCCTCTCCATAGAGGGCCAAAGACATGAGGGTGAAATAATTGCCACAAGGACAGGAGAGACGCCACTTCTCAGCCACCTAACCTCCGGGTGGCTTTCTGACCTGGCAAAAATAGTTGCAGTATGCTAGCACAGGTCTGGGAGCATTATCACGGCAGCCAGAAAGGAACCACTCCTCTCACACAAGGACAGGTCTCTCCATCTGCTTCTAAATGAAACCTGTGGTCTCTTTTTCTAGCAGTTATGTAAACTCTTAAAAATCATATACTGTGGCATCCCAGTCAAATAACCTCATAAAACAAGAATTACTGTCTCGGAAAATATATACTTCCCCCATGCCTTCCTGTGCTGGGCTGTAATGGCAAAATACCTGCTGCAGGGGCATGTATCCCCACTCTCAGTGCTTTTGAGATATACTGAATCTGCGCAGGGACCACTAAGCAAGCGTGCAATCCAACCACTCAGCTCGGCTCAGCTCTTCTCAAGATGCTCTTTGCTCACGCAAGCTCTTGTTATGTTTTCCACTCAGCAGCCCGATGACTGTCTACAAAAACATGTAGTTATAAATGAGCACACCAACTGGTTCTCAACACGGAGCAGAACAATCAGGCAGTGGAATGCACTGGGAAATTCCCCATTCTGCGCCTTTTGTTCCAAGGCTGCTAATGTGTTTTCCATGAGAATTTCTTCTGCAATGGAAAAAAATAAACATGTCCCCAAATGTTAGGCAAACAATTTATTTATTATTAGAATGAAAGGCAGAAAGGGGAGTTTAGCAGAACTTTAAACCGAGATTTATTATGTAGGCTAAATATTTTTAAAATGCAGAAATATATTTCAACAATAGTCATATTTGATAAGAACTGTCACTTCAAGGCCTTACAGTTAAACTCTTCTGAACTGCCATTCAAATTAGCTGAACTACGACCTGCAACAATGCTATGTACATGCACAAAGTCGCAGAATCAAAGTCTCTATTACAGGCTATTGGACTACACCATCTCAGGGACTCATTTTACAAGCCAACTCACTGTCCCTGAGAAGATGGAGCCATGGACGTAGATGGAGCTAAAATAAAAGGGACACGACACCTCCAAGTATGGTAGGCTACATTTAGCACGCTATCTGCCATTCACACATTGGTATTGCCTCTCTGAGGTCATCCAGTTGATGGTTGACCTCCAAAGTTGAGCTCTGCAGCAAACTCCTGAAGCAGCTCTCTGAGAATTGTCTAGCATCCTAACTCTGAAAATGAAACAAAGAAGATAAATAGGAAAAAAAGGGGAGCTGATGAAGAAAAAGAGTAATTATGTAGCTGAAATGAAGTAATGGGAGAAGAAATGCAAGAAAAGAAAGACGAAATAGAGAGAAACACAGACAGAGAAGGAGGATGGATAAGTGCGAAGGAAAGGAGTGGTCAGAAATTCTGCTGCTAAAGTCCTGCTGTTCCATGTGTTTTTCAAAACAGCCCTCTCATAACAGATAATGCGTGACATTTGTCTCTTAATCCTCTCAGCATGCCTAAGCAGCACCACGGTCTATTGACTGAAATGTTGCAGCATTGACCATAATTACAATACCAACATCCTGCTACCTACAGCAGCCATAGCCTGTGTTAAATAAAATCCCCGCATACAATGACATGCACAGGAGAATTAAATTTCAAACAGCAACAGCTCTATAAACATGCTATGGATTTACACATAGCTTTCAAACAAAAATCTTTCTGCAAGGAGTGCATAGCTGAGGGCTACATAACGTCTTTTAGCCTTTTCTCAGTATTTCTGAAGTAGTTTTTTCCTCTGGCTATTTTCCTAAGGCACAATCTGTTTTTAGGCTATGCAAACAACAACATTTTTGCCTTTTTGTTCGGGGGAAGCAGGGCTTGTGGTGGCTGAGAGGGCAGCTGAGGTGAGCATGATTGGGCCCGTGTCTTCTGTGGTGGCATTGTGGTTTTGCTACAGGGACCAGCCAAATGAAATAATTGTGTGTCTTAATAAATACAGCCCTGTGTAATGCTCACTGTGAACATGTGTACTGGCCTTATGAGGGAGAATAAAAGGGGTGTACACTGCCCATAATTGATTTTCTTGTGCAGTTGTCCGCACTCCCCTGTACCCCAACCACATATCCTTCTGTAGCAATCTTGTGTCTTGTAACTGTTTATCATGCGAATTCAGCAAACCTATATACAGCTGAATTCTTGTGCAAAACTTGATTTATGGTCACTGAATTCATTTTTAATGAACCCTTTCCCAAAATATCAACAGCGTGTTTTGATTTCCAAGAGCAGTTTAACAGTGAAAAAAAAAAAAAAAAAGAAAAAAAAGCCCCTTCTTGCTCCTTGACTTAGGAATGCCACAAAGGCTACATTTTCCTTCAACTTTGGATGTTACAGCTCACAGCATCAGCTTGCATTAGTATACAAAAAAGATTACCTGTATGTCTAGCACAGCTACAGTCTCATAAAAATCTCTCCATCTTTCCAGCTGCAGGGTAGACACAGAGGTTTTAAGGGTGAAAAGATAAGAGAGGTACAATTAAGAAGTCAATGGCAAATATCTCAAACTGCTGCCTTGCAGGGTGAGTAACCTGTCAAGGGCTGGAGAGGCTAGTTACTCTCTAATGCATAAGGTCACAAAAATATCACACAGCATTTTAAATTGTACTTAAATAATGTGGTAAATGCTGAACAGCAGCTCTTCTCTGCTGTATTGCAATGCTAATGGTCACACAGTCATGGATAGCACCTTGAGCTCCAATCAGGGTCTTGCATGCTTGATAGTACGTGGGCTTAAAAGCCTGCTTTCTCCCCAGGGAGCCAAACTATAGATGAAGACTGAAGTTAATCAGAGTTTTCTCCATCCAAGATCACTTGTCCACAGGAAAAAAACAACTTTTTCTTTTGCCTGTATTTCTCATGTAAGGCATATAGAGTATCACTCTATTTCAGCAACAAAAGGGGTTCATAGAAAAAAACAGTAATTCCACTGGTTACACTAGTAGTGCATAACGCAAAATTCAGCTTGGTTACACCAACTCCCAGACCGCACAGATGAAATAGCTCAGCCTATTTAACTACTTGGTCCTGAAAACAAAGGACCTTCTCCCTCCACCTCTGCCCCTGTCCCATTAGCACTACCTTCTTGTGCTGACCTGACCCTTTATCTGAGAAAATTCAGCTTGCTAAAGTTGCAGAAAGTTACCGTTCTGCATTTTGCCAGACTGGTGAGTCCAGCAGGTCCCTGGGATGAGATGACACCAGGGAGGGTGGGAGCACACAGCTCCAAGCAGGGGACTGGGGACTTTGTTTCAGCAGCAGTAAAGTATTCAAACTGAACACCTCCTTTCTCATCTGGCCATTTTCATGTCGCTGTCACCACCCCAAAAAAAAAATAATTAGATATTTTCTTTTCTTTTTTCAGAAGTATTTCCACAGGTGGACAATCTCTTTACACAAGCTGCCAACAGGACTGCTGTCCTCACCCACGAAAAGCTAGTAGAGTCATCACAGTGGAGAAGGTCCAGGAGCAGCAGATATCCCTGGTCCTCTCCAAGTAACAGCTATGAGTGTGTCATGGCAATACACTGCGGATCAACACCACAGACTAGCAAAAAAAACCCTCTCCATCTGTTAGGACAGACTTAAATGTCGAGCTAAGGAACTGCATGGTACACTCAGCTCATGTGCAAAGGGAAGTCTGGCTTCTCTTACAACTTCACTGCAACCATATGCAGGTTTGCCCATTGCCCTTCATTCAGCAAGGACCAAATTATCATTCACTAATTAGACAAATCAGTAATCATTACTTGTAGACCCTCAAGCACCAGGCAAGATAATAAACCCAGAAGCTAGAAAAGGGCCTGGAAGAGGTCCTTGTAAATAGTACTACTAGAGACTTTCTCTCCTATCCATAGTAGAGTTATAGCTGCAATAGAGCAAAAATTCAGCAAAAGACTTGGCAATAACTATAACATACTGGATGTAACTATGTCTCATTCAGGAAAAGTGCATCATCTTTGGGCTGCAAAACACAGAAACAAGTTTGTACTGAATTAAAATTATTTCCAATATCAATGACAAAGGAGTCAAAGCAGAAAACCCTAAACTTTCCAACTGCATTTGGACCATAAATTATTATTTCAAATGTCTTTAAAAGAAGAATTACCTTGATTCTATAAAATCCACAGAACCTCAAAACAGACGTATTGTTAGAAGATCAAATACCCAACAATTACAGACCATCATTGTACCAAAGGAGATTATCAAAGGATCCATTCACAAAAAGTGCACGAGAAAGTAACATGCTATGTTTTAGTCTCCTCTCTAAGGCATGACATGTAGTCATCTGCAGGTCTTTCTGCAATGGCAAGGATCACACACAAAAAGCAGAAAAGCACAGGAAAAAATGGCTCTATTGGGATATTTTTTTCCAGAACTGGCTGGATGAAGATGCTTGAAGGAAACTTCAATTAAAGACAGGAGCAATCTACAGCTTCTTCCTGTCTCAGTCCCAGTCTTTTTTATTTTCCGTGCTGCTTCTTACCTGTTGACTTTTGAGTTTTTCATCTTCTTCTTTTTTTCTCTTATTTATTTACTTGCTTGTTTCGATAGATGCCATAACAATTCATGTGCTGAGTTTATGGCATTTAGAACAGAAATTGAGGCATTTTTTGAATACCTGAGCTCTTTTCTGATGAACACGAGTTTTGTATTTGTTTGATATGTTGGCACCTAGACTGTTTGTTATAAAACAAACTGCAAATGTTTGATAAATAATACAGTTTAAAATAATTTTAGCACATAAAAATATTTGTAAATAAGTTTTAGTAGGAGTAGCTTAGGTAGAAACAAACACTTGAGGGTTTTTTTTCATTATGTAAAGCCAGTACTGCAGCTGTGGACAGGTTTTGCCATTGACCTTCCTATCCCCTTCTGCTGTATAAAACACAAAAGCAATATTTGTTGTATAATTCCCTTAGACCTGGTTATCCAGGCAAAGGTGGTAGGGATTTGTGACTTAGCCTGGAAGGGACTAAAGCACTGCACCCTTTCTCTTTGCAATGCCTTGATAAATGCTTGTACCACTAGGACTACTGTTCATCCTACCATTGCCTGGAGCAATTACCCTGGTTTCTTGCCCTTTAAAAGTACTTCTGCCTTCAAATTCATTAGTTCAGCAAATTTTGTGGATCTCCATGCAAGTACTTGAGGCTGCTCATTCAGGATGAAATGAAGGTCCAAGACTACATTTCTGAGATCAGCTGGCGATGTTTCATTCTCAGACTAAACTGAAGTTTGCTCAAATGTTGGGCTGGTCAGTAGGCTATGAATGAAAACAAAGGAAATTCTTTGCGAAAGTATTACCATCTGAACCAGTGAAAAGTTTCAATATTTCAGCTTCTCGTCCCAATACAAAAGCAAGTGTCAAAACACAAGGGTTTCCTGAAAGGCAGATATCCTACTTTTTATCAGCACTATGGAGGAATAAAACAGGAAGCTTTTACTTTGTTTCTTTTAGTTTAACTTAAATAAAAACCTTACAAAACCAAAACAACAGCAACAAAAAAGCAAACCCCCAAAACACCACACACCCCCCCAAAAAAAAATTAAAAAAAAAAAGCAAAAAGCAGTTCCAAAACCATGGACTCAATATTTTATCCAGTCTATTGTCTCTACGGGTAAGGATTAATTATAACACTCAGATTAAACTCCAGAGGTACTATGAAATGTGTTTTTAAGAAGAAGCCTTCATTAAAATAAGGAAGTTGCACCAGCAATACAGCCTCTTCAGCGCTTTTGAGTCAGCTTTTTTGCCGAAGGCCCTATTCTAGTTTCATTCAGGAAAGCCAGAAAGTTACATGAGGAATGAGAAGTGATTGCAACACCCAGAAACCCATGTGCTGTTTACTTTCAAAGAGGCTTTCAAGTGCAAAGTGCCAGAGCTACTTTTGAAAGTGGGAGCAGGTCATTCAGATCCTGACTCTCAGACGTGTTTAAGAACACATATATGTTTAAATATCTCAGCTGTCAGTGTCTCTGAGCCTCTCTCCAGTATTACAATGCACGTCCAGCTCATGATGCTCAATCCGCAGTAGGATTACAGAGCTGGGAAACTGACATCTGGGGACCGAGATGCTAGCGTTCTCCCTTGATTTGACTCAGTTTTTTACAAGGCAACATGTATTACTCTGGACATGGTTTCTATATTTTTGTAGCACAAGAGAGAAAACCTATTCCATGTTAAGAGAAAACCATTATACAAAAAACCCTGACACATTTGAATTGCAGACACAGTGAGATCAAATCACCCATTCTGGTGCTACTGAGTGATTCCCAGCTTTGTCCTTCATACAGTCCTTCTCTTTCCTCTCTGCTTTTTTATTATAAAATAGTAATAATAGCAGTCCATCACCTGTACTGACAAGAAGACCAAGATGGTTTACTTTTCTTCCCCTAGGAAGCTGCTTTCCCCTGGGATGTCCTGCTGGGGTGACAGCAGAAATGAAGCACCCAAAGGGTCCATCTCTCTCTCCCAGTTAGACCCACACAGCTCCCTGGGATGGCATAATTAACTTTGTCCCATTAAAACACTGCACGTACTGCAGCAGCACCTCAACCCTGTTACTTGATGGATCTGTCCTAGTTACTAGCAGCCCTGCCCATTCTGTTTTGAGGCACAGTTACAGTCAAGCCTGAAAGAATATCATCATAATCAACCATTGCAGAAGGGTAAAGTGTATTTTTTGTGCTGCTCTCTCTAAAGTATATAGTCAAAATGCCAATGATACCAATCGTTTAGAGTTAGAAATTATGCAAGTCAGAGATCTGTTGTGCACCATTTTGCTACTTTGCAGCAATTTGTGTTTCTCCAACTTTCCCTCCGCAATATCATTCAGGAGAGAAGGGGGAGGGGAAATACTGGGGAAAGAGATTTCTCTTAAAATTTCTTTGACCAAAAAGCTCTGACTTATCTTGATATGTAATATAAAATATTAAAAGCCTGACTGTGCTACAGCATTTTCCAACTACCAGGCACTGATAAACAAAAACTGACATTGTACTAAACTGAGTTTAAGGTGAAAATTCCACCAGCTATCCTCCTCCCCACTCCCTACTTTTACCAATTACCTTTCTAAACTTTGCTATTTGTAAAGGAAGCAGAGCAAAACTAAGAACTGGGAAATACATTTGGGTTTGAACATGAAAAGTAACCTGTTTATTAACAACAGGCAATCTTTCATCTTTGGGATTTGAGATCTGCACAGATTGCGGTGTCACCTCCCAGCATTCCCCACTGCGAACTGAAGTTCGTGGGAATGACCAATACTAATGATCCCTGAACTGTTTCCCACAGCCAAATGACAGCTGTGATTCTTTAGCCCCAGCTCTCCTCCTTAGAGCTGATTCAGCGGTAAATTTATGGCACTTCCTCTGAAGTGTCCCATGCTGGCTTTGGACATTTATCACCCAACCTTATCATCAGAAGATGCATCTTCCCCATAACTCATAGTCAAGTGCCAACTTCACAAGACCATGGGTAGCAGGGAAAGGCAGGTCTGGGTGTATTCTGACATACGTCCAAGGCATTTATCTTATTATCATCTTTCTTCAGTGGAGGAGGAATATGGTAGAACTTTGTGCAAAACGTGCAGGAAATGTGTCTACAAACATGGGCTTAGAGAAACACTGGGCATTTCTGAGCAAGGTTACAAACAAACAAAAGAAGTGACACCTTGAACCTATTTCAGTTTTGAGACTTTAATATCGCCCATCTCAGAACTCATGGGAAGTATTTATATCCAAGAGCATCTGCTGGCATAAGACCAGTAAAGTGCTGTAGAAGTTTAACAGGAGTTATTTATACGTCATTACCCAAATCTATTGCAGTTAATAGACAAATCTACAAGTCAATCCATAGCAGATTTAATATTTTCTTTTGTTTTCCTTATCACTGTATTTTAAAGCAAATAACAGTAACAACTTCTCCATATTGGTCTTTCCACCTGTAAAATTGATCCTTAAGGCCAGAATACATTTCTGAATTTACTGGTCAGTTCATTATAGACAGTATGAAACAAGATCTTCACCCAACAAGCTGTAATCCCTCCAGCAAGAAGACTTCAACTCCTATCATGTAAAACGGAGCTCCCCTGTATAACCATAGCCGAAAGTAATGTCAGTAAGAAATTCTGACCAGAAAGGGACTCCACAAAACCCTAATTTTGTCCTGATTGTGGATTGTTCTTGCCAAAATTCATGGTGATGTTTGGCTAGTGCAGGTTTTTTTAGTGGGTAGAGAGCAAGGCACTAACAGGAGAAATTGCTTCCACGTTCAGATGTGGATTTCAAACCCCTTCTCTTTCCTCCCCAATCTCAGCTCTTCCAGGCAGTATTTTATTTTTAAATGAGGGCAAAACCCAGTGTCTTTAACTTCATAACTTCTTGTTCAGAAACTCTAACAGTGTGTGATAGTCTGGTTAAGAACTGTTTATCCTGCAGCCATGCCAGCAAAGCAATGCACCCTTGATCTTTCCATATGAGCTGTTACACAGAGAGCAGGTTTCACAGCAGGTTCCATGGCACAAAAGACATCATGATGCAGAAATAATGCTCCAAACAGCCAGACGCATTCTCACTTCTACAAATGTCTGAGCAAACATCCGCATCTGGTATTCTGATTTTTTGTTGTTGTTTTAAAGAAAGTAAAAATCTGAGGATTAGCGTTTGTACTTTGCCATTTAGGAGTGCCTCCACTGGCTCAAAGAAAGTGTTCTTGCTTTGGATCTGGCTGAAATTTGGTCACTGGATCAGGAGCACATCTTCAGCTTGTTCTGTACAAAATACACTTGAAATGCAAGGGCTATTTTTTCCTCACAGTAGAAATAGCTAAGGATGAGCTTTTCAAAACAAGGCTATCAAAAAATCAGCATGTTTTTCAAAGTTCTGTGGGCTACATATTCAAACACCACTTTAAATTGCACCAAGGAAAACATTTTTTGTCCGTTTTGAAATATCACAAAAATTCTCATTCGAAGTGTTGTTATTCCATCTGGGTAGTCAAAATTAGAGAAGTAAATCCTGAGCAAACAAATCAGACTTTTGCACCTCACTCTGTAAAGACAAATATTAAAATTGCAAACAGTAGATAAATAGAAACATTCTAAAATGCAAATTAATTGTTACCAGTGATATAAGGCCAAGCCAGTAAAGCGCTCTCATTAAGAAGCTTTATGGAGGCCATAGATTTAATTATCGGGGGCAGTTGTACAACTCGTTCTGACCTACTAGCAGCATTTTTGGTTTGCACAGATGGGCCATAGTGCTGTCTCTTTCCTCCGTCTATATTTTCTGTTCCCCAGAACAGGCAAATTACTGAAATCTATAAGTATTCTGCTCAGCAAAGCTCTCACCCTTGCCTGTCAGTCTTGAATGCAGCATGCTTTCTGCTGGCAGTAGAGGTGGAGACAATTTTCAAGACTGTGAAAATCTTATAAGTTTTGTTCCTTAATAATTATTATTCTGAAGTTGGCAAAGATAAATGCAGCCTGTTCTCCCTGCTCATTTTCTGCTAACAGCAGTAAGCGTCCTACATACTTAAACCATGCGCTGTGGACATGCAGGGTGGAGGACAAAGACAAAGCTTACACAGCTGGCTTAATAAAAAAGAGGCTTCAAATGATTCAGTAAGTATATGTAGGGTGTATAACTCTTTTCTGTTCACTCACCGTGAAATAATGATGTTTGGGGCCTGCTGAAGGACGTATACTACTCTTGGCCATGTTAGTTTTACAGGAGGGCAAAGACCTGTGAGAGGCTTGGGCTTTTGTTTTTCACCGAGAAGAAAAATGAAACTGTCAACAGTACATTGCTGAAAAGTCCATGACATACAGAAATTTCTTCTATATACTTGTGCAATATCTTGACAGAAAAAAAATAATCCTGTTTATTGGAATGTGATAACTGCTGGATGGACTTCAATAATAAAGTATGTCACCTGTGTTTCCAAGTAGGAGTCCCTGCTCCTATCATTCTGGTTATTCCTTTGAGTAATCAATTTTCCGTAAACTGCATTTCTGTTCTGTCACCAAGTAAATGCATTAAAAGCTTACATTCAATCCTTGTTATACTTGCCTTCCTTATAAATTTTTGACCACCATCAGCAAAAGTTCTCCATTCTGTGTCTCTGGGAAAAAAAAACAAAAAAAAATCCTAGGTCTTTTGTTATTTGTAGGACTTCATTTTTGGAGCAAAGATCTTCGATCACCAACCCATATCTGAAGAGTGAAAACTTCTGCCTTAAGTTCCTTCTCTTACTGATAATAGACAATACGGACAGTGGAAAGCACACCTTTCGTCTGCAATACTACGTAACTGGATAAACTGATGTCTGACCTGATCATTTCTCATCTATTAAAAAAAAAAATCTCTAAATGAGTGCCTGAAAATACACTGCCAGCTAATGAATATATAGGACTCTTTAGATCCTGACTTTTTTTTTGTACATTGTTTAAGAGGACCTGTCTCACGTTTGTCTTGACGCATTCTTTCAGGTTGTCTGATCCATTGCTTAACAAAGGTTAAAAGAAAGAGCTTCTGCCTGGACTCACAGCTTCTGACCCATGCCGCACAAAAAGTCAGGGCATCCTTTAAGGTAACAGTTTTCCCACAGAACCCAGTTGTGAACACTAGACTTACTTTTAACATACTTAACTTTTAAAAACAATTTTCTTGACATTGATGTATCCATGTACTTAGGCTACAGTTAGGATCACAGTGAGAATATTTCCTTATTTCCCAGCACTAATGTTCAATTTCTCTTTGAGGCATCATAACTGCATTTTACTTTCACTGATCCTTGGTGCCAGCCAGCCCTAGCTTGCCTAAGTTTCACACAGTGTGGCTGCATTCACTGTGCTAATCTTATGTTACATACATTTTTTTTGTCACTCCATGTGTTTCTAATTGGTTTCCCAAGCACCCGCAGCATTACAGCTGCTCTATTTGGCAGCTGCAAGTGCCCACAAACCCCTGTGTCTTCCTCTTCTACACTGTTTTAGGTATTCTCTTTTGGCACTAAAGTGAAAACAGTTGTAATCAGATGTAAAGTATAAAAAAAAAAAAAAAAGGCATATGGAAATCTTGTGGCTTTGATGTTGCAAGAAGAGAAAAGTCTCTTCCTGCATTATGCCCGCTGCCCCACCCCTGCCAATGGAAACTGGCATTTCTGTGTGTAATCTGGGGCTATTATAAGAAATTACAAGCAAAATAACCACAGCCAGAGGATGAATGACCAAGAGTGCACAAGCTGCTGTTGGTGGTGGACCAGCAGAGGCGAAGGCAGGGCTGACCACAGCATCCCTGGCTGGAGGCTCTTCACACCCGCGCTGGGCTTGGGAGGTTGAGCTGTCCTCCCAAACCCTGCTGTGCTTTCCCCGCCTGGAAAATGGCATACTGGAGGTTATTACTTTACTGTGGAAAATGTAAATGTTCTGTAAAACACTTGGGTTCTTGCATAAAAGGCCAAAGAGATTACTTTTAAAGCACTATCTTCTATGACTAGCAGGGGGATAAGCACAGTAAGACACTTCATGAGCTGCCTGCAAACAAATGTCAGTGAAATGCAGTGTGGAAACCTATTTGGGAAAGGACAATGCTATCTTTACTGTACGTGCAGAGCAGATGGGTCTTCACTTTGGCATCTCTGATCCCACCTGAGAAAGATGCACAGCAAGTGAAAAGCAAGTGCTCTCTTTAACTGTCATGCAAGAGTGAAGAGTGGAGCCAAACCCAGCACCACCTGAATCTATGGTTCGAGGAGGTGTAGATGTTTTAAAAGCAATGCCCAAACCCCTGAGTTGTCACCAGTGCAGATGTCCTAAGGCCTGCCTGTGAGCATCAGTCCAGATCCAGGCTGGGAACCAAACCACTCATCCTGTGCAGGGCAGTTAAGAAGCTGTGCTTTTTCCGTCTCTATCACCACAGTCTTAATTTACTGGTCTAAATGCTCTAGTAGGCCTGTAACATGAGTTTCTCATAGCAAGTGAATCACTCTTTGTGTCTAGAAAGGGAGGGAGAAAAATAATGAGTGAGTCTCAATCCCATGTTCATTTTTTGTGGAAGATCCCGGTGGAATGGACTAAAAATAGTTATGCAGGACAGCAAAATTTTTGCTTAATAAGACAAAGGTGCCCAATCCATACATATAATCCTTGTAATGTTTCTGCTGAATTGAGCTTTATATGGGGGTAGAAAAGAACTCCTACAAAATATGCTGTTGCATTAATTATAAGTTTTCCATTTGACAGCTTAATTAAGAAAAGAAGAGTTAGTGTAGGGCTTGCAGAATTCATGATGAATCACACATATTCATACAGACTTCATTTTCATGTTTCAATTATACACATTCCTAACTGATGAACAGCAACATAGCATTTTCTGTTTAATAAATGTGATATCTGTTGGAATTGATAACATTAGTTCAGTAATTACTGAGCCATTATTGTCAGGCATCAGGAAAAAAAAGTGGAAGGATGCCCTAGTTATTAAAGTTTAGTATCAGCACTAAAAAAAAAAGTGTGGGGGCTTTACCTACAGGCGCAATACTTACAGAAGTCAGTGACAGAAGGTGCCTATGGATCCAATTAGGAGACAAGAGAAAGAGGAACAATAGCTTCATGACTGGAGAACCAGACTGAGGGATGGGAGATCTGTGTTTAATTCTAGTGTCTATCACAGACTTCCTGTGCGGCTTTGGTCAAGTTATTTCATCTCTTTATGTCTCAGCTCCCTATCTGTAATAACACAATATGCAATAATACAATATCCCCTTCTCCCACACTTTTGTCTATTCTTTTCAATTGCAGCAGCTTAATTGTTGGGACTATCTTCTTCTCTGATACAACAACCCTCCAATTTTATGGGGAAGCATCAAATATACTACAATAATACTAGTAATTGTAAACGTGATTGTCTTTTAACTCGGGGCGGGGGGGGAGGAGCAAGCCCCTTCTATGTAGACACTTAGAGCAATAACTTTGAGAGAAACTGAGACAAATATCAACTCAAGCATCTTTTCTAAAACAGTGTTTTTGATACACCATTTTGTATCCAAACTTTCCAAGGAGAATTTCTTTTTTCTTTTTCCCAAATATAGTAGGAAGGAAACAGTGGTTAAGAGCAGGGAATACGTTCACTGACAGAACTCACAGCAGAGAGCTATGAATGACAGTTCAGTCGAAAATTCAGCCAAATCCTTTGATTTTGTTCCCAAAGAAGGGCTACTTTCCTGGCTAGAGGAAATAAAAATTTGCAAGATGTGAGCAGGTGTGGAGATGCTGGGGGTCTCTGTCTGATGGCTTTTTTTCTTTTTTTGCAAGAACAGCATGTATTGGGTTTGTGTGGTAAGGGTTTGGTAGCCAGATCCAATACACAGCAGCTTGAAATCAAGTTCAGAAGTTTATTTCTTTGGTGACCTATCAGAAGTCTCTTATACTACCATAAAGGCAAGTGTTACACATAAAGTAGGTTTCTGCTATAATTACCTTTGAGTGTATTCATAATTATCTCTAACGAGATTACTGATCAAGAGCCTCGCCTGAGAGAACAGCTGGAAATGTCTCCTCATTCAACTTTCTAAGAAGCAGTGTCTGCTTTATTTTACCTCCTCATTGCCAGAGACTGATAATGAACAAAGCACCTGACTCCTGTTTCCCAAAACATTTTTTAGATATGCCTGTTACCTTTCTGACTTGATGAGAGGTTCTGTTTTCATCAAATAAAGCAAAGAACACTCAGTGTATGGAGCAACTCTAGGTGGACATGTTGTATGTCCCATCAAGAACAACAAAAAATGTATGGTTTGTCATTTCAATGCACAAAAAGTACTAAGGGATGAAGAAGGTGCCCTCTCCCTGTAACCTACAAGTTTATGTCATTTTATGAAATCTACATAGCAAACATGGAAATGAATGCCAACAAGAAGCAAAGGATTATTTCCTTACCTTTTCATGCAAGTATTTTGGCAGAGACAACAGATAAGCATCAGCACAAGAGCTGAGTGAACTCCACCTGATGTGGTAGGTTGTGGTGTTCAGCATAGTGCTGTGATGCATGTCCACTGCTAGAGCTGTTCTCCAATTTATCATCTCACATTTGATTGTTACTAGAAATGACTGCAACTGTTCCAACTGAATGTTTTTGTTTTTCTTTTTCCCACTGGAAAATGCTGATTTTTCAAAATGTAGCTGATCCATGGGAACAGAATGATTTTAATGAAGTTCTGGTTGAAGCCAAGGAAACTGGCAGCTGTGCCAGTTTTGAAAATTTCTTGCTCAGGCAGGTTTCTAAAATTATTCCATGTGACTTGCTGCCTTTTCACCTGATATACTGCTAAAGAGACCAAGCTCCCCCAAGCCCCAGGCTCTCAGCCACAGACTGGCCAGACCTGGGAACACAGATGCTCAGGGTGCCACCTCTAGAGTTTGCCAAGACTTGGGAAAGTTTGGGAAGAAATGTTTTGAAACTATTGAACAAAATAGCATTTCAATTTTTCTTAAACAGAGTTGTGGAGTTATTCAGGAAGACATTTTGCAAGTCTGCTTTTCACTTGAGTTTTGTTTTGTTTTTTTTTCAATTTTGAAATTTTGCACTGAGTGGCTGAAACCCAGCAGAGTATATTTCTTTGGTTTGTAGTTACCACTGCAAAGCCATTTTGTCAGATCAAAAAGAAGTCAATAGTTCTGGTGCATTTTCTCTCAGCCAAGGTAGCTCTGTGGAAGAGCTGACCTGCAGAGATGCCTTTGTCTTTTCTCAGCTGTGGAAAGACCTGCACAGTTAACTGAGGCTATACACACATACAACAATAAGACAGCTGCAATTCAGCAAGATAAATCCAATTCCTAAACATTAAAAAAATCCCTTGAAATTAGAAGAGATTAGGCACGCTACCTACTGTGGCTGGATGAAATAGAGTTTATTGCTTATCTCTCTTTGGTTGTCCAGTTTGGTGCCTTGTACTCAGAATACCAAAACAGTAGAATTTGTGAGAAGGATGAGAGTTTGTGTTCTGAATTTAGTTTTATTTGTAGTATCTGAAGCTTTTACTCCATTTTCTTGGCTATTTAGAGATACAAAATGGCAGCTTTCATCTACTTTCCAAAGGCTATCTAGGCATAGTTGCTTCCTTTATTAAATGTCAATTTAGCAATGTATTTTTACCTTCCTCTTGTTATTATTGTCCCATCATTGTCCTGAGGCTCTTTGTGACTTTTTCCCCCATTCCTATTGTAGCCAGTTACCCTGCAATTTTCCCTTTTCTGTCTCCATCTCACACAAGTGATGTAGCATGGGCAAACGCAGGGTTTACAGGCTTCTGCTTTGAGCTGTGCAGGTTTTACTCACTTTTTCCTTCCTTGTGTGGATTACTACACAAGCTGGCAAACCCAGTTTCTCATGGGACGCCTCACCTCTGCCACGGTTAGAACTTCCCAGTTTCGGTTATTGCAACACCAGCAGTCTGCCAGTACCTGCTCATTTTGGTGCTGGACAGTGGCTGTCAGAGGTTTGAAATTCCTCATTGTTGTCACATCCCCTTTCAGTGACATCCAGACCACACCACCCCGAAAGTATCTGTGTGATCCGTCTCCCTTCTTCCAAATGATGTGCTGCAGTCCACTGGAGAAAAAAATACTGGATTTCTGCTTTCATTCTGCCAGTTCAGTCTTACAATGAATATTTGTAATAAGATAATTTGTTTCTAGACTTAGATGGTCTGCAGGCCTTTAGATGTCTGAAATGATTGCAAACCCAAGACCTTTTGCATTTTATGTAATTCATGTTCTAGCTTCTGTAGGGCCACCCAGCAGACCTGTTTCTTCGGGCACAGGAAATACGTGTTCTTTAAAACGTGAGACAAGGATTAGCTGTCAAGATAAAACCACTGCACTAATCAGTTTACAGAGGTGTAAATTGTTTGTCAGAACACAATGCCAGCAAGGCAATTTTGTTTAACAACAATCGTAACAGCAAGGGTCCCTGGGGTGGAAATAAGTAATCAAGCAAAAAAATGGGGCTGAAACTTTGAGAAAGCGAGGAGCCATCTCTTTCCAATGCATCTGCAATATAATAAGACCTTGACAGAGCATTGGGAAAGGAACTGGGTTTCTCTTTCTGTGATCCTGAAACCAGTGCTTATGCCATCAGTCTTTATTCACACAAGAAAACTTATTCTTTAACATAAGAAAGGAAGGATGGGAGGCAGGACCAGGTCTTTGCACAAGGTTTTCAAACATGCCGAGCACTAACTCAGTTTTCCTTGAATTCAAAAGTTTTATTGGCAATCACGATGGGATTAAAGAAAGTAATCAGAATTAAAGCCAAACCAAACAATCCTGGAACTCCCATCCTCAGAGTACCAAAGCTAGGCAGACTTTCATCCAATTGCTCTTAATTAAACCATCCCACACATTTTAGAGGTAGGAGAATCAAGCCATTCCAGTTTTAATGCCTTGGTATGGAAATTAATTTTGTGCCTATGCCCATAAGAGGGTATGACCATAAATCCAAAGCATGAGGAATGCTGAGAGCATCTTATTTCCCCTCGCCAGCTACTGCATGGATAAATCAAAATTTATTGAATAAAAGCTGCTCTCTTTCCCTACAAATTTTGCCTCCCTTCTGTCCTCAGACCATCATGGGTCCCATCATACTATTAAAATCAGTCAGCACACCAAAATGAAATGATTGAAAGGCAACTCTCAGCAGAACTGGAACAACCCCTTCATTTTTTATTTCTTACTTTCATGTGTGTGAGATGGGGGGGAGAGAGACTATTGAACTTTAAACTTCCTGATAAGCTATATTGTGGGAAAGTGCCATTTTTAGGTTTACATGAAGGAGCTACCTCTGAGAATGGCCTTTTAGCCTGTGAAAAAACTAGAAACATCCCAGGAAGTCTCCGAAACATTGTAGCACTGTGAGAATTTGTATAAAAATAAACATTGGATTATTTCAGTCCTACTCCCTTGAGAAAAAGAGACCAAATTACTCAGAGCTACTAGCGTAATCTTGACAGAGGAAGGGAAATTAGCAAATGATGCCAGGGCTTTTTTGTTTTGTTTGGGGTTTTTTCCCCTTCTTTTTAGTGTAAAGTAATAATACTTGGAAGAGACGGGAAAGGCAGGTTAAGCATGTGACGGAAACAGGCTCAGAGCTCAGACCAAGCCCTTGAGGAGAGCAAGCCAAGCCAGAAGGAGCACTTTTAAAAGGTGTAAACTGGAATTCACAGAAACATGAGAGCTTGGAAAGCATCCACTGACAGACACAATCCAAAAGCAGACAAATCCTGGTCTCTAGAGTTCAGGAGATTTTTTAAAGCTTTTTGTCAAGCATTTTTCTCAGGAGAAATTAAGATGTGAAAGGCACAAGGAGTCAAGCAGGGTCCCATGTCACTTCAAAAGCTGTTTCTAAGCCTGGTTAGAAAAGTCCTTCATTTCATGGAAAAATTATTCTGATTAATCTCTCTTCCCATCAGGAAGGGCTGAGAATCCCACATGGTAATAAACCCACATTTTATTCAGCATTGTTCCTAGGACTAGTAAAGGATGGTAAGAAAGAGCAAGAGATGTTGCGATTTCAGTAACTACTGGTAAGTGATTGCTATAAACCAAGAGAAAGCTATGGAAGGCAAGGATTAGGAAGTCTAACACAAGGTTATCTGAAGCCATAATATTGAAAATGCATGTGTAAGAGAAGAAGGAGAATGAAGGCATCTCCTCCACCCGGATGTCTCCACAGCTATAATCTGCTCCACAGTACTGAGCAAGATTGGCAACTGCTTGGTGGAGAATGCACTGCACCCTGAGAGGGTTTGTACACACTCAGAGGAGAGCACAAACTTGCAGTGTGTTCAATTCAGAGCAACGGTTAAAAGCAGAGGCTTCATTAGTGGTCTAACACATGAGATCTGAGCTTCAGGCTTAAGCATACTGCCCATCTCCATACTTTGCACAGCATCAAGAAGACAAGGAAGAGAGCATAATATGCTAGAAAAGAAAAAGACAGAAAAAGATAGAAAAGAAAAAGAAAAGATATGCTGTCTTGGCTTACTCTGGACTCAAGAGTTAAAAAAAAAAAAAACCACAAACAAACAAACATGAGTTTCTTTAACCTGAGCTAGAAAGCTAGATTTTTTTAGCCAGACATGTAACAAACTCGTATTTCCCTGGGGTAAAACACAGATGGGAACCCCCAGCAAGGGTTGAAAAAGGACTGCAGAAGCAGTCACTGCTACCCACATCCCTTTCTGCAAAAATCATTCCAGGCAATTCAGGGGTGGCAGCAGACAGGATCTGGTCCTTTTACTGTCAGATTGGCCAACAAAGGAAGATGAAGGTGAGGATCTCCAGCAAGAACAAAATGAAGGCAAAGAAGTTGCTTCGCAACAGGGAGAAAATCAATACCTTCAGAAACAGGAAAAAAATATATTAATAAAAACCTCCAAAAAAATCACTATACAACTGTGTGATATCTACAGCAAAAATTCAATATCTACTGCCATTAACAACATCATTAATAACAAATGTCTGTTTAATTACTCTTGCTAAGATTAAAAAGGCCATTATTCTTGTAACTTGAGAAATTCATTAGCTGGAAAGTCTGTTTAATGCCAAATGCACCCCCCTTAAAGGCACAGGGTTTAATACTTGAAGGTATTTCTGACATTCAGGCATTTGTGTTGCTTGAAGAAGCACTACCCAGCTGGGATGAAGTTCATGCTGTGACAATAAGCAAGTGCTGTTACATTTCAGAAACTCAGATGAAGCTACAGGATGTTTGATAGCACTGTCTTTCCTCCAGAACAGTTAAAAATGCACGGGGACAGAGTAGGGTTCTCAGAAGTACCCAAATCACTTTCCTTCATATTTTTCTATATGAAGGAAAAATAAATGCTTCTGAAAGATGGGCTTGGTAGCTATATCCACCAGCAAATTTTGAAAATGCTGTCCCACAATGTAGTCTATATAAATCAGCTTTGTCTCGTCATATGCTGAAAGGATCTTGCGTGCCCACCATAAACCCTAACTCTGGATTGTGCGATGTGCACCTTCCACAACCAAATCCCCATGACACCTAACACGTGTGTTTGCCTGGCTATTGAAGAGAGGAAAATGTAGCAAATGCAGTAATGCCTGTTAACGCAGCAGTTTGGCTGATAGCCATTTTCTAATAGTACTAAACTCCTAACGCACATTCCATCTCTGGAGGTGAATGTGGTTGTACAAGCAGGTACAAACAGAGCAATTACCTCCTCCTAAAGCATGAAACGCTGTACTCCTCCTTGACTGGAGTCCAGGGAAGGCAGAGGATCTGGACTGTGGCGCAGACTGACATGGAAAGGTAAACACGTTTCCCACCTCCGAGCTCTATGGATGGTGTAGAAAAGCTATAGATAAAAATTATTGCAGTTCACAGCAATAGCAAATAGGGATGCATTTAGTGGGGAGATTCACTCTGAGAGATAAGAGGCTGCATACAGGAGTATTGCCCCAGTCCATGTGCCCCTCCAGCTGGCTAACCTCCCACACCATGCATGACTTGCAATCACAGCACAAATGAGGGAGACATACCTTTCAGAAAAGTTACCCAAATGATCAGTATCTCAAAAACTATGCTGAAAGAAGGCTTGCTGCTTAGCCTGTTCATGCACAGTTTCAATAATCACAGGCTATGCACCAATGTCTGTGCAACATCTTGTGCATTTTACAATAGCTGAATTAACTATCCAGTGTAACGCATTCTTAATACTGGGTTGAGGGGTATTTGAAAATATAAAGGGGCATTAGAAAAGTCTAAAACTGCAAAATTTGTCTGAGGGAAGGGCAGCAACTTATCCTCTTTCCCTCATTTCCTCAGAAAATGACAATAGTCCCGGCTGCCGAGGTCATTGACGTGATGGTGACAGCAAACCATGAAGAGTTGTGTGGCTATTTGATGTGATACCAGGACAGCAAATTGAGACTGAGTAGTCATGTTCTGAAAATGTTATAGATACCCCAGATCTTAAGAAGATCTCAGAGACACTAGCCCCTTTTCTGGGGTACATTTGTTCTGTTTTTCTGCTTCTGACGGAGACATCCCCCAAAACAAAAGTCTAGCTTTTTTATGTTGTTGCTGCTGTTGTTTTAACCTTTCAACTTTTCTCTCACATTGATATCACCCCCAATCCATGTCTGTTTGGAGAAGATTCCATTTTTCCCATCATGCTTCCTAGGGTACTCAACCATAGTGGAATATGGACAGTTCTCCCTAAGAAGAAAAGCTTGCACTAATAATGCACCATTGATTAGCACTTACAGCTCAGGAATAGTCCTACTGTGTGACACACTGGACACTTTTACATAGTGAAAGCAGAATGACTTGAAATTATGAGGAAGTAGATGTCAGGGGACCTGAGCAGTAATTCTCAAAAACTTTAAGTTTGGCTCCTAAATACGAATGTATTTGCCTCACCCTACTTACAGACGTTCAAAAGCCTTGTCTTTTATAGTCACTCTCCAGCAACATATAAAAGCATCCCCTTCATGTTGGGCACCAACACATGAATGTCTACCACAAAGTCACAAACATCTGTTAAAAGAGCTTTTTATAAGCACTTCTGTGCCGTTTCTAGGTCATGCAAGAAGGTACACTAATTCAGTGTCAGGAGTAGTGGTATTGTGGGCCAGTAATTATGTTAATACAGATAATGATATGTACTTGTATTACAGAAGCTTTTTCAGAGTTAATTTTGCAGTCAAGCAATTGCTTTGCTCTGTTTAGCTTTGCGTTTGGATAGCAAACGAAGTGAAACAACGACAGTAATTTTGGTCAGTCAGGAGTACTGCATTACAGAAGTAAGAGGCTGTCTGTGAACAGAGGGCATTAACCATTTTCCTTCTGGCTCAGTTTTCTACCGCCTTGCTCCACTTTGTGAGCTTTTAACGGTTGGCTTCTAAATGCCATACCCATCCAGTTGTACCTTGTTTATCTGAGAAATGTTACATCAGAAGCAAGACGGGCTTGCCAAAGAGCAATGCAGCAAACAAAATCACTATAGATTCACTGCAGTGATTAACTACTTTCTGAAATAGGTGAGACACTTACAACAAGCCCCAAAGTGTCCATGGCAGGCCAGAGGTGTAAGGGATGCTGGTGTGTTGCTTAGGCCCAGGTGAATGGGTAAGAGCATCCACATGGCCCAATTTGTTTAAAAATGCATATACTGTGTGTAGTGTGTGTTTTAATAAGCGAGGAGCTAGATCCAGCAGTGCTCCTGAGTAATCAAGCAGCCCTTATATCCAAACTGGGAAAGTTGGGTTGCCTAGGCTTCTGTTTTAATTTTTAGAGCTTAGACTCGAATATGATTAGTAGACACAAAATCTAACCACATTTTTGTTAACATCCTCAGTCAACTAACTGCTTGAAGTGCATGTAAGTATAATATACAGGAGATAAAGCTAGAAATGAAAAAGTGTTACATGTGTGTATGATTGCCACATCCTTTTTTTCAGGAGCACTATGGTTACCATAAGTATCCAGCTATCATACACTCTGGGTTAAATTAAACCATGGTACAAACACAACCAGTTTAAATGATATTACCCCAGGCACCAATTTGGCCCATCACATGTTAATTACCTCCCTGAAAATTAATACCTTTTTTTTTTTTTTTTAAGGTAAATAGTCTTTTCTAAAATTATTTTTATGGAAAACAGGTTTTGTTTGTTTTTTCAAGAAAATTACATATTTGTAGAGTTCCTGGACTTTTTATGCTGTTACAAGTTACATCTGGTTTTCTCCACTGGCGTTGTCCAAGCCAACTTTAAAGGTAAAGCTAATCCAGAGCAAGCCAAGGATCTGACTAAATTCTATAAGCCAAGAAACAGCCAAGCCACAGAGAATATTTAGGCACGAGGCTCCTGCCCGCAGCCCAGTGCTGCAATCCCCAGGAATGCACTGCGATTGCTCTACAACCTTGAAAAGCCTAGAGACAGCTGCTGGTTCCTGGCTGCAGCCTCTGCTGCTGAAGCATTTTTTTCCATCTTGGTTTCTTCTCATCCCTGTCCAGGCCAGCCCCAAGCCACGAGCCCCGGAGTAGGATTTCGGTGGCTCCCCCGTTCCCCTTCACTCTGCAGCGGCTGTTCATCACCACCCAAAGGGTTAGGCAGGAGGCTGGAGAAACTTCCTGAGGCTTGAGGCTCTGCAAACACTCGCTCTTCCTTCTTTGCAAAAATAACTTGAGTCCACAAGCGCCTGTTCTTGCAAAGCCAAATACCTGACCTGGCAGCGTGGTTTGGTTTTTTTGGTGTTTTTGTCTGCTTGTTTGTTTGTCATTAAATGGAAGAGTGAGCTGTGTATTTCCACTTCTTCTAAGCTAGGCTGGCAGAAGGGGATCATCTGGATATAAAGTGCCCAGCCATACCTCTGGTTCACTTCTCTGTTACATGTTTTCCTCTCTCCTTTTTCTTTGCTCTGTAATTTCATTGTCTTTAGTATAACTCAAGTCTTACAACTGAGCCTGAGCTTGCTAAGCAAAATTCTGGCCCCAAAAATGAGTTTTGCAGCTGATTTCAGTGAGAGTAAAGAAAGTATAGATATTTATCCCTTGCAAGAAGACATAATATTAACTGTGTAAATCTTATACATAATAGAACCTCTATGTTTATTGCCGTTATATGGCATGAAAACCACCTGTATCGTCACAGATGCAGGTCAGTATTCATATGTAAAGTCTTACTTTACACTGTGATAAAAATCCCTGGTTAAGAGCAATTGAACGTTCAGCATGAAAAATGGGCATGTAACTGAAAGACTTCTGCTTCTGTCTCTCATCCCTGCAGCTGTAGTGTTTGAACATACATGGTTCTTATATCTTCTCTTCAAAAGGTAGATCACAAGCAGGTAAAACTGAAAGAACCAATGAAAAGTTTTACTGGGAAAAAGTCCACACTGAAGTAGCAACAAGAGCAAATTTATTAAATAAATGGGCTGATGGTTCCCAGTCTCAATCGCTCACTCTTGTTGCTTGTGTATGTCTATACGTACACAGATATTAGTAGGTCTCCAGGCAATGTGAGCATCTGTAGATATAATGTGGTATAGCATTCTCTCATGCCGTGGAAGATTTAAACTTCCCATCAAAATGCAATCCCTTTTACCGTTCCCTCCCCATTTTGTTCTCTAATACCTTCCCCAGACTCTAGAAAATGCAGCTTCCCTGTCTTTCCAGAGCTGTTACAAAACCAAGAGGCTTGCACGACCAGCTCAGACAGACAGAGCTGGTCATCGTCCATCGTGCCCCGACCCATCCGGACACCACGTGCTGCTTGGGAGCTTTTTCATCCTTCCTGTGTGTCTGCTCTCACTTCGCTCTTTCCCAGGGGTTGTTCCCTTCCTTTCCCCGTTGCTTTCTCAGTACTTCGGCAGATGTTTCTGAGCCCCTCCTCGAGCCTTTCCACTGAAAGGGGGGAGGTAGCATTCCTTCCATCGATGGGGCTTGCTGGGATGGGGTGCTGCTTGGACCTGCGGAGGTGAGGAGAAACCTCTCTGCTCCACAAAGCCCGGGCTGTTGCATGCCAAAGCCAGAGCTCACCGCAAATGTTCCTGCTAGCTCAGGGCTGGGTGGGTGGGTAAAGGTCCTCAGCCTGGAAAAGGAGCTG
Source organism: Haliaeetus leucocephalus (assembly GCF_000737465.1). Classification (NCBI taxonomy): domain Eukaryota; kingdom Metazoa; phylum Chordata; class Aves; order Accipitriformes; family Accipitridae; genus Haliaeetus; species Haliaeetus leucocephalus. The sequence goes on along the minus strand of NW_010973034.1, from coordinate 2,617,456 downwards.
AAACGAAAAGTGGGAAAGATTTAATCCATTTGGAAAATTTATGTATCAGAGAGCTACACCTCCCACAGCTACACCTCCTAGATTTCCCTAAAGTCACCGTATCCCTGATGGACCCTTAAGTTTGGGGAGGCTGTTCCCCTTCCCTGAGTACCTACTTCTTCCCTTCAGCAGCCACTTTGGTTTACCCAGCTCCAGGTCCCAAGGAGATCCCATTTTAAATATCCTTTCCCCACTCCTTCACATGCAGCTTCCCTTTCTCCTCACCTTCCCCACACTCCTTAATAGGGCTCTTGTACAGTAGCCTGCTTCCAAATACTAACTGTCACAAACTGCAATTATTGGTATTACCATTTTAATAGATTTTCTGTCTCCGACATATTCTACCTACAAAAAAGAAGATTGCAGAGTTAGGACTAGTAATCATTTTTTATTTTTTTTTTTTTTTTTAATAAAGTACCAATCAGGATTACAGAGCAAAAGTAACAATTGCAGAATCCTACTACTCACATAGGGTTTTTATCACTTTTTTTCACTCATTCATTCTTCTGGTGTTTGCAGAGTTCTGCTTTGTGCTAGTAGCTTTCTTGGTGGTTATCAATTTCATTTAATTTGCAAAGAAAAGCCATGTTTTTTGATTATCCTTTGTAATTTAAAAAAATTGCAAACTAGTTATTCATAAACAGGACCATCTTTCATTTGAGAAAGCAAGAACCAAAAGATTTTGCCTTAAAGTGGCAGCTCCCTGTTTTGTTCAGACAGATGTGTCCTATTCACTAGGAAAAAACAATAGCAAATCTGAAGGCCACACAGTCTAAACATCATTTTTCATGGAATTTGGAAAAATAACTGGTGCAATAGAGATGAAGTAAAAACAACTCAAATTTTAGGTGCATATTAGAAATATATGTTCCTTTTTTAACATCTTCAGTTTTGTATGTTCCAAATAGCTAGCTTACATTTCAATAATCTTCTTTAAACTAGTTTTTCTTAACCTTTTTAAAGATTATTTAAAATAACATCAATAATTTAAAGTTAAGCCTAAATTTATATGAAACACCTTCTATGCCTATTGCATTCCAGACTTTTTTTTTTTTTTAATTAAGGAGATTCTAGCAGTCATTTCTGACTGCTGTGGCATCTCTCTGCAAATCCTTTCTTCAGCTCTGCTACACTGAGGTTCATTTGTGTCATTCAAATCTTTGCTCTTTAAATATCCTCTTATAAATTTATTATGGCAATACATTCATATCTTTAAGTTTAATCTGAAACTTCGATAACAAGCAGGAGATGGAATAAATGAGTAGAAAGGAGACCAGATAAAAATTAAAATACTGTTCTGTCATTGCCCATATAAACTATTAGGGACACTGACAGGATGGTATTTTAATTTTGTCCTCTTCTCCCTTGCTCCCTCCACCCAACTTCACTCTTCCATCTTCAGCTTGTTACCAAAGCTTCTGATTAAGCCCGGGAGCAGGTTATCATACGCAACATGCTCAGGAGGTCTTTAAAAAGCAGGCATATGAATGACACCAGGTAAGCATTGGTATGCTACAACCTAGCAGAGAGGATCTTTTCTTTCTTTAATTAGATCTCCAAGTGATCCTTGCAGAAAAACACCCTTATTGTGTAAATAATGATAAAAAATCAGCATCATTTAACCCTGTGTCTCCACCTGCCCATGATTTACAATGATATTATGAGATCAATTGCTTTTTCCACAATTCATGTTACAATGCTAATGCAAAATCTATTCACAGGCCTCTTTCCAACCCTCTCTAAAGCAAACAGTTTAGAAGTGCTTTCACGGTGTAACTAAGAATCTGAATGTTGTTGGATTTTTTAACATTCAGATATGACTGTTTTCTCTTTCTTTCAGTTAAGGGAGAAGAAAACAAGTCTTTTTTCAGTTTTCTTATTTGTTGAGTATCCAGGTAACAAACTACTTAAAATCAAGCAAACAAAACTTGATAATTGGCCCCTATCCCCATCTGAGCTACAGAAGGATGTAACCATGGCAACGTGTGGTTTAGAGCAGACCATTCTGTGTACCTTTCAGGATTTAAGCTTGTAGGAATCTATCCATTCCTAAGTAGAATTATCACTCCGGGAGCAGTTTGTTCTTTATTTTAAAGGATGGTTGAAGCTGGGGCCAGAAATAGTCTGTGACAATGTGTTCGGGGGGGTGGGGAGGGCGGTGAAGGTGGTACGGATGCACACACAAAAAGGAAAACAAAACCAACAAAAAAACCCCAAAGTTCCCCTGCGCCAAGGAACAAACAGGAACGGACACTGCAAAAGACAATAATTAAGGATGAGTCAAGCACAGCAGGTTGTCAGAAAGCTCTCCTGCAAATGTGTTTTCTCATAAGCTAAGAAGCCTGGAATAAAGTTAGTCATACTTCAGCCCTAAGGTCCAGCATCTCTTTTCTTGCTTTAGGTAACTCTCATTGTAAGTGTATGTATATATATCGTTAAAGAAGTATGTCTATGGAAAGAAATAAAAAAACAAACAAACAAACAAAACAACACACCCAGGTTTGTAATATGGCAACTTCTTCTTAATTGTGTGGATTCAGGATCTAAGGAGGTTAAGACAATTTAATACTTTCATGCCTTTTTTCCCCATTACATAAGGTTTTCTGAGTTTCTTCTATCCAACCATCCTTGTGTGTTTACGGTTAATACCTCTGTAACATTACTATGTTCACAGAGCTGTGCATGTAATTTTGCTTTCTTCTTGCATCCCACTAATTAAATTTTATTTTTTAATGTAATTAAGAGTTGGTCTTGAAATCCATCCTGTTAATGTTAGTTTTTTGTTTTCCTTTTGAAACGGAAACTACAAACACAACAGATTGTAGCTGTCTCTTTTTACATAAGACAAGTCGCATTGTTTAACCAGAGCCTGATTAGGCAAATCAACTGACATGAGAATGAGTGGTTGCACTGAAGAGGTAATATGCTGCACAAGGCAATGCTCAGAAATATCTTGACATGGAAATCTAAAGAAGAGATCTGTATTCAGATTTGAAAGGAATTAGATTTGAATCAGAACAAAAATATTCTGAGTCAGAATGAAATATATTCCTGTATTCTCACATATTATCCTATTACCCTCTGCAGCACATGAAAGGGAAAACATCATTATAAAGAGAGGCTTTTCCAAGAGTGGATATTCTTTAAGTGGGCCAATTCCAGACTGTGTCCAGGGCTCTAGGGCTAGAGGCCAGTTGGGTTACGGGCTGGAATAGGTGATATGAAAAACTACATTGCAGTCCATGTAATACCATAAAATGTAAGGTACACTCACTCTCTTCTAACAGTATAATAATCAGACCTAGTGTTATTCACTAGGAGTACATACTGTTTGCTCTAATTAGCACATTTCATGTCTCCTTTCTTTTTTTTTTTTCTTTTTTGCTTTTGTTGATAACCTAGGTATCCTATGCATCTTTCTAAAGAAATAGCAATTTATAATAAAAAAGAAACTGGGGGAGAGCCATTTACAATATTTAGAGGTGGTCTACAGTCAGGTCTGATTTTTGCATGTCTAAGATCAGGTTTTAGACCTGCAGAAGCAGGTATTCTTGATATCATTTCTCTAATTTCAAGGTGAAACCTATGATATACAATCTGTTTAGATTATTATTACTCTGCTCCTATGAATCTTACTGCCATTACTATTGCTGCGGCTACTACTACTACTACTATTACTAATACTATTTTTTTTCAAGGAATAAGCAGGATTTTATTCATCAGCAAATAAATATTGCTTGCTGTTTAATTTTATCCTCAGAGAATTTTGCATCTTGCACACTTTGATAGAAATATAAGCTCATTAACAGAATATTTTTTAACCAGACCATTATGACTTCATTTTGAATCAAAGCTCATTAAAACAATTATAATCAAATGTTTCATTTTCTTTTTCCCTTGTGAGGAACAGCTGAAAAGGTTATGTTTGTTTTTCTTTATCTGAATCTCTAGGGCTATATAAACAGACTACATGGACTTGTTTGTGCTCCTTTTTCTTTACATTTAAGGGTTTGCTCAGTAGAGTATGCATGAGCCCTGTTCCTGGGGTCATCTGTCAAGAGTTGCAGCACGACGAGCTGCAACCCAGACCACACGAAAATCAGTGGCAATTTTCAGTTTTGTGCCCGCGGATGCTGCCTCACCACCAAAGGTCCAAACAGGAGCCACCTCTTCATGCTACCTCATTGACAACCAGTTAAGAGTGTGCACATCAGGAATGGGTTTGCAAGGTGTTTTCGTTCCCTTGCTCCACTTGCAGGGACCAGCACACTGCGAGCAGGAGGAAAGGGTGGTGGGGTGGGTCAGATGGAGAAGATCCTCGCCTTGGTCTGCTCTCTCCTATTCTTGAGCAGACCTACAGCTCAGGTGGCAAAATGTCGTCTGGGAGCTTTTGCTGGTGCGCAGCAAAATTGCTTTCACATAAACAGAACTGGGACCTCTCGTGTTTTGTGAGTCACAGGAATTATACACAGACAATAGCTTGCCAGAGTCACTTAGCACAAACCCCATTGAACCTCAACATTTAAAAAACTTTGTGCTTAATTCTTTGGTGCAGACAAATATTTCTTTCAACACAGTCACTTAATAACCTCACTGTTGTTAAGCCTGAAACTGTGTTTTCAGTAAAGCATATCTCTATTAAGCAGTCTATAATTCAAAACAAAAAATTCAGAGAAAATAAATTTGTACACAAAACCTAGTAAATCTATGTACCAATAAATTTAGAATTAAGGGATTTTACTCTGAAACAGCATTACCTTCATACGGAAAATGGTGATTATTTTTTCTCTGAAATAGCTAACAAGTACACAGCATTTCCAAACCACAAGAACAGCCCCCAGCTACAGTCCAACACCACTTACTGTAACATCAAACATTAATTTTCTTTCAGCCATGAGACTAAATCCTGAAAGCTGAACATAGGCTAACAGCTGAAAGCTCTGTGTACAAAATTTTGCTCAGAAAGGACAGTCTTCCCTATTTCTGTTGAAGATATGAATCTTTGCTATCTTGATATAGCAGAATTTCTGTACTAGCCCAGTGTAACCACCATACCGATGGAACAATCAGCCAATACAAAGCAGAAGATGTACAAAGTTGTATAATGACAAGGCATCAGTAATGCAAATATTAAAAAAAAAAAATGCCAACTTAAACTAACGCATAGTTTTGCTCCCGAAAATTGACCTAGAAGTTGACATCTAATTTTGAGGGAAGAGATAATACAATATAAATGGCCATATTTTAAAGTAAATAATATTTGACCACTTTCTAGAAGCAAACTTCTTTATGACAGATGTATTTCTGGGACCCATATATGCCAATGGTTAGGGTAATTTCTTGGATTTATAGGTTGAAGCCAACACTTTCTGGGCTGTAAGGAGAGCCTAGGACTCACAACTTCCATCTGAACATAAGACACAAGACAGAAATGGGGACAACATCAATGTTTGCTCAGCACCATGAAGGACTGAATTGTTCAGCCTGCTCTCCCAGACCCATTAGGTGTCCTTTTCTTATTTCCAGTTTATAGACCATTTCCTAGGTTTAAACTTTGTGTTTAGTGGGTCCCCCACAACCTAGGATTTGCATGACCTCTTGGGAATAGATAGGAATGGCTTTCACAAAATCTTCTGGATGAGTATATTAGAGAATATCTTAGTCTAAGTATGGATATGCAATTCCACAATTCCGTGTTTCAACTTAACTTTGAAACGCTCTATAACCACATTGCTAGCTCAAGCAGGAAGGTCACTTTCTTTGTTTTTTTCTTTTCTTTTTTCTTTTTTTTTTTTTTCTTTTTTCTCTCCCCTCCCTCCCCCCCCACCAGTCTTAAGCAAGACCAAAGGATTTCAGAAACACAGACTAGGAATTCATCTGGGTCCCGTTGCACATTAATGGAAATGGGAGCTCTGTTCTTTCTGGGTTGCAACATACCTGTCTGTTTTTCTATAGACAGATCTTCTACTGACGACAGGTAAAAGTCAGGTGGGCAAGCAATGCTATTATTTTAAGTGACAGCATGTAAGCATTAAATAATGCCACATGTCTAAAAGCCCAGCTAATTCTTTATGATAAACCAGAATAATAGTAAAAACAAACAGGTGTTAGAAGAGCTCCCCCTAAAATTAATAGAGAGGCTAGTTTGCAATTACACTTCATTTTCTCTGACTGTTTCCAAATGCAGACATCTAAACCAATGGACATTAGATTTATTTCAGATTTAAGTCAGTTTAACTTTCAGGGTAGAGCTGTCAGCTATGTTGTCAGTTATCCTTAGTAGGCTGCCAGGGGTGGAAAGAAAAACAGGAGGTGGGGGGTGGAGGGAAGCAAAGAAAGAGACATGTTGGAGTATCAGATCTCCTGTCTACACCAGTCTTTTCACTGGTCCTTCCTAGCTAAAAAGTTTCTTCCCAGACACAACAAGGGTATGAGATATGAAAGACATAGTATTGTGTGATGGAGTATGTGCATTTTTAATTTTTTTTTTAACTCTGTTAGTTAGAGGGGGCAAGGGTGACCCTTGTGTCAAGTCTGGTCTGCATCTGGAGCATTTTGCAATGGTCAAAGAGAAGGACTGTTTCTCTCAGGACAGTGCTGCTCTGTCCATGCTCCTCCAGCTCCTGCACCGTGGCTGCAGTCCTCCACACCCTACTCAACGGCTGCCAAGTGCATTCAAGACCCTCTTGCCCGCAGAAAGACAAGGCTTTCCCCATCACAACGAGATTTGCCTGGAGGATCTGTTTTTTCTATAAACGAGTCAAATGATTTTCAAGTCTTTTTTGTTGTTGTTGTTGCTAATTACTTGTTTTAAGGAAGGCAGCAGACTGGGAGGCAGTGACCTATTCGCGGATGCTGAGATCATTTAAAATTGTATAACGCAGGCAGTATGGCCAAACCCAGACATTCCAAACTCATGAATCAGGCCCCATAAACCATGAGATAGTCTTAAAATAATGATCTTTAAAAAAATAGTAATGAATGTTGAGTTCTCTCCACTGCCTTCTGGCTTTGTCATCTTTTAAGGTACACATGAGATCAATTTTTTCAAGTTTTCCTCATCAAACATGAGGACCTTAATCTTCTTTCCTTTTTTTTTTTTTAAGGGAAAGCTGAAGTTGTTAAAATACTACATGATACACAGAACTTTGGTTTTCAAGAAAAACATCAAATATTACCACTCTTCTGATAATATCACAAGAGCTGGCAACAAAGGAACAGCATCTATACATTGCGATAGTCTTTCCCAGGCACTTTAATAAGACTTACACATTTTATATTCTAGCTGTGCTTTAATTAAAACCAGTTACTTTCTTTTGTTTGAAATAGCTTAAACAATTCAGCACTTAAAAAAAAGAAAGGAAAGAAAATAGAAGAAAGAAGCTATCTGGATGGGTTTCTGATAGTGGGTGTAAATCCAGTCATAATCAAGATTTATTTGTACAAATCATTTCAGTGGGAAAACAGAGCCTCCAAAGTGTGCATGCAATTAAGTATCCTACCAAACCTTTGTTATCCTTGTGTTAGACCTGGCTAGTGTCTATGTACATTGTTAGTCAAACATAACAATATCATAATCATAAATAACTCCTATTTCTCATGAAAAGCTGACTCCAGTCTAAACCATTGGGGCTCTGCATTTCTATTGGTACTTGTAACTGCCTGAAAACAAAAGCAACTTTATTATTACAGACTAAATTGCAGTCAAATATTAACTTATGAACTCTCTTTTGACTTCACAAGATTGTGCGGCATTCTTGCCTGTTATCTGAAATCCTTAATAATGCATTAGAAGACCGAAATTTCAGAAGAATTTGTTTGAGATTTCTTCTTTGGCTTCATCTGCAGTTCTCAATGAGCAATGCATCATCCAAACACATTATAGAAATTAGAGTCTGCATTCCATTATGCATTCAGACATTTATAGCAGAATGATAAACCTGTCTGTACCTCAGGGAGTTGGCTTTATAAATCAAGGCTTCCTGTAAAAAGATTACATTCCTATTTGAAATTATTGGGGTTCTATATCTTCTTTCCATATCATGTTATAATATACATCAGAAAAAGAAAGGAGAATGGAATTAAAGTGGAGAAAAGTGATATTTTATTAGAGGCAAAATGTGTTGCTATTTATTTTGATTTTCTGAAAAATGCTAGGATTCTGCAGTTTTAGGTTTGAACGCTTCACTATTTGAAGATTATACAAAAACCCCTGATCTCTCAATCTATTTTTGAAACTTATCTGCTTCTGTAGTACCAGAAAACCTCAGAAGTCTTTCATGTATTTATCATCACTGAACTCCTCTGAGGGAGGAAAATACTGTTATCACTATTTTAGAGATCAGATTTTAAAGCACAACTCCCCAGGTCTCACAGGCGAGCTCTGATAGAGCAGGGGATTGAGCCAGCATCTCCCAACCCCCAGGTTACACGGCGGGGTGGAGGGATGGAAAGAGCAGTCGTGGGAGCATCCCTTCTCAGCAAGCAGGACACGACGGGTCAGGACACACTCCCTGCACCCATTAGTGATAGAAAGGGACTTGGATAGGACATTTTCTGATGTGGGGAGCCTAGAGGCACCGTAGAACGGTGTCTCTGGATGCCATGCAATCTGTCCTGCAAGTAAGATGCTTCTGCGGAGCTCAGGATTGTGCTGTCTTAGTAAATGCAATGAGAAATTATTCTGCTAACCTGTGGAGAGCAGAAGTTTGAGCTCCACAGAGGACACTTGCTCATGACCACCCTACATCTTCTTCTACTGCACATCGAATGTCCCCCTTGAACCTCACCTTGACCTTCCTGAGATGTCTGTCTTGCAAATTATGGTCAATACAATGGCAATGGTCACACAAGACTAGGTGAATAGAAGCATAACAAGGTAATATTTTGCCTGAAAAAAAATAGGTTTTCTCTATGACATCAAACGAACATAACATCCTATAAAAAACACTTGGCACACTTTAAGAAGCAGGTGTACATGACATAGTTTCTTGGGATGAGGCACTTTCTAGCAATGATGTGGAATAGGAAATTTTAAGAAATATAAGAAATTAGGGAATACAGGAAATAGGATGGAGAATGTGAAATTGTCCATTATTTTCTCCTTACATGTTAGTACTTGACTTTTTTTCATTTATAAGTCAGTAAATTCAATAACTCTGTCTGCTCCTCTGCAGACCTGAGAAACTACCACAAAATACATCATTAATTGTATCCTGGGTATATTCAATAACCAAAAGGAAAGAGATGGATTTCAGGATGGAGGTGCATGAAAATAGCAGGTTTGGAGGTGGAAGAATGTTCAAAGTCACCTGGCTTAGTGTTTAACATTGAAATGTACACATGAACTGGCAAACTTTCTAAGTTTTGTTATTTAAAATCTGGCATCTGAATTTCAGAGCTCAGAAAAAAATACACTATGAAACACTCAGCTAAATTGAAAAAGTCCTGTTCTCCTAGGTGCAATCACTTAGTCCAGTGAATGGCCTGAAATCCTATTAAGACAGTAGAGTTAGGTCTTCTGGGTCTTTAATTTATACCACAAGTGATACCCACAGTGACTTCAGCATCTACACATTAACTTCATTTAAGCCACAGTGACTTATCATCTATGCATTAACTTTATTTTATTCACTGTTTTGAACAGAGCTCTTTAAGGTTAAAATGCCTCTTGAGAACTGCAGGCTACATCCACCCTAAACTAATTGAAAGGCTCCTTGGATCTGAAAACCACCAAAGGACACTGGTGCTTTCATATGGCACAAGACCCTCACCTTGAAAAATAAAAGCTTTTCACATGTGTGCAAATGCAACCATCCTTCCTCTTTTTCTTTTTTTTTTTTTTTTTTTCCCCAGGAATAAAATCTGATTCCTTGGTTTCACTGTGAAACAACATTTTTGCATTTATATTTTTCTACCTAGCAGCAAAGGTTTCATGCACCATTCTTAATCTTCTCAAAAGTTGAACCACTTGTTTACTGCATGTCATTTAGATATTCCATGTTACATGTAAGCTATTTGCTACTCTACCGTTAAAAATCTACCCAAAAGCTAAGTCTGGTAAGTTAATTTGATCAAGAAAATTTATCCTGCATTGTTCACTTAATCTGGGATTTAGACTCAGGAAGTCGTGGAAGTAAAATCTGTAAAATGAATCCTATTTTACAATCAATAATCCCTACTCTCCTAGTTCGTTACAATTAGAGATGTAGCACAATATAGATAAGGACTCAGGAAGTTTAACATATACAGTATTGATTCCTTTTTGTGCTTGTTTTTTATTTTATTTTTACGTTATAAAATACTCCCAAGAGATGCAAACAAAGCCTAAGAAGGCCAGACATAGATGCTGTACCAGCACTACAGGACAAAATAATTCAGTGTATGCAATCTTAAAACCATAACCATTAATCTTTTGATGCAGTGCATCTCTGAGCATGGACTCATAAAGTATATAATAAAACACAGATATGCCACAACAATTGAAGTCAAGTCCTGCCTTTTCTCAGCCATGTGACTTACAAGAGCAGAATAAGAGCACAGGAATGAGCACAAAGTAAACTCTAGGGAAGCAAACAACCATATCACTTTATGTTCTTAGCCCTTAAATTCCTTTAACATTTTGAGTTTTGCAGGTCAGACTATAGAACCACCTATTCTACAGTGATGCTGTGTTTTGGTTGACTGACATTGTCCACTGTCAAGCTGTCGGACAGTTTCACTGTCTAAAAACTCTAAAAAAGTTCAATTGTCTGAGTGAAACTCTTCCAAACCACATATTGGAACTTGGGAATATTTCAGAATGGGGTTAGGCATGTCTGAGATGGGGCTAATAAATTACCTTATTTTGGTTTAATTTTCATCAAAGAAATCACCAAAGTGTTTTCTCTGAAAAGTTTGAATTAGTCAATTTCTAAGGAATGTAATTGAAGTTTCACAAAGTTTGGCATTTGAATCACGTGTGTGTCTTTGGTTGTCTCTGGGAAAGCGTACCCAAATTTAGACAAAATCACAAGCCTATTTTACATCTCACAGCTGCAAAGGAATTCTGTGGAAGCTGTTTGAACTGCTGTGCAAAAGTAAGGCAACTAAAACAACAGAAAACAGCATATCTGACCACGCATCTCTTCCCCGTGTATATGTGTGGGATTATTAGTTATAGAATTTTATCCCCCTTTTTCATGAAGCAGTGATGAGACTCACACAAGAGAATGTTAAAAAGTAAATCACACTGTTTTTGCAGCAAAGCTTTAAACAAAGCAAAGGGTGACATATTGAAGAAAGAAAACAAAATATCAGATATCATTAATCACCAACCACCCTAGGCACTAAGTGAGATAGTCATCTTTGAAAAGACTAGGATGTGATCATATAATTTAAGACTGAATAATAAAGCGTGGGCACCTTTTTTCTGCTATTTCCTTACTTTCAAGTGCCTCGCTTTGTGATCTTATTAATGTAGTCTCAGTGACAATTGTGTTGTACTCATAGTGAGCAAAGATGATAAGAAACACTGGAATTCTGGGAAGAACATGCATTTCATCAGACAAGGTTTGGGAAGGCATGCCTACAAACTGTTTCTCTGATGCTCCTCAACAGGGTGTGTGTATGATTCGTGTGTGTGTGTATCTAATATATAAATAATATAAGAAAGACATAGTTCATGTGTGAGAGAAAAATCCCATTGAACTGTAACATTCCCAGATGTTATTTTCTAGTACAGTCTATATGCAGAGAGTAGCTTCCCCTTAAATAGCTTGCAAACCTCCTAGTGCTGTTCACTGTACTCGTTGTTTCAGAGCCACCAGAAACCAGCCAGAGCAGCAATATGTATGTAACTAGGCCTTGCATGTTTGTATATTTTTAGTAAACATAGTTATTTGGTACCCAGCTGTGCCCCTGTGGTTTCTTCATATTGTTTTTGTTGTTTAAAGATCAAAAAGCACAGACATATACTGTACATTGTAAAGAAAGGAAATGAGGAGGCAAAACTTAGATAATTTAAAAATCTCTCTGGCACGTCTCCAAAACACAATATACAAGTCTAGAGATATCCTTGAATATTACATTATGTACCTTGTGCAGAGCCAGGATCTCTGCACTGTTTGGTTTACATTACTCAAACTTCCAAATACTGAAATTCCCTTAGTATTGGCTTCCACAACCTCATTATCTTTTGTACCATCAGCTACAAGGGCCTCAAAGAAGCAATTTTTAACTTTCAAATGTGACTAATGTAACCATTTAACTCTAAAAGGCCTTTTGTTTCATGTCTGAATGTGAAGATGTTTTTCTTCTAATCTTCTTTCCTTGACAATAATGTGAACTGTTCCGCAGACTGTTGAGAACTTTGTCTCAGTGAGAGGTTATTACTGATTTCTCCATTTACTCTGTGGGATCTTAAATCACATGAAAGTATCTCACAAAGCAAAAAAAAAAAAAAATTACTTTATAAAGCTGGAAGGTGATTGAGGTGTGTAAAGGTAATATCAGTGTGAACCTCTCTTCATTTGAGCAAAATGGAAGGAGTGAGAAAGTCACTCTACGTAGTGACTGCCCAAAACCGAAGAGGTCCTGACCAAGGTGTTGTGTTAGTGGTATGGTGAAACCTCAATGGAGTTAAGCCATAAGGATCCAAGAGTTTGATGGGGACTGATAGCAAACACAATAGACTGGAGAACAGCTGGTTGCGAGAGGAAAGCAAGCCAGGGAAACGTATAAGAAACAGTTATGAGTTTGGCCTAAGGGAGAGGTCATCTTTGCATACAGTGTCCTGGAAAGGCAAACTCAGATTTATGAGCAAGGCACTTCTCTATTGTTTGTTTCTATGTGCCCAAACAGATTTTTAGACCACGAAATACTTTCTTTCTCTTTCTTAATTTTGGGGACCAGGGGTGGGGAGGATGAGTGGTGGAAACAATGTTTCAGGGTCTGAAATCCTACTTATCACTTGAGCCAAAAAAACCAATATTTTTATGTTTGAGTTCTGGAATTATTATAAGGGATGTATATTCAACACAAATCTGTGGTGCTCCTACCCAACCCTTTGTATTCTCTGAGACTTATCTTTCAAGCAAATACAACCAGCCCAAGCAAGTGAATCCTTATGCAGCAAAATATCCAATTACTTCTGTGTGTGCTCCACCTGAAGAAAGGCTTCTGGATGTGGGCATGCAAAGTGCTTTTACTGTCATATTCACCTCCGTTAGAACATAAATAAAATGTGTGGGCATGTGTTGATGTACTTCCCCAGAAAATACAAATGCCACAAGTATTATAGATTATCATACATGGATCCTGGCAAAGTGTTTGTGGATCAAGAATTTTTTCCCAAATGAAGTCTCAGAGCAAAAGCGTGCCCTCAAGATGCACGTCAAGTTCCTGTTGACAACAAAGGGGCGTGAAGGTACACGCATCCAACGGCAAGGTCTGGACCACAGTCATGCCACAGGAGAAACTCTGACACTGAAACTGGGTTTATTTAAGTTCATAAAAACACTGAGCAAGATATCGAAGTATAGTACGAGCACGCAGGGAGAGAGGGAGATGCGTGAAATAGGCTGTGGAGCAAGCACTCTGGAAGAAAGATGCAAAGTGACACATTAGAAAAGCAAACATCTGGTGTACGTGGAAACAAAGGTTGTCTGGATAAAGTGAAAAAGCAGTCGCTCAAAAGTGACTGCGGGATTATGCATGAACTGGCATTTGAAATTCAAATGAGAGGGCAGTAATTAAAATCCTGAAAAGTAAAGGAAGCTTTTAAGAAGCTAAATTCTAGGTCAGTCAAAATAAGCACTGATGGAGAAGAATTGTCTGCTTTTTAATTTAGAAATCTACATAGAGAAGAAATCACATTCATTTAAATCACACTGTTTCTAGATACCACCATGTACAATATAGCCATGTCTCAACAGGAGTTATATTTCTTGCTAATATAGATATTAAACTAAAGAAAGACACACACACCCCCCCATATTTACTTTGAATTCCACAGAATAGAAATCATCTTTCTTGAAATGTGGAAAATTGTTTAGAAGACGTGTGTGTGTATATATATGTGTAATAAAGACTGATGTACAGATACACATGCATGTCAATAGATATCTATGAGTTTGTATCTACAGTGGTTGTAAAACAGAATTTTAAATTCTATCTTACATTTGAATACTCTATGTAACAATACATGGCTTTTCTGAAATCCCAGTCTTAGTCGTACATTGAGTCTTTTATCTCCAGCAGATGAATCCTGTGCAGGACAACTGTGAAGTACTCAGCATTATTGTTGTGAGAGTTCATGCCTAAACTAATATTTAATCATTTTCTTCCCAATCCCCTTTCCAGAGAATGAGTGTCCACATTTAAAAAAATCTTCACTGCTGCCATCAGTGGTGTACCAAGGAAAGCTACCTTTATCTGTGGACCAAGGAGCTTTGGAGCTACTGTTGCATGGCCTGCTGTCCACCCAGAAGATCTGGCCCAACCATCCCAAGGACACAGCATGAAATTAGCCAGCAACACATATTTATGGTTTTAAGGATAAGCAGAGGGAAAGCCAAGGGCTTTGGGAAGAAAGTTTCACCTTGACCCGCAGCCCTCCGCCTCTTCCCCTCTTCCACATCCCTGCTGCCGCCTCCAGCATTCTCAAGGCAAACGCATTGCAATTCCTACCCAAGTATTTCCACAGCCAAGCACAGCATGGATGGCAGTTTGTTTAGTGCAAGGGAAACACACTGATGCCTTCTTCCCCAGGTCTTTCCTCCTCCCTGGTTCAATTCCCATTTAATGGCAGGCGGCAGGAGCAGATCCAAGGTTAGTGCTGGGAGCTGGGTCACGTTCCATGTTGGGACTCGGATGTGGTGGCACGGATCCATGTCACACACCCTGGGCAGGGAAAGGACCCAACGTGTGGATCACCCGGCACATGCATTTGGGAGGATGGAGCAACTGCGGCGCACGGTGCCCTGGTTGGGGGGGCATGTGGCCCCATCCGCACCTCCCACTCTCCAGCTCCTGAATCCTGCCTCTGCCTTGAAGGAACAACCAAAGAGAAAAAGCACTCTAATGCCTAAAGTGAAAGAAAAGCTTCAAACTAAAAGGGATTGATTTTTTTTTTTTCTTCCATGAGACATTTATTTTCAGACAGGCATGCTTTTTCAGCTAAATAAGCAAAAACATAGCCTTCTTTTCAAATAAATTCTATTTCTCAGACAAAACTTGAAAGTAGAAAAATGCTTCTACAAACATTTTCATAGAAAAAACATCCTCATGAGCTCTACTGATAATGGTTTCAGTGGGTTTATCCCCTAGTTCATTTTCAGGCAACACTCTCCTTGACCTTACTGCTGAGTAAAGTTTCAAGATTTGGCCTTAAAAGTTTTATTTTGGCCCTGCCACAAGGAGTATGCATAGATTTGCACACAAAAACACTTCAAAAGATTAATTGTTCAAATTACTGTCTCCCCCTTCCCCAAAATCTACAAGTATTTATAGGCTGAAAAACATTAATCTGTTAATATAATCTCATGTAATGAAGAAAAGAAATATACTGTTTCCATCTGTCAATTAAAATGTTCACCTGAAGTGAACAGTTACCTTGCAGGTAATTCTCCTTAATCTCATTACTCAAATAAAACCAAATATATTTGTTTGCCTCTAGTAAAAAAAATCCACAACCTACTCTGTACAGCAACCTACATAAAATCATAAGAATGGTTATTTAGTACAGACGGTTTTAGTTAACACTGCCCTTATCATATATTTGTTTTAAAGTTTCCTATGTGCTCTTTGTAAAGATCAATTGATTTATTATTTTAAGACTTTTATCTTTTTATCAGTTATTTGCTAATACAGTATTTCGATGTGCCACATTTTCTCGAACTACCTTACAATAAAAAGCCTTCCTTTAATCATTTCAGACATTTTAGCAGGCAATCATTTATGTATGTATGTATGTATGTATGTTAGCAATTAAGGATACCTTTAATATTAACCTAATCAAGCTCCAGTTTGCGGTTAAGTAATCACTTTTGCTTCAGAGAGATCCTGCCTTTTATATATTTTATTTAACATATATACATACATACATAAAATGAAGTATAATAAAGGGCAGGAAAAGGTTTCTCTGCCTGTATTTTCTCCTTGTTTTCCTAAAAGTATTTTCAAACGGTGAAACAAGAAACAACTATGTTCATAGCCTGTCTGTACTTGAGACTAAATAAGCAGGTCTGTTGTTTTGTCTCAAGCCTCCTTTTCACTAACACTTTGTTCCAAATGCTAAATAAAATAATGTACTTCAGGAAGCTGCTGATGACTGCGCACCAATTTCTGCAGCAGAAAAACTCCCTGAAATTAAGTTAGACCCGCAAAATCAAAACACGTTACCTCCACAACGGGGAGGACCTGAACTGGAGCATCAGGAAGAATATTGAAACTGCCCCCCTCCAGTGATGAGTTCCACTAAATACCTGCAAAACCCTGCTGGTGCCTGCACTGGTGGAGAGAGGTTGCTCTGTTGACCACTGGCAGGTCCACTGCTGAGTACTGGAAGAAGGGAAGCAGGAAGATCTGCCACAGAGGGATGCTCTTACTGGTAGGGGGAAAATAATCTGCAAAATTTACTGAGTTATGGGGAGTCAGAGCCAGCTTTCTGATTAGCCTGGCAGACAGGTTGTATCACAGAAGTAGTTCTTCGGGGGCTAGACCTGATTAGTGTATTTTACCTGGAAGATGGAGAGAAGATGGGTGTCCTACTGCAAAGGTCCTGCAGGGAATTCTCAATTTATTCACATTTCACTGTGACGCTTTCTTGAGATGACAGCAACCCCCTTCAGTCACTGGATTTATAGTTCCGAATAGCCTCCGATGCCCTCACCAGATACAAGATCACCTGTCTGAAGGAAGGTTTATTGGCAAACAACACCTCCACAATCAAAAATGTTCTTATAGAAGGAAATGTGTCATTCCACACATGAAAAAAAGGCATTTATTTCTTCCTTAAAATAATTAGAGGGCAGAGCAGGGAGCAGAGAGACACTTTAAAAGGACAGCATTATTTCATCGTATAGACAATCACCTTGCTTTAATGGAATTTAGAAATTTCTGATACTGGACAGATAAATTAGGAAGATAAATTGATGGTGACAGAGACAGGATCAGAGACAGTCTAAGGACTGTGGCATGTATGTTTTATCTCTGTGAATACAGATTTTAATACCTTGTGTTTTATTTCTGTACAAAATGAGGCTAGGTTACCTTTGCCTAGTAGACATAATTGTCTTTTATAAAAGAGAAAAATGTATAAATTCTGAGGGAAATGTAATATCTTTTGACATAGTTTTAGACCACCCACACGGCAAGCTAAGGAAGCCAATAATCTTAAGCCAAAATATGTTTAAATCACTGAACAAAGCTTTTGCCTTTTTACACGTCTTGTATTGTCTAATAAAAACAACATGAGCTGGTTATGAACTATTTAGAATTTTTGAGCCCACTCTTTTGTCCAGTCTATGATGCAGTTATTATTTTTCTGAATATAAAATCCGTTTTCAGTAAAAATATACAAACTAATGTATTCTGAAAATAGGCCTCCAATTTAGAAGGGAAAAGAATGTCATCTATTTTTAGTGCTGCATATCTTTTAGAACCTGATATAAGGTCAAAATCTGCTCTGATGCAAAGGATTGATAAAACAAAAGGATGCAAAGGTATATATATACTTTTTATTGGAACCTGTTTTTCTTCTTTACCTAAAAATCAGAATTACTGTTGACTTGATCTTCACCATACTTAGTACTGATTTTAGAGATTACTGCTGCAAGAGAAGTTTCACAGCATTTCACAGCACTTAGCTTATGCTTAAGGGTTGAAAAGGGCATGCCCCCATGTAAGGTAATTGCCATTCACTCCCATTCATGGCTAGCCCCCAGCAAATGGGCATGTTAGTAACTTGGGAGGTGAGTTCAAGACCAGTTTCCCTCAAACAAGGATGGTCCTCAACCAAAAAAACCTGAAAGCACTGGAAAAGCTTACCCTGAATTCAGAGGAGCCTTTGGTTCTCTTCCTAGATAGCAAGGAAAGAGCATCAACAAATGAGCCTTTTTTTGTGAGTTTGAAGACTTTTGTAAAAAACAGACACAAAATCTATTTTGTGTAAATCTAAATTTGCATTTATCTAAAAAGCCCTGAATACAACTCCCTTAATTAGAGCCAGAATCAGACGTAGTACCTTTATCTGTGAGGAGTCCCACTGGCTTCAGCAGAACCATTAGTGGAAGAAGCAGTCAGCAGCTCCACACAGATAGGGACTGCAAACCCCAGTGTTTTATTTCTCTGCATTAACTGTTTTCTCTGTATTGCCTGTGGGGTATTGTCCTGGTTTCAGCTGGGATAGAGTTAGCTGTCTCCCTGGTAGCTGGTACGGTGCTGTGTTTTGGGTTCAGTATGCGAAGAATGTTGATAACTCTGATGTTTTCAGTTGTTGCTCAGTAGTGTTTAGACTGAAGTCAAGGATTTTTCAGCTTCTCATGCCCAGCCAGCCAGAAAGCTGAAGGAGCACAAGAAGTTGGCACAGAACACAGCCAGGGCAGCTGACCCAGACTGGACAACAGGGTATTCCATACCATGGGATGTCACATCTAGTGTATAAACTGGGGGGAGTGGGGGTGGGGGATCGCCACTCAGGGACTAACTGGGTGTCGATCAGCGGGTGGTGAGCAATTGCACTGTGCATCATTTGTACACTCCAATCCTTTTATTATTGCTGCTGCATTTTATTAGTGTTATCATTATCGTTATTAGTTTCTTCTTTTCTGTTCTATTAAACCGTTCTTATCTCAACCCACGAGTTTTACTTCTTTTCCCAATTTTCTCCCCCATCCCATTGGGGGGGAGGGGTGGGGAGTGAGCGAGCGGCTGCGTGGTGCTTGGTTGCTGGCTGGGGTTAAACCACGACAGATATTTATCCTCTTTAGAGCAGGCAACTATTGGGGTTAAGGAAAGTAACGGTTTCCTTTTCCCCCTCTTTTGTTCCTGTTATAAGTAATACAGATAGTAACAAAAATATTTCCGAGATAAAGTTCCAACCCTGTACCTGAGGTTATTCTGGAAAATGTTTTTGCTTGCCAGAGCTGTGGCTTTGCATAAGGTAAAGGAGCCCTGTGCTCTCTGCACTTTCTCCAGTAACAATGCTTTGATTCAGCCAGCCACCAGCTTGAGTTGAAAACAGTGATTAAGCTTGGCTTAAGTTGTGAGAATCATATCAAATCTCCTTAAATTCAGTCCAAACAGTGGAATGAAAACATATCTTTTCCTTTAATAAAAAAATTATGAGCTTTTTAAATGGAGCTTAAAACAAGTGGTCTGAATTAAGTTTTAGTTGTGACCTCAGGTATTGCTCTTTTTCCTTGTAAAGCCTGGGATTTGCAAGTTATTTGGCTAAAATTTCAGTGCGAGCTTGAATAAACCAGATTCTCTAAGTCATATTTTTGCACAAGATGAAAACAAAATGAGTTAAGTGTGAAGCTGGGTATAAGTCAGGAGAGAAGAGAGGTATGAGGAGCAGCAGGTGACCTCAAGCTGCTCTTCAGGTTTATTATTTTAGCACAAATGAGAGAACTACTCATGTATAAGGAAAAGGAATTACATGCTACAACAGCATGTCTATCTGAGATGGGTATAATTCAGTTCCCCGTGACTCTTCTATAGCAATGAAAATGAAAGCACCAGGACAAGTCCCCAGACACAATCAGCGTTGTGCAGGAGTGGGGTATCTAAACCTAACCCGGGTTCAAATGCTTGGTCGGGTGCTGGCAGCTCATCATCCGTCCCTCGTTTGCACAGAAGAGAGCAGACTGCCTCTCCCCGGGTATCGTGCCTGAAATGCCACCCCGGGGGAGCCCAGCAGTTTCTGGGAACGACAGCTTGCTGCTGAAGATGAGCAGGACCATGGGATTCATGTCATTGCCTGGGGACCAGCATCCTGCTGCGCACCGGGCATTGCTTCTGCAAGAGGGGAGGGAGAAGACGGCGTGGTGCAAGGGTGGAGGTGGCCCTGCCATGCTGTTGATGCATTGCAGCCAGAGAGCCCAGACACAGGCTTTTAGGGCAGCTCCCCCTCATGAGAGAGGCTGCTTGATGCCTGGTGGAAAGAACTGTAAATGAAGCAAACTGTCTCACTCAAGGCAGATTTTTTTTAGAGCTGGTCTTCTACTTCCCCTGCGTCTCCCTTCTGTCCTCCCCTGATAGAGCGAGGAGATGGCTTCACTTTTCTGGAGGCTTGGCTCATGGTATTCACAGCAAAATTACTACATTTCAAGAGACCTACATTTTGATGGGACAGTTACCATTTCAATGGCTCCTATCTTCTAATAGTTTTTAATTGCATTAGCATTGTTTTGACCCTAACAGTAGAGGCAGAAACCCTTCCCATGCACTGACAAAAGCTAGCTTGGCTTAGCTCACCTCTGTGTGATGGAGGAGACATCCCTTTTCTGCTAAGGAGACATGCAGTGTTTGCAGAAACGCAGACAAGCCTGTAAAGCTCTTCAGCTTTAGCTCTGAACAGTTAAGCGTTTTACTGGGGCTACTTGCATTAACCTGATAATGTGCTTAAACGCTTTGCTGGTCCGAGGCTTTTAGGTATATACATGTGTATTATTCCTGTGTAGAGTAAGTCTATACCACTGCTAAGGCTGATATGTTACCTTTAAAACACTGGCAGCAGAAGGACGCAAAAAAGGCTCTTTGCTGTAGACTGCGCCAATTGCATAGCCACAGGGGAACTTCATGGCACGGCAGCCTTTGGTGCCATTTACACACGTGCTGCCTGACAGTGCACGCCTTTGCCCCTGTCATGCAGGGGCATCAGTGAGGAGGAGCCAAATGTGGCTCGATTTTTCATGCCATGCATGTCCATGCACAGTTGCCCATGCAGAGAGAATCCAGCGAGGCTACAAGACCCAACAAGCAGTAGGGTGAAGTGGTGACACTGGCAGCACGGACCATACACTAGACAAGTTTTCTGGGAGGATCGGCAGGAAAATCTTCCCCAGCTATACCCTGCCAGAGTTTGCACTTTTTATTACCAAAATGTATGGCTATGTGCCTAGAAATCTGCAGCAAAACTAATGCCTATCTATGGAGACACTAAAGGCTGCTCCAAAGTCTGATCAAGTCACAGGAAAAAAAGGTCTCTCTAATTTCAATCTACATGAAAATTTGCTCACAGGAGTGTTGCTAAGACAGAACAAGCTTAATTCTCTCAGGTCCAAAGGAATGTACCTGTCTGCAAAGTAATACCTAATGGTACAGCTTTTAATGTTGAAAACATCCGACCCGATTTCAGCATTTAAGGGTCTGCATCCCAAAGGAGACAAATCTCCAGGGGCAAGAAGTTGATCTAACACAACAGAAATTCTTGAAAGTTTAACAGTGAGCAATTTGCATCATTTCAGTCAAAAATCCCCCCTTGCCCTGGTCCACGGTGTGAGAATCCAGAGATAGTTCATAAATACAGATACCCCTTTCTGAACTTTCATCTGCTGTGTTTTAAACAAAAAGGGTAAAAACTTTGCATTTGTGTATTTGTATTCCCATGAGCTCACAGAGATTTAAAGCATTTCACCACCACATTGTAGGTTTTACCTGTTACTTCATGTTTTTAAAGTGGGACAATGCAACACTGGAAATGGTGAGGATTTAGGGTAGAGAACTGTTGAAAAAAAGATTTTAATATGGTAAAATCAATCTAAAATCTGTACTAGGCAGGGAAGTGGCAGGGGATAACATGAGCAAAGGGAATAAAAAGAGCTCTGAAGAGCCCATACCAGTTGCTAATACTTAATCTCTTTAAATAATGAATTAGCTGCTCATATCTACTGTCGCTGCTAAGAGAAAGCACTTTCTTTGTGAAGTGAAGTAAAGCTTGAATACCCATGAATTATTCAATATAAAGTGTGCCAGTTAAAATGCCTTGATATTGGAAGTCAAGTGTAAGATTATCTTTTGTCTGTCAGAAAGCATCTCTCCCATGTTACTGAGACTTGAGGGGGTGGAAAAAGGGACCAACCAGCGCGCAAACACATCAAGAAAAATAAGGGATGTATTGTACTAACACACAGAACCATTTCCACTTATGGATGAGCTTCAGTCGTATGCAGGAATTATTCTGCTGGGCTTTATTCTATTTACTGTTTCTGTTCTCCTTTGCCTCCATGATGTCTCCATCGTCTGTGGCTCTGCGGGAATCACTCATGATGCAGCAACACTGCTCCAAGGTTTCTTCCAGCAGAGACAGTATCAGCTATTGATCTGTCAGCCTTTGCTGACATGGAGAAATGTATTTCCTTACTCAGGTTTCTAACAGCTTCCAGAGCTGAATAATGACCTTTCCACTGTATCAGAATGTGTAATCTAGAAGAATGCGCCTTGCAGGAGAGTCTGGCACAAAAAATGACTGTTTCTCAGGAAGGTTTAGGTCATCTAGCCCTGGGGTATGACATGGGCTTTCCAAAGGGACGGGTAATCAGCTGCTATTTTTTATCCTGGGTTTTTTTGTGTTCCCTTTTCATACAGTCCACATTGTTGGCTGTACCTCCAGATATCTCAAACATTCTTTTTATTTTATTTTATTTTCTATCTGTGTTTTGAATGGTTTCCAAGTATTTTCTCTTCTTTTTTTTTTTTTTTTTTTTGATTGCAGTTGAGTTCAAAATATCACGAAGCCCTGAAGCTGCAGAGAAAAGCAGCCTGGTGTTTTGGAGGGCAATTTCCTTTTTTTTTCAATCCCTCTTTCCCATTCTTCCCCCTCAAATTATCCCAACGGTCAGCTTGTCTCTACCTCAGTTGTGTGTCCGGGGTGCCTTTTGATTTTACAGGTACCTGGTTTGTATTTGGTGATTTTTCGGGTACAGTACTGCAACATTAACAACTAACCCACAGAGGTAGCATCCAAAATACTAGTCAACAAACTGGACAATCGAAATGGGCTGTATACAGCTCACCACTTAAAAACTGCCTAATTTAAGCATCCTTACTCTTCTCTTCATCAACTACACTGGCAGCCAGGATCTGGCAATTCTGAACAGAGGTTAATCTGGGTGGTTCGTCATGTTACAGAACTGGGATGTTATCACAGATGTGACAACCACACTGAGCACCATCTATAAGTGGCTTGAGTGTAGTCCAGTGGAACACTGAACGCCAAGCTGAGATGACTTAATCATTTCTGGAATATTTTAATTGCCATTATTGTCCATGATGCAGTTTTTATTGATATTGACAGAAGAGTTTATCCAAGACTGAGACCTCTTAGAAATCCAACCTTGGACTTTGAGGTGAGAGTAGAGAAGAGAAAAGGTATCTTGTGTCTCTGGATCACTGATAACACCCTGTGGAGGGCTATGCTAGTACTCCCAGCAGTGTCTGAGGACTATCGCTTCTCTAATCATCAACTGTAAAGAAAAAAACAGGTGAAACAGAACACTGAAAAGTATTCCAAACAGTAATAAATGTCATTAAAGGGAATATACTTTGAATTGACTTACTCAAACTGAAAAGAGATTGAAGAATTACTGCATACTTTTGGGGAACAATCTCAAACTGTTCTTTATATTTGAATAAGATTGCTAGCACTATTGATCGGTCCATATTTGGATAAATCCCTCAATATATAAAAGTGATTTACCTCTTTGCCTTAACAGAACCATACATCCCAGATCTCTTCCATTTATTTTAAATTCTGTTGAAACCCAAAGAGCCAGAGTTTATAGCCAGACCCAGGCCAGGCCAGAGAAAAAGTTTGTGACTGTCTATTTCACCTGTGCTGCCCATGCATTAGTAAAAAAAAGCTATAGTCTCAAGCATTTACTATTTCTATTTTCTCAGCCACCTTTCTGCATGCTGGGTGCTATTCAATTTCACTTTTAACAGACATTAGTCAAATTGAGCAAAGGTAGACTAGTTGTCTTTTCTTCAGCCTCAGTTTACTCCCATCAGAATAAAATCTGAATCAGATCACAAGATGAAAGGGAAAAAAAGAAACAAAAAAGATTGCAAAACTTTTTGCCTGGACAAAGACAGTTGCATTATTACATGGTTAGAAGGTACTTTAAGTCGGAATTTTTTCTTAATGCAGCATCAATATACAATTAATATAAAGAATCTAGCCCTAGCAAGAAGAATCAGAATTGGAAAAAATCACATTAATTCCCTTGTTTTGAAGGGAGATAGTTGCGTGATGTCTTTTAAAACATGGCTTGCAGTGTCCTTATTCAGCAGATTAAGAATATACAACATGTTGCATGACAAACCAAGGCACAGTCTTTAGAGTCATTTAAGATTGATGTTTAGCAACAAATGAAAACCATTTACCATTCTCCCCAGAGAAATTTTGGAATGAAAGATTAATTATCCATATTATTGTGAAAGCTAGATCCAGAAAAACTCTCTTGGTTTACATCTTTTGTTCCAGAAATTAATTTATATGTCTTGAAAAGATTGCTCAGAATTTATATGGTGCCTTTCCTCATTAAAATCCATGGATATAAATTTCACAGTATTTAGAAGTACACAGATTTTAGCAGGGAAAAATTAGAGACCTGTGGCCTTTTAAATGTCAGGGACCAGATTATGGTCTCGGTTGTATGTATCTAATTCTTACTGAAATGAATAGAAGTCCCTCATATACACTGTCTTCATAATCAGAACCAATTGTTTTTCTCTTTGCACGATTTAGGCTGGGTAAATCAGAAAACATAGGAAACCAAGCATCATGGGGCAATATCATTCTTTGGTTCTTGAAGTGTGCAACACACTAGATCTGATTTCACTCACTTGTGGTTTTAACAGGCTTTTTATTAGATCTTCCATATTTTTACAATGAGAGGAACCTCTCTCATTTCATACAATTCACCACTCTTCATGTTTTGTGAACTATTAACATTTTTTATTTTTCTTGCTGAAAAACATAATTTCCTTAGCTAACTTAAGTGAATGTGCTTTTGTGCATTTGAAATTACAAAAGCAGAGAATAGGCCCATACACACTTGAGTCCATTACCATGATGTTTGAGATGGGGCATGGTTTGTTTTGGATGGGTGGCATGTCTGAAATTTCCCCCAAGTGCCTCCAACCTGCATTATAGATTTTGGTTCTAAGAAGCCCATGATCTTTTTGTGGTATGGGGTTTCTTGTTTTGGTTTTGGGGTTGTTGGGGTTTTTTTTTATTTTTTTACAAACCGACAACTGCTCCTGACTATTTACACACTGTGCAATATGTATGTCTGTTAGAACGACCTAGTTCTTGAAGAATAATGCCAGATGTCCTGTGCTCAAAAATACCTACACTAATGCTACAACCACCACTATCACTGTTTGTTTAATGTAGTAATCAGCTGTCATGCTGTCTTTTTATATCAGCACTTATTATTGTTTTGGAATGAGGTGTAGAAGAGATAGAGGAAGGCACACAATCTAATTAATTGGGCTGTGGGCATCTTTGTAGAAAATGTTCTGAAAAAAAACAGTTTTCAAAGTACTAAAGCACTTTTTGATCTCTGCAGTACCTGCTAAAAAGGCCAGATATGCTTTTAAGATGCTGCGCGAAGACTTAGGGACCCTATTTTGCAATGGAGATTTGAAACTTTTTTTCATAGGCAGGGCCAAAGGTTAGATTTGTCGTTTTTTCCCTGATACTTTCTCTTGGCAGGCAAAACTTAAATAATTCCACATCTACCTATGGGCAGTCAGGAGTTGTTCAGATCCATGTATTAGCCAGACTTTTTCTCTGTTGTCTGATCTGACTGACTGACCCATCTCTATTGACTCCTGAGCTGTAAATTTAACATTTAGAAGAAATCTTTCAACAAAAAATGTTTATTCTGGGAGTTGGAAAGGGTCTACAAACAGATTTAATGGGATAATAAACACTTTGGTTGGAGGAATACAACATGAGACAAAAATGTTCTATTACCCCTCTCTAAAAAAGCACTTGGAGTTCTTAACTCAGATTCTCTTCACATTACTTTCTAGACATAAAAATCTCAAGAGTTAGATAATAGCCTTGAGTGCTTCTTTCACTGGCATGGAAACTTGAGACCTGTTGCTTAATAAAATGTTCCACTAATCTTTAAAAAAAAGTGTCTCTCACAGCTAAAGGGGTATCTGCCATACGTTAGCCTTAATCTGTAGTCCATATCCAAATAAAAGACAGTATCTGTAAATCCTGACCGCCTTTAGGAAAATTCTTGTTTTGTTAACATGCAAGATACTACTGTTGTCTTTTCCATCAGTGTATAAATAAATGTAAAATGCTCAGTGTAAGTCTAGTTTGCTGTAAGTACAGCAGGTTATACTTCTTACCCCATTCAGCAAAGATGGTGATATATGAAAAAAAAAAGGGGTGAAAAAATGAGCTGCATTGAGAAAACTAGCTCTCAGGTACAGACAAAGCAGAAAAATGTTGCACAAAAAGGACTGACTCTTTTCTTATCTACAACAGAGTAACTGCATTGCTTTCAGCAGAGCTTTATTCATCATTTCGGGGGGATCACATTATGAGCTGACTTAAACAGCTGACAACTGTCCTGCTCCTTCCTTCCCTTCTTCCTTTCCCTTTTTTCCTTCCTTACTTCCCTCCTTCCTTCTTTCTTTCCTTCCTTCTAACTTCCTTCTTTCCCTCCTTCTTTCCTTCTTATTTTTCTCTCTCCCCCCATCTTCTTCTCTCTTTTTCTGTCTTTCACAAAGCAACATATTAAACTGGTAAATCAAGGAGGAAACAGTAAACATGCCCGCTCCATATAGTAAATAACTATTTTCACCAACCGGCTGCTGGCAGGTATAAAATCTGAGACAGCTGGTTAGCCAACTCCTTAGGGCTAACTGCTCTAAAAATCACTTCTTTTCTTTTCCTTCTTTTTTTTTTTTTTTTTCCCCCCCTCCTTTTTCACAGCACATATCCAGATACAGACTCTCTGAGCTAATTATCAGGGCTGGGATTCTCAACTTAATCATCACTACCAATTCCCTGGAGTACAGTGGCATCTAAGAGCTAACCCCTGCCATGCTGAATCACAGCCACACAGATGAAGAGCCAAAACCCACTGAGATTTTCAACGGAGGAGTCCTGTACACATATATAATATAATCCTTTACTTTACAATTGAAGTGTAAACTAGGAGACACTAGCTGATGAAATGCAATTAAAAGTTAAAGGATGAATGTTATAGATTATTAGTTTAACAAGGCTTCAGGGAAGAGAGAGTCCATCTGTCTGCTTTGTCTAAAAGCAATTCTACGGTGGGCTATCTGTAAGAATTAACTCGTGCCATGTTCTCCATGAATGAAGAAAGGTGGAAAGATAAATAATCAGTTGACTAAGTAGGTGTAACTTTGCACAAAGTATTCAGCTTCTGGTTAAATTAACAGCAGAGAAAGGTAAATTGCAGAATTATTCCTCTCCATCATCCTCCATTTCATTTCAACAGGGAATGGTGTCACTGCTGCTTTACTTATCTATTATGAATTCAACCCAATATTCAGCTTGAGTACTCTCTGTGTGTTACTGCCTGTACTTGCAGGTATGCAGAATGGCGTGCAGTTATATGATACTAATAAATGGCAGGCTTAATTGTTTTGTAATTATTCAATGAAATCATTTATTTTGCATGAATAAACACAGATGCTTATATTCTCTGCTGGTATAAATCGAAATCGTTCCACTGACACCAGTAGAGGTGCGCTAATTTACACCAGCTGAAAATTTGGCCCAATTATTTAAGGACCTGAGCTATTTGGCAAACGCTCAGTAGGCACGACTGGATTGTGAAGTTTCCTCTTAGGGCATTTCGGCAGTAAATTACATTTTATACAGAAACTTCAGCTATCGGGATGTAAAATCTTCCTGCACTAACTGCGGTAAATTAGTTGGTCTGTCAGACGCATGCTATTTGCTACACCACTTGCAGATGTTCAGTCCTATGTGAGATTTCCTTGATGCAACTGCCTATAACAAGGACATATTTATCACACTTTTAGCTGTCTAACCTTCAACTAATGCTGCTCAGATGGAAGACACTTCTTTACAAGAAATCTAAACTATGCTATTACTTTTTATTAAGGTTTGGGTATCATCACCAGTGTTGGCAGCTTACAACATTGTTGTTCTTAGTGCACTGTTTGGTGTATTATTTAAGGCTGCAGCTTCTGGAGTTATGAAAATATGTCAGAATTTATGCTTAACTTTTTTAAGCATAAACATCTTTCTAGCATGCATCATGGAACAAAATTTAAGAAAATATCCTGATGGACATGGAAAGTTCAAACCCACTCATTTAAGAAACTTAGCCCCAGACATTTTTCTCCTTCATCTCACTATAGTTACAACAATTTCATAATTTTGGAGCACCTTACATATTGCTTGATTTGTGACTTTGGCAGCACTGCAGTAATACACTCTGTTTTTCACAAAATTATAGTGGAAGATATGAACCTTCTGTCAAGAAACCATGGTGTAATTTACTGAGATTTCAGACTGAGTGGAGCAGCCATACATACATTGGCAGGATCTTGTACATCTAAACAGAAGATCATGAAATAAATGTAAGTTTAAAGTTTAAAGGACCTGAAAGACACAAAGAAGCTCTGAATTTTATTCTTAATACTGCCATAATCACCCTTATTCTCCCTTTGTTTCCCTTTCTCTGGCCAAAACTTAAGAAAAGCAACATTTCTTCATCACTGTTAATTTGTTCAGTTTGGGATAATCCTCCAGAATGGGGTCAGTCATACTAAGTGTCATAATAGCTGCAAGAAGTATATAATAGCTCTGTAACCTCAAAAGAAATTTTTTCTCTGCATGTCTTTAGGACAAAAACCTCTAATTCTCATTGTTGTGTAACAAACTTGTTCTCAACTGTTGCTAGCAGTCAGATTAAACTACAGGAACACTTGGTTAAATAGCTTTTTAACCACTTAAAAAAAAAAAATTAAAAATCAGGTTTATTCTATGATTTCAGTAATCAGTGTGGTGTGATGTGCCAAACAGTCAGAAGGAAAAGCTTGGATAGATTGTACTAATTTTTCTGCTATACTTCTAGCTCTCTGTAGCAGCATGGTCCTCCATATTATAAGCAGGGATGTATTTTATTTGGTTTCATTCCATCTACTGCAGAAGGATCTGGTCCCTACTTGAGTTTCCCTTAGAAACAACAGGGAAGGGGAGGTGTCGGTATTATTTTCATCCCTTTTTCCTTCCTGGGCACATACAGTTTAGACATTTTCTTCCAAATTACCCTTGGACTAGAGGGAATCTGACTTGGCAATTTTTTTGTGTTGCATGGTGTTATACCATAGCTGATGAACAACCAGTGACCACCTTTAAAGGACCATCTCCCATTGATTATTCTGGTCTGATCTCAGGCAAATTGTAATAATGGGAGCCAACTTCTTTAACCATATAGACCATATTTTGAAATATTTATGTATATTTATATGAAGTCAAACATGTCAGGAGGTTCTCCAGAGCTCTTTGTCAAGTGCTTCTGAAGTTTTGACTGTGAAATCATTCCTACCTTCACTGACTCAATACCTTTATAAAAACTAGGTCTGTGATCTCTGCTAGTTGACAGTGCCAAAGGTGGATGCTTTACTATCTGTATGGTTCCTCATTCCTATGTCCCTGTGCACAAAGCTGAACTAGGGAGATTTCCTGGTGATATTGGTGCTGTTACCTGCACAATTGCATGCACATGTATTACAGTGCACAGGCTGTCTTTACCCTCATTACTTCATGCAAATGCTGTTGAATTCAAAGGCTGGGTCAGTGATGAAGGCGTTTCCTTGGGGGATTCAGATGAGCTTGGAAACAGGCTCATCCATTTAAACTTATCTTCCAACTATGTTATGATCTTAAGCTCATATTTTTTCATGGATTTTCTGACCAAAATATGATGAACACTCAGAATTTGACATCAGACATCCATGATATGAAAACTCAATTTCTTCACAGCCTTGGTAAAGTGAATTCTAGCACATATCTTTTAGCTACCTGTTTCTAAAAACCACTTAGAGTTTGCAGTAACCTCCCACTTGAAGAATAACCTGCTTCGTTTCCTTCTGAAGAAAGCCAGCTGCAGATCCAGTGTCCAAGTTGCAAGGACGGACAAGGACTAACGTGCCCTGCTGAGGCATGTTCCATTTGGGGAAATCCATCTTCAGGTCCTCTGCCCTAAGATGCTGCTGCACCTTAGCACATGGGTCCATCTTCACGCCTGTCAAGTCAAGAGGTCATGAAGCATCAGCTTTCTGTATGGCAGGGAACTACACCAAGGTTTCACAGCTGGATTTGGGGGCAACTTTTCTCTAGCAATTTTGTATGTTTGTAACGCAGCCTTTTCAGCACCGACAAACTGCTCCCGCTTTCCTTTCATTTTCACAGTGGAGAGTGCTAGCAGTCATCTCCTTTCCTGCAAAGCCATGTCTGCTAGTTTTATACCCCTTTGCTGTGACTTTGTACGAGGTTCAACAAGGCTGAGTGCCAGGTCCTGCACTTGGGTCACAACTACCCCATGCAGCGCTACAGGATTGGGGAAGAGTGGCTGGAAAACAGGAAAAATTTCTTTACTGAAAAGGGTTACAAGGCCTTGGAACAGGCTGCCCAGGGAAGTGGTGGACTCACCATCCCTGGAGGTATTTAAAAGATGGGTAGATGTGGTGCTTGGAGACATGGTTTAGTGGTGGACTTGGCAGTGCTGGGTTAATGGTTGGATTTGGTGATCTTAAAGGTCTTTTCCAATGTAAATAATTCTGTTTCTATGACTTTGCTCAGGAGTTTCTCACAAACAAACAGGTTTGTAGGTACAACTCCAC
This sequence comes from Haliaeetus leucocephalus, assembly GCF_000737465.1. Taxonomy (NCBI): domain Eukaryota; kingdom Metazoa; phylum Chordata; class Aves; order Accipitriformes; family Accipitridae; genus Haliaeetus; species Haliaeetus leucocephalus. The sequence continues at coordinate 2,586,556 of NW_010973034.1, read as the reverse complement.
TGCAGACTGCTACTATTTCATTACAACCAGCTCTGCTCTCCTTGTAAAGGCTTTTAAACTAGGTCTCAAAATGTTTGCCTAACTCTGATGTATTGTCTTGCTTCCCACTTAATTTGCCTTAAGCAAGATAGTAATGGGTATCATGTAAATCCCATAACAAGCACAAGGCAACATGTTTGAGGTAGTTCACTTTGAGCTTTGGTAAGGAGCTGTGGCCTTTTCCAACCAATTCGAGTCATTGACATCTCTCAAAATGCAAAGGAGGATGTGTCAGAGGGTTTAGCTGAGAAAGGACGGTGGCTTTGGGGCACAGTGGTAGCAGACTTGTCCTGGAGGGTCTTGAATGGTCGGAAAAGTGGGAAAGGTTGAGAGCAAGGAATAGCAAATCCTGAGAGCTGGGACCCTGTGGACGAATAAGGGGTGTGCGGGACCTCGTGAGACTTCAGCTGGTTTAGAGAATCACTTAAACTTTTGGCTATTCTCCTGAAACTTGCTTCTGCTAATATCACTGGCACCATTGTTCTGCTCTGTTGTCTAGCTACAAAATGTCGTGTTGTTCTTGTAGACATAATTATCTAATTGTTATTTGAATCCTCCTAAACCCTTTCGCTGTTCGTTTAGCAAGTTACCAGCAAGGCTAATGACATCAAGAAAATTGCTCTGAAAGGAGTTGCCTGTATACTGTGATGTATCATAAATATAGATGAATGCAAAGTAAGATGCTAGGCATAAAATGCAAATGAGCAGGGAATGAGATTCAGTTGTTCACCAGAGATTCCAGCCTTGATGGAGAAGCCTCTGTAGGGCTACCAAGCAAAAAACAGGCTTATGTTTCAACTCCCCAGCTGCTGCTGGGTAGGGACCACAACCTGTCATAGAGCACTAATTGAACAGGATGCTGCTGGAAGGAAATATGTGTCAGTGCCAGTCCCTCAGCGAAAAGCCATAAGGCAGATTCATGGAGGAGCAACACAGGAAGAACAGCTTGGGCCAAAAATGTAGCCTCGAATGCAAAAAAGTCAGGAGGGTAAGCAGCCACAGGAGAGCTCTCCTGTGGCTGAGAGAAGCAAAAGAAGGTTAAAATGCCCCGAAGATTTAAATGGCCTCTGCGAGAGAAGCAGCAGAAAGACCGCTGAAGGGGATAAACAGCTGCCATGGGAGGCAGTAATTCAGTACAATGCAACTTTATTTCACTTTGCATCTTTTATACAAACCATCGCCCACACCATTTCCCTGACTTAAGAACCCCAAGACAGCCAACGGTACAGGGCAAATTGCAGGAGGCAACAGAGGGGGAGCGGGTACTGCGTCCTTGCCAGCCCACCTCCACAGCTGGCAGGCATGCGGGGAGGCAAGGAACACAGACACTTCTCGCAGCAGTTTTGGAAGCTGCCACCGCCTGAAACAAAACTTCATGTTTTGTAATATTTTAAATTATTGTTATTATCTAGATTTGTTCAAAATTAGAACCAGCGCTCAAAGCACTGAGGTCTCCCAGTTAGCCAGCCTGGAACACCACAAAGGACCCTGAATTTCAAAGGCTTTTCTAGTTGCCTAGCAAATCTCACATGTATAGCTGAAGTAATCACAGCAGTTTTGTGATGACAGTAGTAATTTGAGGTGGTGGAAGACCGCTTGCATCAATGGAGCCTGCAATCTTTGGTCAGCTTGAGCTAGAAAAACCATTCCACAAGATAGGAAATCTTTTTCATAGCTCTCCATGTCTCTATTTGGGCATATGGGGCACTCAGTTCTGTTAAAACCCACAGTGCATGAGCCACAGAGCTACATAAAAGTTTTGAGAGAAGTGCACTCCAACAACATCTCAGAAGCAGGTGTGGACAGCTTAGATACAAGTTTGCTGTTACACAACTGCAAAGTCTTTCATAAGCTTCTTTATTTTCTGAAACTATTAGTATTTGCATCTCACATTTTTTGGATACATTGTGAATTATCTCCTAGGAGATTAACACCTAGGACTGGGATCAAGAAGCCCATCTAGATCATAATTTCAAAAAACCTTTTTGCTTTCATTTATCTGGTGAGTTAGGCATGTTGCTGGTGGTCAGACATGCTGTTCAGTTACATAAAATTTACAAGCTGGGTTTTTTAGCTTTATCCCCGAATCTCTCATTACTTACAGGGAAGATGGTATTCTTGTGCAGTTTTTCACCCCTCCTTCCTCAAAACATCATCTGTAAGCACAGTCTATATCCTCCGTAGCGTGCTGAGCTTTGCAGCGAGATTTCTGAAGGGCCAGGCACAATCCCAATGGCAATCTGATGAAACTGCCTCTCAGCACAAACCCAAATGTACACAAACGTGTGCTTGATTTTTCCGCTGGTCCCTGCCAGATCCTGGCCTGTACCAAAGTGAAAGTAGGAGCACAGCATAAATTAGGGAGATGTGAGGAAAGAGAAAAGATGCCGGAGATAACAGCAGAGAAAGAAAACCTGGGAGCAGCAGTGAGCATTAGAGAGCCTGGAAAAGATGCAGATGGGGTGCGAGGAGCAGCAACTGATACCGAAAGGGAAAAGAGGCCAACACAAGTAACATGGAGCTTTGCAAGCCCTTTTGGTGCAGAAACAAATAATTCTGAGGTTGAAGCAAAGAGTCAGTATTATTGTTCAGATAAACAGTATCGTGTTGTCCACTAAGAGAGTTTGATATTCCTCAAACAGACTTACTGTGTAATTCAGACAGTTTATTATTACTAACCATCCTTTCATTAATAAACCTTGTCCTAGAGATGTCCTAGGAGTGGGTCGTCAAACCACTTGCACTAAGGGAAAGGGATTTTTTATTTTGGATATTGTTTTCTGTTCCCTAAAACCTATCCTGTCAAAAGTTAGATAAATTCCTGGAACTGCCTTTATTGCAAGGATGCTGGGGAGAGGCCCAGAGAAATCATTCCTGTTCCAGTAATATGGAAAAGTATTTTGCTGCTGAATCCTTTTCCTTTTAGGGGACAGCCCTGTTAACAGCCCTATCTGTATCTTGCAGAAGTAGAAAATCAACCATAAGCCTAGTTGAAAGGGGATGGATACAAAGGAAAACTTAGAGGGGAAATATGGAAATATATTTTTCAAAGTCGCTGTCTTTTCTGAGCTAGAAGCTATTTGAATATGACTGTTGTGCAAGAATCCACTGATGTGATTTAAAAATAAAAAGACTCTAGGAAAATACCAGTGGTTTTCATTATTTCTCCACTGGGAATTTCTGGCTTCGTTAGTAGATTCAGACTTCGTTGTTAGCAGCCAAATGCTGTATACTAAACAAAGCATTTCCTCCTAAATTAAATGAAGCTTTTGAATTATGCAGCTTTAATGCTCACTCCTCTGCAGAGAAGAAAGGGTTAACAGCATGAAATATTACCTCTCTGTGAGAGAGGAGGGATTTAATTTCAGAAGGCAAGATCTTACAGCATATCCTGACTCAGACATGCTTTTACTGATTCAGCCATAGCATTCACTTGGAAAGCTTTACATCATGGCCTTGGCAGACTCCCAGGCTTTCCCAATGCAGGCTGCTATTTTTCCTTTAGCTTACCAAAAATAGCCATGCATAGATTTAGTGTACTTGGTTTGCTGGTGTTTACAGGCATGTGAGTGTTGTCAAGATTGCTCTGGGCAGGCAGAGACTATTGCAGGTCGGGGAAGAATGGGGGAAATACCCATTCACTTTTCAGGGAGAGCCACCCACCCTACAGTCTGGGACTTTGGAGACCTCCAAGCATCTGACCTGTGCACTTGCCTTACTCATTGCACTGGCCCCATCATCTGCACGTGTGTTCCCAGCTCAGGGCCAGCCTTTCTGCCAGCTGGTGGTAGTTTCCAAGGGGTTAATCGCTCCCCTCTCCATGACCATCATGGTCCACTGGCCATCATCAGGGCAAAAAAGGTAGCTGCGACTTTCTTCAGAGTGAGATGTGCCCAAACTCCGGCTTTAAACTGTTGAGCCCCAAAAAGTCAGTTGCTACATGAGGGGATGAGCATCACAACGACGTCTCCGTACAGATTTGCTGACCTCTTTCTCGGCCCTTTTTCCTGCAGCCATGAGGACAGACCCTCAGCTGCTATCACAGCTGTCATGCATTACAGCTCCTGGGCGGACAGAGCTGCCTTCTGCTTCACGCACTATGATGTGAAGTGACTGACACACCCCGGCGCGGAGGATCCTTGGGTATATATGGCAGAAAATTGTGAAGGAAGACCAGCAAGATGCCTAAACCAGGACAGCTTTAATGCTCAGCTGCCAACACGGGCATCCGCAGATCGGTCCTTGTCCGGGAGGCACAGCGAACACCAGCACTAGCTTGTCGGCCACTGTGGGACTTCCTAAAGCAAGATATCTAAAAGGCAGTGCTCCTGCCAGCATCCAGGCTTGCGATGTAGACTGCGATTTCAGAAGGAACACACGGGTGTTCCTTGACTGTAGAAGGCAGTTGGCAATAGCAGTGAGCACTCAGCGAGGTTTTCCTGAGACAGCTTACACAAAACAAATCACAGCGTGAGTTACAGCAACAGGTTAGCACATATTTTTGCTGGAGCTCGCTACTGGCCAGCTTCGTTAGCTTCCCAGCACGAATACAGCAGGCTGACACGCTCTGCGTCCAAGCCCAGGGTTGTTGCAGTTATCACCTCCAGTAGAAAGATGAAAGGACCTGACAATCTGGTAGCTTTTGGCCCAATTTCTTTCAAGAAAATTATCTGAAAATCATCTCAAAGTCTGGAAGATTGGTGAACGGGATAACTGCAAAATGTCACAAGCTGTCATAGCTCTCTCTGCTGCGCTTCTTGTCTCATTGGTCATAACCAGCCAACACCTGTGGCACAAATCCAGGGAGAAAACAAGACCAAGGCACTGTGGCCATATGGTGTGTCACCACAGCGTACCTGCTCCTCACTCTTCTCACCCCCACCAGGGAAGCGCTCTATCAAGCATTAGTCTAAAATACGCTTCAGCTTGAATCTCACTTGGAGCGTGAGTCCTGCTGTGATGGCATTAGTGAAAATGCCTCAGTCAGAGCTCACCTGGGGAAGGCAAAGTTTGCTGAACAGATCTGGGTCTAGGAAATAGTTTGCTTTTAGCTGTATGAAAAGTCGAGCAGGGGACTTGAGTGCCCCATTTAGTGACTGGAGTTTTCTTTGTTTTCTTGTCCCCCACAGACAATGAGGAGGAAGCTCACTGTTCGGATTACTTCATCCCAGGGTCTTTTCCTAACATTTTTTTGTATTGATTTACAGAAGACCTCACTTTCTAAGTGGGCAGAAACACATATATCCTCTTGTGATACCACTTGTCCCCATATCCTTTCAGTTGCATACTCTTCTCTTAACAGCATGCTCTCTTATTTCATCATCCAACACCTTCCTTTGTTATTTTTCTTTCTTTTTACAGGTGTTGCTCATAAGAGCTGGAAAGGACAGAATATCTGTGAAACCTGACAAAAGACAGTTTCTTTTACTTTATTCAATGTATGGGGTGAAAGGCTCTGTATGTGCCTTCATCTGTACCTAGGTACATGCACATATGTGTGTGTCTGTGTGTGTGTGTATACATTTTGTTTTCAGAATCTTTTTTAAATGTGCCCTTAAATGCTGACAGTGCAAAACCAACAGCCCCATGCAACTCTGGCAAGTTAGAAAGTGTAGGCTGGGCAGCCAGCACCAACCCTAATAACCAAAAATAACTGCTTGGGTCTGAACCAAGTATTTTCTCATCAGTATGCAGCACCAGGGTGTAGGAGGAGGAAAATGAGGAGTGGGAGGATATAAAACAAACAGTAAAAAGGAAAAATGTCAACTGTGCTCTGGCCTTCCTTTCTGCTTCTCACAGCCCACCCCAAGCAATGCAGTTGTGGTATGCGATGGGCTGCGTACAGAGCCAGGGTAGCACGCATACAGCTGAACACATCTGGTGAGCAGTTGCCTGGTTTTGTGCTGCAAGTCAGCCAACAGCATCCACATTTCTAAGTGAGTCCTCTGCCATTGTTGCAGAGTGGTTTATGACTTAACTTTCCCTTTGTAATAGGTTCATTCCTCCAGCCAGCAATACTGCTGTCACTCTTTCATCTTCGCCTCCCCGCTTGCTACAGCCTTCATCCACACATGCATACATGCAGTCAAACTCAGGGCGATTGCATCAGAGAGGGAGTCGTTTGCATTGGAGAACTTGATACAGTACTTCATCTGAAATGCTAAATAGCTTTCCCTCCTAAGGCCATTCCCTTCAAGGCAAACCATATTTATTTAGGTGTGTAACACCAGTTCGCAGGCCTGACTTTGGCATCAAAGTGGAAAACTGTGGCTTCAGTACTTCCAGGTACAATGCAAGATGTACGTTAGCGTTATTTCTTGGGCAAGCTGTGGTTGCATAAGGAAGTGTAAGAAAATGGAAGAACTCCCTTTTTCAGATTAGCCTCACTCAGCCAGGAGTGGCACATCTGTCCTTTCCCTCTTTTCTATTGCCCATGCTATCAGGAAAGTGGCTAGGGACAATTTCGTCCTTTCTGAGCTTTGTTTGATGTATTAGAGATGTTGGTGGGGAAAAAAGCCATTGCACAGGCTGCTACTGATTACCATTCTCATTTTTATTATTTCTACTTTCCCACCCTGCTAGGACACCAAGGTTTCAATGAGGCTGGAAGTTGACAGCAGTAGCATGAGGAAGGTTCAGATAAAGAGAAGAAAGCAGCTAGACCAGCAGACACATATCTGTGAGCTGGTCCATGTGCAGGACAGGAAGAAAGGTTGGAGAAGAAACTCTCCCTGGGCACTGGAGGTTACACCAGACAAAGAACAGAGATACAGCCATGGAAATACAGCTGTGCACATGGAAGATGTGAGAGGCTGGCAAAGTCAAATAGCTTCAGAAGCAAAATTAACTGTGATTACTTGATGCAAGACATCACTCAAACCAATCAAATTGTTATTTTGGGAAATCATAAATTTGTATCCAGAGTCAGTTTGTCACTCATTAAAATCTTATAAGAATGATTAGGAAATGATCTTAATAAGTAAATGTTCTCCTCTTTTTCATTTAATAGCTTAAAATATAAGATGATCTCACCTGGCTCTTACATGACCCCTGACCACCTCGCAGGTAGGTAATTACTTTTATTCTCATCCTTACTGATAGGATTGGACCCAGTCTAATTCTTTCTGGCACAAGCATAGCTGAAGTCTTCTTGTTACCGTCTTTATCTGGATGAGGAGTATTGTCCTGGTATGGTACATCTGTAACTCATTTATGCCAACTCATTGCTTGCTTCCCAGGGCTAAGGGCAGAGTAATGCTGCAGTAACCACAAAGTATGTGAAGAAGTAAAAAGGAAGAGGAATCCTTATGAATCCTTATGAAACAAATGAAGGGGGTGTAATCCAGAGCAGCCTCGTGATTCCTTCATAGTATAAGGTGAATTATTTTGGTGGTTACATATAATAGATGGAAAATGGTTACGTAGGCCACTTCTACCAGCCTTTTTGGCTCACTTGAAAAGCTGTTCTTGCTAGGAAATCCCCCACAGGGGGGACTTCACAGATCAGTTCAGTGGCTTTTCATGTGTGCTGCATATCTGTAGACTCAAACTGGGGATCTTATTTTATTTAAGGAGCTTCCGTGAAAGACACCATTGTTAAGATATGCAGAAGTAGGCACAGTCACTATTAAAGTATTGCCTAAATTACATTTTGAAAGGGGGGCTTAGGTGCATATCATTTCTTTTGACTACACAGGGGCATATCTTGCCCACAAGCATATGTCATATTTCTCAGTGAAGTTTTCCTCTCTTTCCAAGAATTACCCTTGTAAAATGATGGACTGGATCAGTACATGAGAGAAATACAGACCATTCTGTATCCTTGAAACTAACAGGTAAACCATACTGGAGAAACCATAAAACAAATTCTCCAGAATACCAATTTAAAAAAAAAAAAAAAAAAAAAAAAAACCACAAACCAACAGTTTTTGAAAAGGAACAATTTCAAGTGCAAGTTACTGTAATACAAATGCAGCAGTGAATTCACTTTACCTTTAAATTTTACTTTTCCTTACATGGAGCTACAGGCAATTGAAAAGCTGTTGAAATCTGTACTTCTTAAGCATTCTTTTCAATAGAATAACTACAGGAAACCCAAGGGATTCAAGTGCCCAACAGGTTAAGAGCAGTTTTATTTAATACATTGTCCTGCTTTGCTGAAAGAGAATGGTGATCTCTTTAAGAGACCTTTTTGATTTGCTTTCAGCTCATCCATGCTTCACAGTGCAATTCTCTATTTCTTTCTCTCCATATCTAGAAAAAAAATAAATGCCAGTGTGACACATTTTCAGAAAGTGACAACATGGTTTAGAAACTGTCAGTACCTAATGAAGCATTTCAGCTCTATTTTATAAGCTGTGATTATCATGATCATTTTACTGATACATATATGGATTTGACATCTGCAGCCCTTTAGCCTTTTAAATAATCTGGTCAGCAAAATTGCTAGTATGTAGGTCAATTTAACCATTTCTTTCTAGGTTTTCTGGTGGTTTTTTAGTCTTATGCTCTGGGTATATTTTGCTTCTTCCCTGTAGGAAACAGAGCAGAGAAGACTTGGAAGATATTCAACAAACTCTATAAACTCAGGAACTTCTTATTACTTACTATATTTGTTCAAGGCAATGCATCATATAAGTAACACTGACAGAAAGGCTCTGACCCAAGAATTAAAGCACAGACCAGAACTATTGCTCCTGCTGCTCTTAGGTTAACAAAATGTTTGGTTAATTGTAACTCTTCTCATATAGATCTTGAGATTACAAGACTAATAATGCAGCTGTAGGAATGAGGAGAAGAGCAAAAGGAAATGAAAACCCAGGAATTAGGTGCTGGGCTAGCATTCAGAAAGAGCCCAGCCAACGTATCTGAAAACAGAAACAGTTAATGCCTTTCTCCCGTTTTCAGACCCATTCACTTTGGTACCATACGGCAAAACCCTGTGCCCGTGCCTCTCTGCCTGCATTTGCATGGCACTAGCTCCCATACGATTAGCTCAGTTTAATGGTGCTGCCAATGCTGTGTGCAACCAAGCTGCTGCTGACCCGACCTGGTGAGGGGGACGGTGCAGGAGCTGTGTGTGCAAACCCAGGACAGCAGTTGTGCAAGGCACACACACCTTGCTCGTGCACGAAGGTACAAACCAGTAGATACATGGATAATCACAGAATAATTTGGGTTGGAAGGGACCCCAGGGTCAAGATCGGTCAGGTTGCATAGGGATCTGTCCACCAAGAGTGGACTCACGCTTACAGATGTTTCCTGTGGTGGCTGGCTTTTGCTTTGCTTGGAAGGCAGTTGATTTGGGTCCAAGTGTGACCTCATGCGAGTAACTGCGACACTAAGCGAAGCGTCTGAGTGTGTGATTCCCTTTAAGCATGCAGGTGGTCCTGGTGAAGTTCAGCTGCCTGCAAAACATCCCCACGGCGATTTGGATGGAACTGATTTCACATGACGACTGTGCAGCCTGACACACAGCGTGAGTGGACCTCATCAGCAGTTCGTTATCTTGTTCATAACAGAAATCCTCAAAACACTGATTGGGTAGTGTCCCCATCCCTTGATTACCACCAAAATTTTGCTCTTACTCTCCAAGATAAGAAAGCAAATTATGTTTGATTTGCCTAATGGTTTTATTTTTCTTAGAAAACTAGAGCTTTTACATTGAAAATGTAGTACTGTGCCATTGTTCCAAGCTGGAGATCTGTAACTAAACTTCCTTTTCAAGCAATTTTAAAGAGTGTTTTTCAGAATGAGGTTAAAAGCTTTTTTTTTTTGGTGTTTGTGATACGGTTGGTTGGTTTTCAGCTTGGCTTTGCCATTCTAACATAATAAGTACAATCTTTTCACGGAAACAGGTCTGTCTGTTCTTTTTCACTTTGAAATCAAGGTGGTTGTTCAAGCAGCCAGACGCAAGGAGTGCAGGAGATGGTACACAACTCCGAACCTGAACGCAGTGGCATAAGAAGTGTTGTAAATGATGTTCACAAGGTAAGAGCCACCGTATTTGGACACCTGCACTACATATTCATGCTGTGCATGAAATGCTTTCCTAGACCTACACAGTGTTGATGGTAGGTCTAGCACCACAACACCAAATTTAAGTGAAGGTTAGTGATTCACGTGTGCGTGTCTGTGCCTCTGTGTGTGGACACAGAGATACTCGCACATATAAAAAAATACGTAAATGCCAGCTAGATTTTTAACATCAGTTTATAGGTAACTCGGCTTTCTGCAAATGCTGATTTGTGCCTCTTCCTGGAAACCACCTACAGATAGCCAAGAACTAAAGAAACCTTGAAAACTGTCATAGCAACATTTCAGATTGCAGTTGGGAAGCCTGTGCAATATTGGTGCCTTGTTTCAAAACTGACATCCAAAAATTCAAGTTTAACATCCAGCACCTGTTTGGTGCTTTTCTGAATCGGGACTATTCACAATAATAGTCATTTGCCCATGCTCTTACTGCATGACCAATTTTTACCCCATGGGATGCATTTTCAATAAAAATTGACCAAACTACATTCTCATTATGAATTGCCTCATGAACTTTCCTGAAATAAAATATGCTTGCTCGCTTTCACATGAAACTATAGCATAATCTTCATAAAGCAGTACTCACAGATGGGAACTCTTTCCCCTTTTCAGTCTTCTTTGTAAACAGATTTTTCCTATAAGAAATGATGAGATGAAATTCATTCCAGGAACTGTGAGTACAACCCTGTGTCAGATCTCGAGGATCTTGTTTTCATTTTCCAGTTACTGTACAAATTAAATAATCATGAGTGCCCAGTGAACAACTACGCTGGGTCAGAAGGTCTTCTAAATTATTAACAGTTCATTGCACCACAAAATTTACTACTACCTACCACAGTTTAAGCAGGGATGTACGATAGATTAGCTACTAATTAAGGACTAAACTCTCAGCTGAAGCAGAGACAGTGAAAACACTCTCTTTTAGACAAGCTGGTAGCCTGATTCCAAAGTTCATGAACCGGTCTGTGGTTCAGCGTAGCGACACCTCTTATTTTCAAGCAGCCGAACCAATGGATGAAGTCAGAAGTTCAGTTCTCATGCAACAGATTGGAATATCGAGTCTCACTTAAAGGATACATCACACATGTCGGCTTCTTCAACAAAATCTCCTCAATGTCTCTTTCCCTATTTTTTTCACCCCAACAACACTGTGACTCTATCGGAGGCCTGGAGATTCCACTGCCACCCGCACCCAACTGCATGCCCGCAGTTTCGTGTTCATTTAGGCTCAGTGCCCAGGACCTGACGTGCTGCCCTTGCCACGTATCGCCCATCACTGTGCAGCTGCTCTCTGTCTCCGTGCTGTTAGTCATGAAAGGACGAACGCATGCAGAGGTCGAGGCCCTTTCTTATACTTTCTTAACTGTTCTGCGAGAAGTGCAAGTTGGTCTACAGTTGTGCTCATTATAAGGGCTGAGTGTAAGACGCAGTATGAATCAAACAATTGTAACCTCTCTCTGCTTCTGATGGCAGATGTCCTATACTCAAAATGCATCTTGGAAAATGCAAATTTTCTTCCTTTTTCAAAATTTTTCTTTCTGTATTGACCCCAGTTGTAGACTCATGTCTCCATTGGCTTTCTGGCTGGCGTTTGTAAAGAAGACGAAAAGCCACTCTTTCCTTGTGGTCTGTTTTACATGATGCTCAACCCAAGAGAGCTCAAACATTCATGAAGGGACTTTGGACAAGTTCTAGGGAAGCTGGCTGAAAAGGACACAAACAGTGGAAAACTCCTTTGGGTTTCTTCGTCCCATAAATTCAGCTCCTCTCAGCTGGACCAGCTTAAAATTAGTGCACACGTTGTTTCTGTCCTCTTCTGTTGGCTGAACGCTTGCAGACAGCAACCCTATAAAGCATGTGTACCATCTCTCTTTTTTGCCCTCTTTTTCTCTCTCACACAAACCAAAACACAGACACACACACGCATGCACATGCACACACACAGTCACAGCTTGTCAACAGCTTTAGCAAAGTAAAATACAAATGATAATTAGAAACATGTGACCCTAGAAAAGCAGCACAGAAACTAAAAGGTCATCTTTTTTCCAAATGACCTAATTAGAAAAGCCTGGAGTGTTGGCTACAACATAATGGTTTTACACAGCTTTTTAACATAGACTTCCTGTTTTAAAACAGCGCAATTTAGTGCTCCTGCAAAAAAAAAATAAAAATGAATTGGCATTTAATGCCAGCAAAATTAGGCCTCACAACAACACCTGCCTCAAGCAATCTCCAGCCTGTTAGAGCTATCAACGGAGCATTGCGGCTTTGCCATCCCATAATGACCATCGAGAAGCCAGCACCAGGACTGCTGCCAGCTTACAAGAGAGCCTGAAGAGGCACTCCAGCATTAGATGGAGCAGGCAGGCATGTGGGGATCGTGCACATCCCTGCCCACAACCACCCGGCTGGAGCATCCTCGCCTTGGCCGAGCTGGAGGAGAAGGGGGGACGGAGCAAGGAGGAGAGGAGGTGGAGGCATGAAGAAATGCTGAAAAAAGATGGGAAAAGGAAGGTAGGGGCCAGGCAGCAAGGGAGGGAGCAGATGCAGACTCCTTGCCCAGGGTCATCTTAAAAAGAAGACCATGGGGTACAGCTGGGGGATTTGCCTAGTTTAGTTTCACCTCCTCACTCCATGCTCCTGTTTAATAATTTTCTTTGTTCTGGTGAACATGCATGCCATTCATTTCTGCAAAACTATTAATCCCAACTTATTCATCGTTTAGCAAAGCTATATTTAGTTTATGGCTTTTCCTCATAAATCAAACCCTGCAGGCTCCTCGATTTTAAACGGTTTAATTATGGCAGCTATTCCCGAGCTGTAGGGCATGCCCCCACCGCGGTGGGAGTGCAGGGGGCTGCGAGATCGGCTCAGGACAGCAGAGAGGGAGGGACGTGAGCTGGCTCCCAGGCTGGAAGCAGAATAACCAGGACACCGTGGGTCTGGCCTGAGTAATTAGAGAGAGGGACAGACTTCATAGAAGAAGAAAGAGCTAGAGAAAATAGCTCGGGAAGCGCCGAGTTCAGGCCATATTCTGCATTATTAAAGGCAGCCAAAGTATGTTTCTGTGGATTCAGCTGAAGGGAAGCCCTAGCTTTCACACGGCAGACAGGCTTAAAACTTTGCAGCCGTCGTAAAGGTGGGAGGGACATGAAGTTTGCGCATCCATGTCCCCAGGGGCCTAGACGTTCTCTGCTCATAGCGGTTTCATTGGGAATCGACGGCATTGCCCGTTTCTCAGGCAGTCTCTGTGTCCCATAGGATTGAGCTGGATGAAGGAGCATGGAAAAATAATATATACTGTGCATGTAATATGCTGCTTAACCATTTTTTCCAAACTTGCAAAAGCATGTGATCTTCATTGAAAACTGTGTACATGCCAAGTTTAGAGCTTTACATTCAAACTCTATTTGAGAGTCTGTAATGGAAAAAAAAAAAAAAAAGAAAAAAAGAGATACATTTAGTCGCTAAAAAAACCATAATATTTCCTCGGCTTCATTGTTCTGAAATGACTGCATGGATTTTATTCAGCTGTTTATTTTTTTGTTTGCTCTGGTTTGAGGAGAACAAATGTCAAAGTTTAGCCTCAAAGGTAATTTTACTCTGAAAGCCACTGAAAATAGGGGTTGAAAAATAAAAGAATCATAACAATAGTAGTGATAGTGCAATGCTATTATGTATTAATAATGGTTTCCTCATGGTAATACTTTTAGTAACAGTTGGTATCTCATCCATAATTAGACGGGGGCATTCAGATATACTCGGTGCTTACAATACATACCGCAGATTGAAAAAAGAAGGATCAGCAAGATTCTATATCATTTGTAATACAAGTTATGTGAATGTTTAAAGTTAGAGTGGCAATTTGCATCTTCCCTGTATTGCACTAAAAATGTAGCCATTATCCTCAAGACTCTTCTTTTTTCTCTCCACACGTGCAAGGCGTACTGAGTCCCACCAAGGCAGAATCGGGTCCCTGTAAAGCATTCACACCTGCATGGGGCTGTCTGTTGATCTGGGGAGAATCAGGTCACTAAGATGTAACTTGGTTTCAAAGACTGAAAGGTACTAATTTTATATGCCAGTAAATCCATCAGATCACAAGGAGACTGAGGAAATGCTTTTATCTTTAAAATGACAGGCATTAATAATGTTACCAGAATTTCCCTTATATATAACTTTAATAGTTTCGGGACTCTTCAATATCTGCACAATGTGAAAGCTTCTGAAATATAAAAGGCAGTGTCCCCTTCAGAGTTTCTACCATTGCCAGCATGGGTGTGGGAAAATGAAATATGTTCTCGGGAAAAAGAAAAGGTTGGACAGAAGAGAGGAAAGCCATAACCGTTTAAGGAGACGTAGATTATATAGACACTCATACTGACAGTATTGTAGCCGGTCCTGTAAAGACCAGCTCCAGAGCAGGGTTGCAGCCATCAATTCAAGCAGAGAAGATTTGTGATTAATTCCTGCTCACAGGTACACACAAGACGTGTTTCAAAACAACCATTGCTAGCAGCCTTGCAAAGTCAATGGGAAATTTACTACCCAATGCATGAGGTCCACAGCAAACACTCTGGAAAGCCCAATGGACAAGCTCCAAGTATGATCCAGATATGAAATGTCTCAGCTGTTTTCTCAGAGCATCATAGTTTCTGAAGCTTCCCTTATCCTTCCTCAGGCAAGGTCCTGGGAGCCAATGGCCAGAAAATGGCTGTTTAATCTTAAGCAAAAAGTGGATGGATAAAAGACTCTCTTGGGATTGCAGGTCATGTTTTAATAATGTCATGGTTTAATAATCTCAGGTTAACGGGTTGTCAATCTTCCCTCCACCCCAGGATAAGAAAAAATTACAAAAAACATTTCTTTTTATGTACATGCCATTAAAGGAGTTCTGCGTTGTGTACTTCTGATATACATATGCTTGGACCACGGTGGTAAGTTCATGACAAGAACATGATAAGCACAATCTACCTTTGCACTTACTCAAGCCTCTAATAATTTCCTAGCAGGGTGCCAACATGCATCTCTTCTGAATGAATCTGGAGCGAGCATGCCATGACCTGAAACAAGACTAATCATTCCCTGAGCTACATCCAGGACAAATTTCTCCCGATACACGTGAGAGGTAGCAGAGAGAAGGTACCTCATGGGCAAAATATAATGCAGCAATGAGTCGCATGGGTTAAGTGGACATCCTTGCAGGTAGTACTTACTGGCTGCCCCAAGTACTGAGCATTTAGCAGCCTGTCTGGATCATTACTTTTTTGCTCTTTTCTTCCCAAGCTAATGGAGTTCCCGGGAACGGTTCAGTAATGGAACTCTGCAGGGAGTTAGTGTCCCTGCTTTTTTGTCTTCTCACCTTACTTAATCATCTTTCTAATATAGGACCTATATTAGCTATCTCATATAGGAGCTGAATCTTTGCCAAACTATGGCAGAGCTCAGAGGGTGGGGAAGAGAGATCACAGAAGCAGCAAACCACACAACTTTTTGGTTTTGCAGCGTGAATTAGTCACTACTACCCTACACCTGCTTCTCTTTAAAAATCAATGAAAAATATATCCCGGTAAAATGATACAGGTGAACAATCAGGTTTCTTTACTGAAGTTCCTGTAATCTGAACTTCTGTTCTTTAAGATACTTTTCATTAGTATCACGTTAGTACAGCACACTGAGATTTTTACAACAGCAGCAGCGATTCATTGCCTTTGTTAAAGGTTATTTGAAAGTGTGTGCAGAGCAGATCTATAGAAAATCTACAGGATATTCCATTTGGTTTGTATGATTCAAGCTCGCTGCAGACTGTACAGTCACAGCTTCCCATTTCTGCTGGAAATACTACAAGCTATTATATATTTTTTTATTAGCTATAATGTGCAGATATGGAAACTGAAGGATACCCAGCTCCTTCCACTTCTCACTTCCAGTCGCCCACTCTCTTTCCCTTTCACACACACGCTTCATTGATCTGAATTCTACATTTATTTTCATCAGAGAACAGATTTAGTTGATCACACAAAGTTACTCATTCCAAAGTGGAAAGATTCTTTGCTTTGTTTGGCAATGGGAAACATTTTTAACAGGTTTGGGCTTTCAGAGTTTGCATTTCATAAGCTAACTGCATGATTCGGCTGAGGCAGCATGAGCAGAAAAGACAACAGAATATGCACAAACAGCTCAGTAAACCAAAGGTTCTTCTAATACCACTTGCTTTATTACCTCAGTATCAGCTTTACAAAGTTTCTTAATTCACAGAAATCCCATGTACGAGACAATTGCTGGTTTTCCTTTTGGTCTATTTTTTTTTTTTTTCCACTTTTCTGCTCAGTGAACACCAAACCAGACAATTGGCAGTGTCTTTCATTGCTGTCTGCTGCAGGGTTTACAGGGTCTGCACAAGGGACTAACTTGTTTGTGCCGACCTACCAGAACCCCAAAACACTCCTTCTGCATCAACGTGAAATACTGAGCGCCAGCTGCAGCGAGTTAAACCCCAGCTCCTGGACAGACTTGCGCAAGCATCCCACTTGTGGCTGACAAAGAAGGAAATGTTGCAAAGGTTATCTGTGCCTCGAAGGCAACACCAGACCCAGGAACTCACATTTTTGAAGCTGTCGCTTGGGGACTGCTGAACATGTATATTATGACTGTAGGAGTGAAGCTCAGAAGCGTGGCATGCAAGAAACTGAGTTCTCACTAGGGACTGGGAGGAGAATAATTCAGAAGAAAATCCTTCTCTTTTCAATTTTATTATTTTTTTTTCTCTACATAGCCAGTTCAGATAGCTGTATTCCTCAACTGCTGGGAAATCAAACACAGAGATAGTTCCTGGACTGTATAAAGCTGGCACCCAGAAGGTGCAGGAGGCTGGGGGTAGGAGCAGGGGGCCCCCATTAGTGCAACCATGGGGAAATAAATTGGGAAGTCACTCCAGCAGAGCCCGTGCTGCTGCAGAAAAAACTGCTTGCAAATCTACAGCGGGTGGGGGTACAGCTCTTGTCCAATGAACAAATCCTGCTCCAAGAGGGTATGTTTAGATGCTGAGTTTTGGAGGGTTGTTCCAGGTTTCTCCACCCTCCATGGAGAAGGGAAACAAAATGTTGGATCGTGGATGAGCAGACAGCAGTGCCCATGAAATACAACCTCACGGGCATGCTGGGCAGGCATCAGGAAATGGCGCCTGCACTGAAGCTCCCACTCCTGAAGACTTTAGTCCAGCAACAATAAAACATGCCACTGTAATCGATCTCTGCAGCTACGGCCCCTCCGGTAGGCTGCTGTACAGCTTGAAGGAGGCATGCCCAGAAATGCAGAGCATGGCGTGAGGAGAGCAGGAGGCCATAAACTTGACTTTACCGTGGATTTTTAGACCCGTAGAAAGACAATAAATAACTCGGTAAGCATCGCTGCAGGCAGGCAGCGCTGCTTTGCACAGGAGGGGTCAGCAGGACGGTGTGTTACAGCTTCTGGAAGTCACAGTAATTACTGAAAGAAGAACTCCCTATTGTTTTAGCATCAGTATAAGACTAAGAGGTAGGCGTTGTCCTCCTTATCATCTGCGAGCATCCTGATATCTGCCGTGGGGAGCCATGGGCAAAAGCGGAGCCAAAATCTTTGGGCCGAGGAGCTGGATAATCAGATTTTCAGGGAGCTTCCTGGTGGCACAGTCATGACGGGTAGCCGTGGGCACTGCAGGGACCAGCAGGTACCCTAAACCCCTGCAGTTCATCACAGAAATACTTGCACCTGAGAGGAGCAGGGGTCCTGCACTGCAGCAGCACAGGAGTCTCTCTCGTTTGTTTTAACAAGAGGTCTAGAAAATATGGCTTATCACGGCAGCGTGGGGTTGGGCAATGCGCCGAAGGCTTCCCGTAGCCTGCTTGGGGCTGGCACGATCTCCGCAGCAAGGACAGGTTAGGCAGACGGAAGGACACGACCTGCAGAAGCGGTGTTTCCATCACCACTTCCAGAACTGCCCTTAACAGCTTGTGGCTGAGGATAGGGGAGAAACTGAGGTGCTCAGAAGCATCAAGCATCCGCCAGCCTAACTGCCCTCACGACCACAGACCAAAGGCAGGATTTTACCGTCAGCATCCCCGCTGTTAAATCCACTCCTGAAGTTCTTCCTCAGGGCTTATTCAGTTATATTTCAGGCCAGCCTGTGAGCTTTCCTGAGAAAAAGCCATAGGAAAAGGTGTACAGATGCTGAACAAATTTCTCAACCTTTTTTTTTTTTTTTTTAACCTTCTAAATTGTTTCCTTACTGGTATTTGAATGAGACTGCATTTCGCTAATACAAATGACAGCTTGACTGGAACATGCCAGTGAAACACACATGTACAAGTTATGGCTTGTTAATATTAATAATGATATTTTTCTGAATGAGGGTCCTCAAGAGGTGGACAACTTCTTGATTGCAGTGCACCTTTGGATGGCTCAGACAGAAGCATCTTCCTCTTTCAGCAGGAATTTAAGTCTATAGTTTAATGATATCTCATGTCAGGGAGCTGCAAGATCATCATCATATTTTATTGGAGGTGGAAACAATTTACTAATTATCAGCAGTGAGTTTCTGAAAAACATTTTTTCTTTCTCTTAAGTTTGTTTCTTACTTTTCCTCAGAGGCAGAACTGAATATTCACGTGTAGATCAAATCACTGTTAATTGGCTTGTTGCTATTTTTTTCAGATGGACTGTTAACCCATCATTTTTATAGCATTTTTACAGCGTTTGCTATATTTTTAGAATCTTCACTGGTCTGTTTAATTAGTTGGAAGGTTGGTTTTTAAAAGCTAAATAAAAATTTTGTTCCAAATCAAACATTTATAGATTAAAAGCCATACACACAGACTCTTGTATCTGCACCTACAATTTTGTGGTTGGAATCAGCTGCACATGATAATTTGGCATTTGGGTTTTTCAGCATTTTTGAAACTGATTTTCAAAATTAAGCATCTGGCCAGTTGTGAGTACAATTACCCAGTTTGCATGGATAATTGGAATATTTCAGTATGAAGACTCAGTGTTCAGTTCTGCTCCATTCAGTATCACAGGCAAAATCACATTGATTTCTTATGGCAGGAGCAGACTAAGAGCATGTGGCCACTCAACTCTCGTAACTGGATAAACCTTAATTTTTAGAAGTGGGGCTTTGGTCACCTGATCTCACTTTACTGACATGAATGCAAATTACAAGTATCCAGGACTTCCTTTTAGTTTTGTAAGACTACATCATCACTACAAACATCTTTACTACAACTTGCAAAATGCTTAAGCCAGAGTCCTGTTGTGCTGGGCACAACATGTGCAGAAGTCAATCACGACACCAAAAAAATTTATAATCTATGTAAATTTTTATCATTCAGTTTTTTCTTTTCCCCACCCCACCCCATCCCATCTTATTTATAGCAGAATTTAAGTCTTCATGTTCAGCCTACAGATGAGTGTAGTTCAATTTATTATATCAGTTAAATTTTACAACCTTGTCTGAAAAACATCCTAGATTGGCTTTACATATAAGATAGCTGGCTATGAAAAATCAAGACATTTAATGTTTGTTTGTTTCTGTCTTTCTTTTAAAAGAAAACTGGGCTGAACTTAAAAAGGGGACATCTAAGTTAAATTCTCAACTTTGCCAGAAATTCCTTTTGTACACTTGGGAATTAATTTCATTTCTCCCTGACTCTGCTTCCCATCTTTAAAAGGGGCATAAAAACTTTTTTTTTCTCTCGCATCTATTTAGTTCCTTAACACTTCCTTGGCCTCTTGCTGTTTCTAATGGTCTTAATACTTCCAGATGCCAACGTGATACAAGTAATAATCACAGTTCTCATGATTTCCGCTGGGGCAGTGTGAGAAGGACTAGGTCTGATGAGTTTGTTGCAAGGTCACATTGGGCTTTTTAGGAGTGAGGTGCTTTAGGAAAAAAAAAAAGAAATAATATTGCTTTAGGAACATTTATCAAGTCTTTAGCCAAAGCCCATAAACTCTGTATACCTTAGTTTCTCTATCTATACAGGAATAAAAGAAAGGAAAAAAAAAATCTTTAACTTCTAAAAGGACTATCAGTAGTCATCCTCTCATGCTCATGAGGCTCTCTGTTAAAGAGTCTCTGGGAGTGAGCTCCATAGAAAAAACCCGTCAAGAACAGAGCCTAATTTTCCCATCTCACAAATTTCAGACTTCAGTTGTAAGATCATGATCCCTTCCTCTGTGATACTTAAAGCTGGTGCTAGCTGCAGTAAGGCTTCTCAAAACCCTTTTATGACTTGAAAATAAAAACCAGAAAAAAAATTAAATAGGAAAGCAAGGAAATACTCTTAGGATATCAGGAAGCACTAAAGGAAAAGAAATGGGAGACAGATTCACATTAACATGTGTGAGTTCATAAAGAGGTTTTCTTTTAAAATTCTCCTCCAAAATGTTAGTCTGTATAATGAATTGGACTAGCAGGTATGCTATAAATGTAGCAACTACTGTAAAATGCCATAAAAATGATGGGTTAACTATCTAGATGAAAAAATAGTAACAAGTCAAAATAACAATGATTTGATCTTTCATGTGAATATTCAGTTCAGTCTGTGATGAGAAGTAACATTAATGATGAGAGGATATAACTGTCAGAAAATCCTGGGAAAGAAACTTAATGGAAAGGAAAATATTATTCAGACCCCAATGCTAGTAATAAGTAAATTATTACCAACTTTGATAAAATTGGACAATTAATATGTAGAAGTGCCGTAAAAGCATGTAGAGTCTCTAGTATGCAACATGAGCTGTTGCTTAATAATAGAGGACCTGGATTAGTCTAAAACTTTCATAAACAACATCCTTTTATATTGTCCTTTACATTTGGAAAATTATCCCATCTTTCTTGAGATCTTTTCTTAGGGTGTTAATAACAGAGTAGAGAGTTTTTGAAAAGGCTTTTCAGAGATAATCTTCTCAATTTTTAAGGAGTGACTGCACTTCTCATTTGATAGCAGCAATTTTACTTTTAACTGCATATAAGTTGCCCTTGACTATAATGAGGTATATTAAGGATGTAAATATTACATAGGCATACATCTATAAATGAGTCTATGGAGCACATGAAGGATATGTACAGGTTATCCATGGTTATTCAGGACTGCTTCTGCTGTTAGGCAGATCTATATTGAATTGGTAGCTGAGACACTGTCAGACATCTTTGGAAATGTACGTAAGTGGTAACATACAGGCCATGCATCCTATAGAAAAGCTGGTGCAGACAGCCTTTAAGGCATCTTGCTGCAGATCCAGGAACGCTAATTCAAGCCATGCCCCAGACTCAGTCTGAAGCCAGCCCTCACATCTTATCATCCCAGCTGCAAAGAGTTAGGGGTCATTTAGGCTAGAAAGCAAAAAGCACCCAGCTGTGAGCCTTTGTGTGCCCTTCTTTATGCACCTACTTTAAGGAGACTTCAGAAACTGTCCTAGGGCACTAGCCTCAGGTGAGACTTTGTTTTAATATGTTCTTACATGTTACAGGAGGCATATTTACAACACGAGAACATCTCGTGGGAAAATCTATTCCAGAATAGGTCTGTGCAAGAGGGGATGTTTTCCTACCTGCGAAAGACTTGGTTTGCTTTCACAGCAAATTCACGGCGCACATCAGGGCTCACCCAGAAACAGGGCTCCGCAGGCAAGCTCCCTCCCTTCATGTCCTTCACAGAACTGGCCCCAACAATAAATAATAAATGTTTTTCTCCTGTGACCTGACAGGTAGATGGAGCGTATAGGATTAGCCATAAAAGCAGTATGGAGAATTCCAGCAACATCTGATATACAGAGTTACCTAAAACGTCTCGGAGAGGTTGAACTGGGATGAGGTCTGATATTAACCAGCTATTGAGGGAGAAGATCTTCTCCATCTGGGAAATGATGCCAGAAATGTAGTCAGCAGAAACTAAATGGTAAATGAGAAGAAGCCAGCACAGAAGCGACATCCTTCTGCTCCCAAAGGCTGCAGTTTGGGTCCGTTCAACTTGTTTTTCCTTCTCGAATGAGACCCAGCTAATAAAGCACTATATAATGTATTCAGATTCCTGTGGTAACAGTGGATCTTTCTTTTTTGCATGACATTTTTTCAAAGTCAGCTTTATGTATATGATTCCCGTCTGCCAAATATCTGCCCCATTTGAAATCTATATCTAGCCTGAAACATTGTGTTTTGCCCTCTGGTTGACCGTCTGCACCAGTGAAAGACATCCTTGTGAAGAAGTGCCCCTTTGCTCCTGTGGTTACCAATACTGTTCCACACAGTTTCCAAGGGTGATGCTATTATATTGCTCCAGCCACTGTATGCACCCTATTGAGTAATTTATTGGCCAAGATCCTAACAGAGGAAAGGCCTGTCTGGAATCCTGCTGAATTTTAAAAGGTAGGAATATTGCACTTCATAACAAGCAGCCATTAATGATAACCAACAATATAATTCTTATGGAATTATGCCTTGCATCTGCATGAAATTCCCAAGCATAATAAAAAGCGAACCAAAGAAGTTAACCTCTTGTGTGCCGCGCTTCCTGGAGCATAATTACGGAATAGTGGAAAGAGCGTGACCCTGTAGCTCTCCAACATTATAATTAGCATTCCCCATACTGAAGCCTATTGTCTGGAGGACAGTTTTGTCTCTCCTCTGTTCTGACTTGTGCAAAATTATACCCCTAAATGTGAGTTCATGGCCCTTTCTCAAAGCCAGCCTTTTGTTTTCAGTATAGTCCCAAAATCAATGGACTGGCAGGATGTGCAGCATACATCCACAGGGTCAGTTTGATGCTCATTCACTAGATACATACGGTGCATTGTAAGAATCTATATGAGATAACAATGATTTTCCACTTTTCAAATGTAGCCACATGAGATTAGGGTATTCGGCAGAAAAATGCTGCCAACTCTTTATGTCATCCTATTAATGGTGAGTAGCAGAGTCTGTACATTTTGCTTGGATTACAGAGAAAAACCTGTTCAAAAATCTTCCCGTTTCTCTTCTCATGTATAAATGAAGCTGTGCATTGTACCTCATTAAAACAAACTAAGGTACCTCATTAACACCCTCCAAGAAGTAGTTTGAATGTCAGAATTGGAAGTCTGTATAATTCTGACACAAAAAGTTTTACTGAAGAAAAGCTCTGTTTAATTAAGGAGATACTGACAGGTTTTATCAAAAGACTAACAATCAGAAGTTCAGAATTTTGCCTAGACTGAGGTCTGGTGAAATATCATGATCCTTACCTCAATCTGTTTTTTTCGTGAAAATTTCTGGCTGTGTTAATGAAGGGGCCTGATTTTTTTTCAGGTTTTTTTACCATTATGTCTCTCTTCTCTCCAAGGGGAATGAATGGACCTACACAGGTACCAATGTAACTGTGGGGCAAGTTTTCCTAATTTTGGCACCAAAATAAGTAGTCTGATTTTCAAAAGCAAAGCTCATGTAAAGCTCCAACTGAGCTCAACCAAAGGAAGTCAGCTAGAAAACATTCGGATATATTCACTGTTTATAAAACTGTTTTCTCATGGGACCCTGGCTGGCACGCTGGGTGATCACCACTGTTAAAAACTGAGCATTTATTTAAGAATCTAACAGGGATTTAGGAGCAAAAAATTAAGACTCCTCTTCTTGAAAAATCTTACATTAGATGTTCACAGAGATACTATATGTAAAAATGTAATTTTTTCTCATGGTTTTTATTTTTCCTGCAATGGTGGTGTAAGGAAGTAAATACAGTGTTCTCAGATCTCTGTAACTCCATTTACTTTCATAAATTCCCAAATAAGTAGGAAAATTGTAGTCCAAACAAGAGTAACGCTCTAAAACTGAGACACAACTGCTGCTGCCTGCCCAGAAACACTGGTGTTACATGTGGTACTGTACAACTTATACTCAATTTGCCTCAGCTGCCTAGAATAGAAAAAATCCAAGCCTAATCCAGTTTGAGTACTGTGAGTAACCATCAGTTCAATTTGTCTTGAATGAACTTTTTGTCCTTAGGAAGATTAAAGAGCTGGCAGCACTGTAAACTGAAGTCTACCGTTTATTGTGGCAGAGAATTAATGACAATTTACAACATGATCATGCTCTGAAGGACGCTGAGACGGCGTGTGCCACATTAACGTGATCCGGGGTCAGAGCTCTGGACCGTGCCAAAACCACACAAGTCTTCACGATACCAGTATAGCACACATTGGGCTGAAATCAGCCTCGCTTTTACCTGGGATTTCCAAGTAGATGTAGGCAGTGTGTTAAAGGTAGAAAGCCAGCATCTGACTGCTGAAGCTTTTCCCTTATATGGTCCCTTTTGACTCATTTCCCATCTTACTCATAGCCAGAGCTGAGTGAAAAATTTGTGGTAAATAATTAACACAACAAATTTAGCCTTTTTTCCTACTCTGCAAGCAAATAGTGATTTTTCAAGCGAACTTCTGTTCAAATTTATCAAATGCATGCTGTGCAGTGGTTTGGTTACTCCATGGCTGAACACAGATAGCTCTGCAGGCATATTAGATGACCATCTTCTGAAAGGTGATTCTGTTTAATTGCATTTGATTAACTAGGAGTTTTAGCCTTATTTTCTGTGTGAAGGATCAGAAGCAAGTTGTACCACTCTCCACCATTTTCCTCCCTTTTTTTTCTGAGGCTGGTGCATTACTAATTTTTCTAACTCCATGAGGTACAGTGAAATTAATTTTCCTAGGTTTTATTTTAGTTTTTGCTCTGAAGAGTGAACGACTCAATGTGTTCTAAAATTTTCCTTATTCTTATTGAAATAAGTAATTCATTTTTAGTGTTCTTATACAGTTAATAGCTTTTTTTTTTGTTTTCCATAAGGATGAAGGAACGCATGGCACAGACCACACTAATGTACAGCCCTTATGGCTGGCACTAGACAAGAACTTTCATTATAAATTTACGTTAAAAAGTTACCTGCTCAGCTAATTGCAACAATGATTTCCAATAAATTGACCTCCATAAAAATATTTCAATTTCCTCTTGATTTGGAATCCAAGATTTTTCTGAATGGTTTCTTTATTTTCTATCAGTTGTACTTTTGTATAGTTAAACAAGTTAAATTCTTATATTAATGACAAGAAAGTTAGTATTGTGAGCTTTTCATAATTTTGTAATGAATATATAAATAGTCTTAGTTCATGAGAATTTTTAGCTATTGTATGCAAGGGCTTTTGAGTCATATAGCTAACCCCTCCCAGATTTGCTCTTTTTATACAGATGTATTCAGAGAAAAGAGCTGATATTAAGTTTGTTTCCATTATTCAGTGCCAACTGAAAAAAAAATAAGACCTTGAAAAAAAAAAAAAATTGACCTGTTTTTTAGCATCTGAAGTTCCCAGTCCAGTGCAGAAGTTAAATGTCTTTGCTTTTCCACTGTGCAACGCAGAGAATGTGGTGGGAACAGAATAGCAAGGCAACTCAGCTGGAAAATATCTCAGATAGATGAAATATTTGTCAAGCAGTTTTCTCATGTGAATATGCCTCTAGTTGGTATATGCCAGTCACAAGAGCATGGCATTTGTTTTATCTTCTGTCCCAAGGATTTATTTTAAAGGAAAAACTGCTGTGTAAGGCATCAGAACTGTGGAGACAACAAAGCAACACAAGTTTAACAAGAGCTCTATCTTTCATGAGGCTAACAGAAAAAGAGTCAAGTTTTAATATCCTTAAAGGTCCTTTTTTCAGATAAGAATTTTATAACAAAGGAACCTTAAGGCAGGTTCCCTTTCTTCCTCTCTGTTAGACTTGTATTCATTATTGCCAAAAAGGCATCATTTTGCATTTTTTAAAGATGCAGACATCAAATATGATAGTGCTGAATTTAAAATGAATAACAACAACTATAATATTAAAACCCATGTTTTTCCCAGATGTACTGATGTCTCAATAGAATCTTTATGCAGAAAAGGAAACAAGGCACATATAAGTGTTTATCAGCTTTGCAGCTTACAAAACCAATGTCCTGAACAAAGACAGCAACATATCCAGTGGGTGTTATCTGATCAAAAACATTCCACATGTACAAATCAAAGCTAGAGGGAAAAAGAGCCATATAAAGAGGAGATAGCTGAGAAAGCAGCCACATTAGGAAAGGGGCTCCTATTTAAACAGTTAGGCTTTAAAAAAGGCAAAATGAGAGCTAAGCAAATCCCCCCTCGGGGTTCATGTTCTCACAAATGGGTCTCTGAATTGGATAAAGATACATAATGATTCTGTTTTCCAGCATGATGTGGACACTAATCTCTCTGCAGGGCATATTTGAAGGGGTGTGTGGACAAAAAAGAGAGAATTAAGCCCAAAAAGGTATGCAGGCAGCAATTGGAATCAATTAATATTACAATTAATGTTACAAAAGGAAATAATATTAACATTATGAAAAGAAAGCCCCCTGTAGCATGCTAATGCATAATACCTGCACCATCCTAATTTACTGCTGACCCACATTGAGAAAAAACAGTGTCTGTCTATTACTCATCTCCTAGATGAGGCAGTAAAGCAATGCAAGGTGGGGGGGGGGGGGGGGGCTGTGCGGCCAGGGGGGGG